>NC_089822.1:3067500-3420000 GCF_035046505.1 Tiliqua scincoides
GTCTTCCTGTTCATTTTGGTCCCTGGAAGCGACTGTACCATTGTCTCCTCTTTTAAATGGCTGCCATCATTATCTCAGCCAGTGGTGCATTAGGCATTGGAGCTTGTTCATAAATGTGCTGCAATGCTTTGGGATCCTCCAGGGGAGAAAGTTTGCCCTGTGAATGGAAGGCGACGGTATGGATTACCATTTAGCCAATTTGTATTTATCATAGTTTGTCTGTTTTGCAGCTGCCTTCTCAAACTCCAGTTAATAAGCTTCTGACATCTTACTTCCATCACTGCTGTCTTGGTAGTGTTGTGTTTTCATGGCTTTAATAACTCAATGTAGACTGAAAGGATAATACTGAAGGAATTGACTGAGCTAATTAGACCCTGATTTGTCTTGCTGTCCACAGCATGACAAACATATTCTTGACATAAATAGGATAAGGCAGTCTGGTTATCCTTTACCATTAGCCACCTGCAAATAGTTTCCTGGCATACAGACACAGAGGAAAATAAAAACATGACCGAGTTGCCAGCCAATCCCCATTCCAAATACAGACTTCTGAGCACAGAAGCAAATCCGCGCAATGGAGCCTGTCTCTTTTCCAAGATGTGGCTTTCTGGTGCCTGGAGACTGAGCCCTTAGCAGCAAGTCAGTTGCCTACATTTTCAGCAGGGCTTTCGGCTAAGGGTGGTAAAGATGGCCTTGTCTGCTGCCTTGTCTCCAGAAGATGTTGATGTTATGCTTCTCCATTTATATCTTGACCCATGAGAAGAAAATGGCCACAGAAGAAGTGATGAGATAGTTATTGCAAATGGCAGATTTCGTCAGCTGATCTGCTGATTGTGCGTATGTCAGATGCACATCATGTTGCAGTGAGACACTTGCTCAGCCGTTGTTTTCACTTGTGTTTCTGAACCTTGAGGACACGAGCTGGAAGGCATTTCTGCCCTCTGATGCTGTTACAGTGGGTGTTCCTGTACTGTGGGAACCTTTTTTAGGGGCCAAGCCCCATATGAATCCACTCCCCTTCTGCCCAGAGAACGGAAAATAGTCACTCCATCTTCTCCTGCTCCCTTGTGCCGGAACGGATGATGGTGATGCAAGGAACTTGCAGGTTACTGAAGCAGCCACCCCAGCCTCCTGCTGTGGAAAGGGAAACAATGGAAAGCGCAAACATTCCCGCTTCAATCACCTGCTAATGACATACTTGAATACAGGGTCCAGGATGCCTGTCTCTGTATTTTCAAACCTGTAGGAATTGGCATTGCAGAGCAATCAACTCACAGAGCAGCAGGCTAAATATCAGTCTCTGAAAATAAATTTTATAAGAACTTATTCTCCAGACAATTTGACTTTTAAATGTTTTAAAATGACATTTTTATACAAGTGAACACCGGCTGTGGCAGCAGCTACAAAACCCTGGGGCCTTCGCATGCATCCTTGTGCTTTTCATGATAACCTGTTAAAAGCACAGCTGGCTACAATGCAGCCTTTTACTGCTTTTTCATTGGCATAATTTACTGCCCTCCTGACCTATAAACAGATAACCATTACTGCAACTTGACATCACTGAGCATTCTGGACACATGCTTGGAAGTGATGCGTGGTTTTAAATATTGCATATGTGAAGGGTTTTATAACCTGATCTTTGTGAAATGGAAACATTACATTTCCTTAAGCAATGTCCAGGTAGTAAGTGATTTGCCGTTACAAGGTTTCCTGGGCAAAGTACCCCTCTGTATATTTTTCTCTTCTCTTAATATCTGGAATGAAGAACTTCTCCATTGGTGTTTAGCTTGGGAGGATTCATTAAGTGTAGACTCACCATGCCTGATACTTGTGGTTAGCCATGGTGGTTGACCCATTTCCCCCAAATCCCTTTTGCTGGGCAAGACGAAGAATGCGTTTGTGCTGCTAAAGAGTTCTGCTTCTTCCCTTGTAGTTGCCATTGTGATTGAGGTAAGCTAATGATGACCACGCATCTGTGTTATGAGGTTAATTATGTTCCATCTACCCTTTAAAAGCTTATTGAAAGACTGCTATAACCTGCCTGGGTTTAAACAAATCTGAATTCTGCACAGTGGAAGCTTTTTTTGCTGAGAAATTATGTCAGCTGTGTGTCTTTGTGACTTAGGCTCTGCCTTGTGTTTTTTTTTTTTTTTTTTGGTCAGCATTCCTGCTTTTGCAGAATTTGAAACAATCTGACAGATATTAGAGATGCAGAGTAAGGTGATGGGGACGGTGCAGAAACATTGACCCCGCATGAACTGCTTACCTGGGAGCTGGCCGGTAAGGATTCAGCTGTGCCACCACCTGGTCATAGCTCGGAATTGCATGGAGACAAGTCACACCGCCTTGTTCTAATAGGTTGGAGATACAGGTTGAGTCTCCTTGTTCATGAGGGTTCCATTTCCAGAACTCATGTGGATGGCAAAAATTGCATTTAATTAAATTCATGTTAAAAAAATTTTTCGCTTTGCTAGGGAATTTAAAACAGCCTTGCTGATCTTAGTGATGCAAGACAGAGTCATTAGCCAGACAATCCATCAATCATTCTCTCTTCAGGCGCTTAGAAAAGCTTCACTACGCCCAAGCGATCCCTCCCTTCACCCAGAGCAAAGCACTGGGAAAAAATACAAAGTGATTATCTTTCTTTCATGTGTTCAGGGGGAAAAGAGGAGTTGCTTGCCTTGGAATGAAGCTGATCTAAGTGCCTGGAGAGAGAATGATTGATGGACTGTCAGCCAACTGCCCTCTCTTGCATTAATGAGGCTATTGTTAAATGACTTTTCCCCTTGAATTTAAAGGGCACTTCTCATTGTGTTGAGATAAAACCTGCAGGTAAAAAAATCTGTGGATAATTAGGTTATACCTGCTTGGTCTGAGCAATTATGACTTGGTCTTCTTTCTACCTCTACTTTGCCTAGCCTGCCCTGAAGCTGACCTTAAGATTTGCCTGTCTCCCTATGACTGTCTCAGAGCCCTGAGATTGGCTTTGAAGAGCCTACTTTAGGTCTTTCTTTTGATGGGTACCAGGAACAGGGTATTTTTGATGGCAACACCATGGCAGCGCATGGTCCTACCCTCTAAGATCTGACTGGCTATTTTAAAATGGAAGCTGCCCTTTTTTTTCTTTTCTGTAAAGTTTTTAAAATAGTGTTTATCAGCTGAACTGACCCTTTTGCTCATTTCTGCTGCCTATTTGTATTCCTTGATAGTGCATTTAATTTTTTGATGTACAGTAAAGTTCCAATAGTCTGGCATCCAAATTGTTCAGGAGCAGACTCCTAATCTTGCAGGCCCTGGCAGATGCTGTAACATCTGCTCTTGTTTATGCAATTGTTTTGCTCCTGCATCCTTGTGCCCAGGACAACAGAACTCTCTCCTATGTTCTAAGTCTACCTGGAATTATTTGCTTTGATTTACTCTGAGATGAACATGAGTACCTCCATTAGAGTTGTGACAATTTTTTGCTGTGGGTACTGTCTAATAAGGCTTCTTTTGGAGTAACTTAAAAATGTACCTTAAAGCAAATGCAGAGGTCTGACTTTTGTTGGAAGGGAAGGCCATCTTTCTTCATTCACTGCAGAACCAAGAACGTCTCCAGAATATACAAGGTCAAGAGCCATCTAAATTGCGGAAGAATTATTTATTTAAAAGATATATATCCTGCCTTTCCTCTTGTAAAATGGAGGGTGCTAATAATAAAAAAATAAGGATGATAATAAAAAGAATTATCAATAAAACAATAAAAGTAAAAATACAAAATTCAATAGCAGCAGCAGCAGCAGAATACCAAAACAGCAGCTAAAATTATCAGGTTCAGAATGATATAAACTACAACCAGCAGGGACAGAGAATCCAAACATAAAACCTCGGTGAAAGCACAATTGAGGAAAAAGGTTTAGAGGCCTTGTTGGAAGGTTACCAGAGACTGCACAGTTCATAATTCTAATGGGAGGGATTTCCATAGCAATGGTGCTGTCACAGAGAAGACCCTGCTCCTGGTCACCACCAACCTGGTTTCTACAGGGACAACACACACAACAAGGCCACTCAGATGACCTTGGGGCATGGACTGGTTCATATGGGAGGAGATAGTTCCTTCAGTACCCTAGTCCCAAGCCATATTGGGGATTATGGTCACTACCAGCATTTGGTTTGTGCTCAGAAGCCAATCGGCAGCCAGTGTAATCTCAGGAGCAGTGGCTGGACTGAGTCAAAGATTCAGATTTAGCAATGTCTTGATGTCAATTTCAGTTGTGCATCTTGTCTTCTGTTGTCTGTTCCTCTTTTCAGAGGGGAAAGCTGTAGGACTTTCTAGATGAAACTGTCTCATAGTTTCAGAGAGATACAATAGCTCCCCTTTAGAGCTACAATTCTATACACTGTGTAGGGCGGAGGCCTTTTTGTGAGGATTCCGTGGCTCCCAGGGAGCCATGGCTCACAGTTTGGCAACCACTGTTATATCTGGGAGTAAGACCCATTGGAGCTTACTTTGGAGTAGACACATGTAGGATTATGTGCCTGTCTTTTTTTAGCCTTCTGGAGGGTGGTGCTGGTATGATCTGTTGGTGTGTATTGTGGTGGTGCAGGAGCAATGATTTTGTGGTGGATGAAGAATTTTTCTCTTTTCTTGCAACTAGAGGCAAGGTCAGCCCATCTGATCCAAGCATGTTGTACCAGATTAAAATGCATTGGTTAACATTTACGATGAGCTTTCACATACTTTTTAATAACTTTTCTTTCTCTATCAAGTTCCATACTGGCTGCCTTTTTAGGCAGATGATGATTTATGGAAAGTGATCCTGGTGTTTATTTGAACAACCAAATGCAATAAATCTGCTAGCCATTTCAAGGGAAAGTTTATTAATGCAGGGCATTATTCTGTTCAATATCATGTTGTCTTTAAAATTAAGCAGAGCATTAGTAATAATGAAACTGGCTTAAATCAATTCAGTCTTGGTATGAAAACATTTGGGTGGGTGGGTGGGGGAAATTGAACTCTGTGTAATGGAACAGCGACACTTATAACTCAGTAGAATGAAAGGAAAGGCCCTCCAAGTGAAACTATTTAAGTCCAGGCTGTGTTTGAGGTAGATTTGAGTGTGTAGGAGGGGGCTTTATTAGAAAACTTCTAGGACTTTCAAATATCGTGTGACAACAATAGCCGAAAGTGCAATGTGTTCTGCTAGCAGCAGGAGTTTCACTTCAAAGTGGAACCACAAGGGTGCCATTAAGTGTGGGAAAAGTGGCAAAAGAGATTCTGGAGTGGCCTTCTGTGGTGTTGACACGTGCAGGCGTAGCTACCATATCCCTATTCCCTGTGTCACGCTTCTCTCACAGACACAGTAGCCTGGACTGGGCCCACTGTGAACTAAGCACGTGTTATGATTGCCCTTCGACCTTTCTCTGCAGCTTCAGTGGTCACTGGGGTCTGAAGGCACCACCTCCAGGGTACCAGATGTGTCATAAGTTTCCTTTTCTGATAGGTACTCAGTATCTGTGTTTAAAAGGGTGCATGTGTGAATGTATTGCTTGGTATGCAGACTCAACATAAAAGATTTATACACTTATGTTTTCCATGTGCATTTTTTTTTTCTGGCAGGAGTAAGAATAATAACTGAGACTGCTTTGGATCAAATATTTCTGTATGCAAATTTTGAAGAAAAAATGTTGGTTATTGAATACATTTGTGATCCAGACCACACTAGAGTATTTTTGGAAGGACTGAAGTTTGTCTTGAAAATTTAAGCCACCATATTAGATAACATCCACTGTTCAATGCTTGTTGGGGGCAGAGAAGCCCCTCAAAGCACTGATTCCTGGTCTCTTTGCAAATGTGTGGCAGCAACAATCTCTAAGGAGGCAGTAATAAATGGGTCAGGATACCCAGACACAGATCCTACTTAAGGGCCAGCACCACCTTAAACCAGAAGACAGAGTCCTATCCCTGAGCTCTGTGGCCAAGGGGGGGCTGCTTGGAAGCAATATTGAGCTATCAGAGGATGCTCACCCCTCCTTTTGTGAGATGTCGTGTAAATTATATATCTTGAGTATCAAAAATATGGGGAGCTCCTGCCTGTTGGCTCACGTAGCCACATAATACTTTCTCCCATCAGTGAACAAAATCATGGCAGACTCTCATACAAATGAATTGCAGAAATGGTGCTGCTGTGTGAACAAGCTCTCTAGTAGTATCAGGGTTGGAGACCTGGGTTCTTAGGAAATCTCGCTCTCGATGGTATCAGTTTTTGTGTATCAGTGCTATTCTCACAGCACATTTGCACAAGAATGGGAGTGTCCAAAACACATTAAGCAATTTGTGGGTCTCCGCACTGGTTGTGTGTCCCTTATATTTTCATGAAGCCCCTCAGTGGCAGAGAGCCCCTGCAGACCAGTTGTTGCAGAGCAACAGTAGGAGAAGGCCAGAGGCCTCTTGGCTGGTCACTGTGGGAAAGAGGATGTTGGTGGTCTAATCCATTTGGATTGCTCTTCTCTTCTTTACTGGAAGGAGGGTCTTTCCCCCCAATAAGCTTTATTGTGCGTAATAATAAAAAAGCACCATGTCATTCCTGATTAACACTGAAATTCACCGACTGCACACAGAATATGGCCTTAGAGTTGAAAACAAAACAAAAGTGACGGGGGAGAGGTGCAAGGAGGAACAGGTTTTCTTCAAAACACTCAGTGGTGTCTGTATTTCTGGACCCAGATCCTGCTGATCTCTTTGAGTTCAATGGACCTGATACTTTCAACAGATGCCTGCAGTCCTGCCCACAGACAGTGTGTGTTTTCCCTGGGAGTTTAGTGGGTAAGATAGTCTAATTTTCACAGACCCTGCAAACATAATGGTCTCCTCCCATGTATTGGACACAGTGCTGTGGCCTACATATTATTTCATGTGTTGATGAATGGTTTTGGACTTACAGTGACAAAGAGGGGTAGGGAAGTTCTCTGGTTCCTTTTGCGGGCCAAAGTACTTTAAGGCATATAGGGTAGCTGGGAAAGATGGGAATCTGAGCCTTGTGGAGGTTCTGTGTTCCTAATATTGAGATGTCAACAGGGGAGACAGGAGAGTGACAAGCGTTGTGCCATGTGAATTCATTGCTTTTCTTCTCTTCCAGGAGACATTGAAATGTAATGAAACTTAAAACGTTTTTAAACAATGCCCCGATTAAAATTTAATGGCAATGAAAATGAACAATATTCTTACAGGTTAGAAATAGTCTTCATTATTCTTTTAAAAGTTCATATCATAAGGAGCAGCATAGTTAATAAGGGCCCTGAATTTTTTTATATTATGTACACTGTTCAGCTAGAAATTTAACAAGGATTTTTAATGAAATGATGGCAGAAATCGCAGTTTTATTGCATCCCTTTGCAGAATATCTCCTGTGAGACTAAGCTAGAGAGAGGCCAATATTAATGACTTTTCATAGGAGCTGAGCAATAAGTTATGGGGAGCTTATAAAGATGATAATTTTAGGCTGCTGTTTGGATAGCTAAACAGCCTTTTGGTGAATTGCTGCTTAATAGACACATCATGGGAATTAAAGACATTTGGATGTTAATTTGTATACATATTCTGCTATAGGACCGCAAAGAGAGATTCATTTTTACAGATACTTTTGTTTGCTAGTCTACTGAGACAGGAGACGAGAATTCATTTGCTGAAGAGTTTCTGTCAACCGAGGGCTTAAGAGGGCCTGGAGAGTTGTCTTGGGGCCCACGTTCATGCCCCTTCTTCCCCATCTCGTGTTTTTTAATAAGAATTGAAGAGTGTGCCATGTGATCTTAGGATGGTTTTGTTCTCATTAAAATTTAAAGAAATGGTTATTTTGGGAAATGAGAGTTATGGTTGGGGGAAAATGAGCACCAACAATATTTACGGAAGCTCCAGCAATCTAGCATGCAGTGTTGACTTAGATCACGCCAGCTATAGCCCGCTTGGCAAATATATTTTACTGTATTGCCATGCAGCACCTATAGTCAGAAGTGAATGCCTACAGAGTTTGATCTGGTGCAGCAACTGCCATTTGTCAAGGCCCTTCATGTGTTCCCATTTCCTGTCTTTTAAATGCAGATGTTCATCAAACTTTTAATACTGGGGGGAGGGGAAACCTTGCTTGAAAGCTGCTTTAGAGTGAAGCACTGGGTGGCAATAAACTTAATTCTGGCTTTTATCTTTCTTGGTTCCACCTCAAAGCCTTTAAATATGGCATTTCTGAAGTAAGAAGTTCTTTTGTGTTAGTCATTTCTATGAACACCTGTGAACTGTTGAGTTTAATTGGCCTGCAGCTGGGGCTGACTGTTAGAATATTGGTGGGGAGGGGGGTTCCCGGCTGATTGGCTGTCTTCATATTGTGCATCATTATCTCTTCCTTCTTCAGTCAGACTTTTTAAAAAGTGCAGGTTATGGTGAAGGTTTATGGATGAGAGCCTTAAAACAGGCATTGCAAGCTGTTGATGCTTCTGCATTGAAATTGGATAGACATTGATAGCATATGGGCCAGCTCAAGAGCCGGTCTGACAACACTGATAGGTATATGTTGTTATCTGAAAAATGGGAGGGGTATACAAGGCGTGCACCATATATATACTTGTTGGCAACCTTCAGTCTCGAAAGACTCTGGTATCGCGCTCTGAAAGGTAGTTCTGGAACAGTGTCTAGTGTGGCTGAAAAGGCCAATTCGGGAGTGACAATCCCTTCCACACCGGGAGCAAGTGCAGTCTGTCCCTGGTCTGTCTCCCTGGCTATGGGCCTTCCTTCTTTGCCTCTTAGCCTCAGACTGTTGGCCAAGTGTCTCTTCAAACTGGGAAAGGCCATGCTGCACAGCCTGCCTCCAAGCGGACTGCTCAGAGGCCAGGGTTTCCCACTTGTTGAGGTCCACTCCTAAGGCCTTCAGATCCCTCTTGCAGATGTCCTTGTATCGCAGCTGTGGTCTACCTGTAGGGCGCTTTCCTTGCACGAGTTCTCCATAGAGGAGATCCTTTGGGATCCGGCCATCATCCATTCTCACGACATGACCGAGCCAACGCAGGCGTCTCTGTTTCAGCAGTGCTAGGCTAGGGATTCCAGCATGTTCCAGGATTGTATTGTTTGGAACTTTGTCCTGCCAGGTGGTGTGTGTGTGTGTGTGTGTGTGTGTGTGTGTGTGTGTGTAGGCTAACACTCATGTTCAGATTTCTTTAAAAACCCAAATGATGTAAGGCACATTTAAAACTAGATAAGAATGTCAGATTAGAATAAATTAAGGATCAGCCATGGAGGACAGTCAGAGATAATTAGTCTCTGGTGAGGCTGGAACAAAAAGTCTCTAGTTGACAGTAGAATATCATTAGGGAGTGGCAGTGGCGTAGCTAGAGAGATTGCAAAGCACTCCACCACAGTGTGCAAGGGGCCCCTCCTCTTCGGAGATATCCCAGGTAGTGGGAACAAAATGGAGGTGTACGCCTCCATTTTGCTCCCCCTGCCTGGAATGGCTCCAAAGGGGAGGGGTCCCTTGCACGCTGTGGTGAGGCTGTCTGCAAAACTTAGTGATTTTCACCCCCTCTTGCTATGCCGCTGAGGAGTAGGGTGGTCAAGTGACTTGCCTAGAGCAGCAAGTGCGTCACCTGGGCCCTGCAGTTGTACTTCGGATAGAGGCAGGACACTCAAAAGGGCCCCCCAGTTGATCTCAGTGGTTGGATAGGAGAGGATATGGGAGGAGGGAGGTCTTCAGGGGTTTCAGTCCCAAACCTATTGGTTAGAGCTTCATCCTAGTGGCAGAGTCCAACTTCTCAACCCCCTTGAATTAAAACAAAAAATTGGGTATAATGTAGCCACTGCTGAAGAGAAATGTCATCTCTCAAGTCTCCGTTGTTGACGTATTGCAATGAGTTTGGCCGGATTCCTCCTCAGCAGCTCTCTTACTTGGATTGTGATCACAGTATTAATTTCTGCACAAATTGGTTTTAGCTTTACTTGTGTTGGTTAACTTTAACATATATGTTCTTGTCTGGTTGGTCAAAGTGCATATTGAGATTTTCCTTTCTGACTGTGTCATAGCAGCACATTTTTGTGTGTGTTAGCCTTGTGGTGTATATACAGGACAAGTTTGATGGAGAGACCCTAGAGGGCCAACCTTGGAGCTGGGAAACCATGTCAGATCTCCTGCTCAGCTGTCATAGCTGCGAGGGCTGAGGGCCCAATCCTATCTAACTTTCCAGCACCAATGCAGACATGCCAAAGGGGATGCCCACTGCATTCTGCAGTGGCGGTGGGAGTGGTCATGGAGGCCTCCTCAAGATAAGGGAATATTTGTTACCTTACCTCAGGACTGCATTGCAGATGCATTGGCACTGCAAATTGGATAGGTTTGGGGCCCCAGACACTGCTCTCACCTCCTTAAAGTGATGATGGAATATGAAGGTAGCAAATGTACTGCCTTCTCCATGACAATTTGAAAGGACCCTGTGACTCATTGACACTGGTAGTTTTAGTGACACGGCTCTAAGCTGTTCTCAGCCACCATTTCTGACGTTTGAGGGCCAGTGTGAAGGGGAGAAAGATTTACAACAGGTGCTTAGTTAATAATGTCTGACATCTGAATAAAAGGGAAGCATCGTCCACGATGCTGGAGTTTTGAAGTTATTGACTCTTTATGTTCATCTGAGTTTACATAAAGTGTGTAGGCACTGGAAATAAGCTGCCATTGCATGGTGGAACTGTCATCTTCACTTTAACATTGTCTGCTGAGAATGGGTAGTCTGTGAACCTGCTTCAGCTCTTGACTTGTGTTTTCATATTTCATGGGCTAGACGGCTCAGCCACAATGCTGTGCACAGTATTACTTGTGTCCCAAATTCTCCACTGTTCTTGTTGGGACTTCTCAGAGATTTCTCTCGTCATTAAACGTGAGTGTGGACAGGGTGACTATATTCCTTTTCTGTACAATCTGTTTAAGCTGATTGACCTGACAAATGTGTTCTCTTCTCCTCCGTTTGCCCTCCTCAGTCTTTCTCTCTGTTTTACATTATTCATGGACTCTTCGCTCACAACAGGAGAGGAAACTGAGCGCTTTCCACATGCGCTGCCTCCGACGCATCCTCGGCATCACCTGGCAGGACAAAGTTCCAAACAACACAGTACTGGAACGTGCTGGAATCCCTAGCATGTATTCACTGCTGAAACAGAGACGCCTGCGTTGGCTTGGTCATGTCGTGAGAATGGATGATGGCCGGATCCCAAAGGATCTCCTCTATGGAGAACTCGTGCAAGGAAAGCGCCCTACAGGTAGACCACAGCTGCGATACAAGGACATCTGCAAGAGGGATCTGAAGGCCTTAGGGATGGACCTCAACAAGTGGGAAACCCTGGCCTCTGAGCGGCCCGCTTGGAGGCAGGCTGTGCAGCATGGCCTTTCCCAGTTTGAAGAGACACTTTGCCAACAGTCTGAGGCTAAGAGGCAAAGAAGGAAGGCCCATAGCCAGGGAGACAGACCAGGGACAGACTGCACTTGCTCCCGGTGTGGAAGGGATTGTCACTCCCGAATTGGCCTTTTCAGCCACACTAGACGCTGTGCCAGAACCACCTTTCAGAGCGCGATACCATAGTCTTTCGAGACTGAAGGTTGCCAATACAATACAATCTGTTTAAGCTGATTGACCTGACAAATGTGTTCTCTTCTCCTCCGTTTGCCCTCCTCAGTCTTTCTCTCTGTTTTACATTATTCTTTTGCATCTCCTTGTACAGAAATTGTGGTACTCGGACATCTGCCTTTGAAACCCAGGAAGCAGATTTGCTTCCCTCTTCTAATGTGAATAGGGAATCAAATATTGTGTGCAGTAATGAGACGTGCCCCTTGGATGCTTTTGTTCTGCAGTTAGGTTTTTTTTCCTCCTCTTGGCATCTCCCTCTGTTTTTGGCTATGCCTTTTCGCCCTCCAGCTGCATACCTTTGGGGCAGGGTATGTGAAGAAGGTGGGCATTTTCCATTCTAAGCTCAGGATGATCCCAAGTTTTTCTTGTTTCCTTCCTCCTGTCTCAGCTGCTTCCATATTGTCTACTCCATATCCTGTCTCCTGTGTGTAATGGTTGTCAATTCTATCCCCATTTCACATTCTTCCTTGTGGATATTTTTCCAGTCCTCTACCATCAAGTGGCATGCTAAGATATACTTTATTTTTCAGTCAGGGAATTGCTCCCCTAAGAGATTCTAGGTGCTGATGAAAATGCAATTGTGAAATATGTTAGCACATGCAGTTTGGTTTCCTACAAACTATGTACTCTCTGGACAACTGCTTCATTTTGTAGTGATGTAAAAAACGATGTTAAATACACACTTTTCTCCCATAATTTCTACTATTATCCAGGCAGGAAACCTACTCTCTAAAATGATAAAATATGAGAACAGTCCCTGGACCTCACGTTGAGACTTTTTGTTACATGCGCGGTAGAGCTGCTGTTAAAATCTGCATCCCTATGTTGAGTTGTCCTCTGTTTTTACATTGTGAGTTTCTTTGTCCCCCTCCATGGCAGCCTGTATGGAAACTCAGTGTCAGATGCCAATGACCCTGGGTATGTGATACAAAATGTTACCAGGGAAGAACTCAAAATGAGGAAGGCTCATGGCATCTGGAATGTATATATAGTTCTGCCTTATTGCCCTGTCCTATCTCCCACCATTGGTGTTGATGCAACTATAACATCAACTATAATATCAACATTGGTGTTGATGCAACTAGAGCCCTGCTGGATCAGGCCAAAGGCGCATCTAGTCCAGTTTCCTGCATCACACAGTGGCCCACCAAGTGCTTCAGGGAGCACACAAGCCAACAGACACAATTTAAGAACATAAGAACATAAGAACAGCCCCACTGGATCAGGCCATAGGCCCATCTAGTCCAGCTTCCTGTATCTCACAGCGGCCCACCAAATGCCCCAGGGAGCACACCAGATAACAAGAGACCTCGTCCTGGTGCTCTCCCCTACATCTGGCATTCTGACTTAACCCATTCCTAAAATCAGGAGGTTGCGCATACACATCATGGCTTGTACCCCATAATGGATTTTTCCTCCAGAAACTCGTCCAATCCCCTTTTAAAGGCGTCTAGGCTAGACGCCAGCACCACATCCTGTGGCAAGGAGTTCCACAGACTGACCACGCGCTGAGTAAAGAAATATTTTCTTTTGTCTGTCCTAACCCGCCCAACACTCAATTTTAGTGGATGTCCCCTGGTTCTGGTATTATGTGAGAGTGTAAAGAGCATCTCCCTATCCACTCTGTCCATCCCCTGCATAATTTTGTATGTCTCAATCATGTCCCCCCTCAAGCGTCTCTTTTCTAGGCTGAAGAGTTTGAAGAATTTGCATCCTGTTGCCCTCCCCTGCATCTGGCATTCTGAGGTAACTCACTTCTAAAATCAGGAGATTGCACATACCTATCATGACTTGTAACCCATGATGGACTTTTCCTCCAGAAATTTGTCCAATCCCTTTTCAAAGGCATCTAGGCCAGGTGCCAACACCACATCCTGTGGCAAGGAGTTCCACAGATTAATTACATGCTGGATAAAGAAATATTTTCTTTTGTCTGTTTTAACTCCCGATGTCCCGTGGTGGTGGTGGTGGTGGTGTGTGTGTGTGTGAGAGAGAGAGAGAGAGAGAGAGATTGGGTAGCCAGCAGGAGGTATGTAAAAATATTTTGTCCTTCCCCCCCAGTAAGCTGCCTGATCACCCATAGGTCTCCTGAAACCTATGCCAGCCATTTTGCTGGTGTAAGTCTGAGGATAGAAAAGGGACAGGGTGGCCTGGAAAGAGGGAGTAGGATCTGGCACATGCTGATGCCGCTAAGACACACCCCTCCCCTCCCCCTGATATGCCCCCAAACTCTCCCTATCCTCCCCCTCCGACAACATGCCTGCGCTGCCAACTTGCTGGTTATGCGACAGGCTCTGGGAGCTACTGCTGCACTTGCTGTGCTGCTGCCCAATTGTGGCGGTGGCCCAGCAGTGTACAACAGCAGCCTGGCTTTCGTGCCACCGGATAGCACTCCATGCTGCTGGAATGTGAGTTCTGCCAGTGCAGAACAACCATAAGGTTGGGCCCTAAAGTCTTTACGTGTGAGGCAGACTTAAGTTCCGTGGTTGTAGACTGGTGTGTTGCTCAGCTAAGGAGAGTTGCAGAAATTATCACTGTCCCCTTCATCATAAGAAATGTAGTTGGTTTGTTTATTCTGTGCCAACCTGCTTATGAGTGTTGCCAGGCTGGCGTTATGTTCCCTTTTTGCTTAGCTGCGTGCATGCATGTGTCCTAGTAGGGCTTATCTTCAGTCATTTCTTCCTATATGCACAGAAAGCAATGAAATGAAATGCCTTGTTTAGAAGTATGTTTAGATGTATCTGTAGTGTGCGCGCTTTAATTAATCATGCAGCTTCTTGGAAATAGTAATCTACTATCAAGTTGGTGGATCAGTTAAATGTTGCAGACCTAGTGCAAATGATTATAGCCATTCCTGTTCAGGTCTGGACTATTTTTTTAAGTGTTTGTGTGTCGGGGGGGGGAATGCATATGCATGACGAGGGAGTAGGCTAACTGAACAGGGACTGTGTTTTTTAATGAGATTGAGGCCTGCAAAGATCTTATTGGAAAGATTTAGGCTTAACAAATTTCCTTCTGTCTAAATATCTGGGTAAATGGATTCTTCTGTGGCAGAAGCCCATTCAACCTAGCGGTCTAGGGAAAGTTTTTGGGAAGCATTGGAAGATAACCTGGTTTGTAACAATTGAGACAAATGTGTTTCCTGTCTGTTGAAAAAAGTCCCTTTAGAAGACTCTCCAGCAGCCAAGTTGTTGATTTCACAAAAGTTTTATTTACTTTGTAGGAAACCAAATTACTCAAAGGGGTAAACAAAATGTGATTAGTCTGCTGTTAAGCATAGAGTACCCACCACACAGACAATGGTTACTCTGAGAATGTTGGTTACTTGCAAGCACAAGGCAGTGGTTGGTAACCACAGGCACTGTTTACTCTGAGAATATTCAGTTTAACAATGATAACGGTGTGAGGAGAAATGCATTGCCAAGCAAGATGCTCCTCTTAACAGTCACTGCAAGCTCTAGTTGTTGAATTAATCAAAGACCCTGGACTGTAGTGTCGTTATGAATAATCAGAACATTTCAACCAGAGGCTTGGCCCATCATTCTGGCAAGCACTGAGCTCCGTCAGCCTTGATTGAAGTTGTGCCAATCTTCCTTTGACGTCGCTGATTGATGTGATCTCTTTCCTTGCCATTAATGTGAACTGCCAGACAGTGCACAGCTAGGCTTTGGCCATCACAGGCATCAAGATGTTTTCGTTTTGATTACTACTGCGTGAGCCTTGGGGAGACGTGAGGACCCAGTTGCCATCCTTGTGGTCCCCTTGCAGGAGTCGAGCAAGTATCCATGTGGCACTGTGCAAGTGTGCTGCGCATGCTTGGTCTCTGTATATGTTTGTGCACAGACCTAAAAACTTGGACTTTGCTACCTAAATGCAAGTGTAGCAAAGCTTGTCTGTGCTAATAACTGCCTTGCACCAAAGCATGCCTCCTTCCTCCCCCTGCAAAGCAGCAAATGAAATGGGGCGGTTTCCTCCATGGCCTCATTTTAATGCACATTTTCAACCTTCAGTGCGTTGTCGGTCCTCTCTGCTGCCTGATACAAATTTAGTCTAAATTAAATGACTAGTTTGAGGTTTTTTTGTGCTCCATAGACTGAAACAAGTAATAAACAGCTTATGTAATCATCCTAATCATGAATCTTGGCCAAAAAATGTCATAAAACCCTGCTGCGTACAGCACCTCTCAGTGAACTTTTGCAGCATGCAAAAAGAATATATTATGAATATGGTCTACTGTGAACTTTTTCATCTAGGTTGTTGGCATCTCTCCCCATCCCCTGGCCATTTTCAAAGGAGTATGTGTTTCTTTCCTTCTCAGAACTTTTGCTTTTCATTACGTATAGTCATATTGACATAGAATTCATACCTTTCACATGCCTGTGGGCACACAAACAACTAAATTAAAGCCCCAACATATTTTTTTAATAAGATTTTTGTTACATGAAGAGTGACTTGAACCTGCGCATTTTATAGCGCTCTGTCTGGGAAGAGCAATCTCTCTTGGGCTCTGTCAGATATATTTAGGAGTTTGTACAACTGACAGTAAACTGCAAAGTAAGATGCCTTTTAATGAGTTGAAGGTTTCATGAAACCGCCATAGGTTGACATTGGATGTTGGCTCTATATTTTGTTTAATCTTGAATGCTCTGAATGTACACCTAGAATGCTTTTTGCTGCAATGGCAGAATGGTTGGATTAGAGGGCACCTGACAGGTTCTCACCCCAGTGTAGTCTCTCTTCTGGCCGCTGTTTCTTTTGCTTAAATCTTGATTGTGAGCCCTTTCGGGACAGAGGACTGTTTGTTTGTGCTCTGCAAACTGCTTCTTTTTTTATTGTAAAGCGATATATAAATAATTGTAGTCGTCTTCGTGCCTACAAGCCAGATCCAGCCCACAGTGACAGTTTGTCTGGCTCACGGTCCCCAATTGATTTGAACTCCCCTGTTGGGATTTCCCACCCAGCATAGCCTCAGGCTTTCTTTGCCTGCCTGCCACACCACAGGCAAACCAGCCTAAAGCTTTCTGAGCAGCTCTGCAATGCAGAAAGAGGTGTCCTTGCTTCCATAGTGATGGGGATGCCAAACAGCAATGAGGGGCTAGGGAAGGGGAAGGTAGCATGTACAGAACGGAACCAGGAGTTTAAAACCTCAGCTGCAGACCAGGATGAGGCTACCACCAGTGCTTGCCTGGCGGTAGGGCCTGCAAACATGCCTTGCGGCACGTTTGCAACAATGCACGTCGGCAGTATGCCGGCGCACACTGTTCAGGATTGGGCCCTTATTCTCTGTGGTTCTGGAAGGCAGAACCAGTGGGTTGAAAGTACAGGAAACTACAGAGTTAGGCTACACACGAACAAGAATTTCCTAACTTGAGGAGCTGTCTGGGTGGAAACGTCAGCCTGGTAACAATGTGGACTGTCCCTTGTTGGAGGTTTTCAAGCAGAGTCTGGACAACCTCCTGTCAGGGATGCTGTAGCAGTTGCCTGCACTGAGCAGGGGTTTGGACTAGACTCCTAAGGCACCTTCCAATTCTTAACATTCTATGATTCTTTGAATCCTGTATTATACTAAATACGATGCACATGTACAGGTTGAGCCTCATTATTCGTGTGGGTTCCTTTCTGAGCACTCACATGGATGGCAAAAAACGCACTATAGCACATCAATTTAGAAAACAGAGTTTCTTTGCTCAGGTGATTTAAAAGCAGCCTTGCTGACCTTTGTGATGTAAGATAAGAGTCATTAAGAAGACAATCCATCAATCAATCCTCCTCCAAGCACTTACAAAGGTGCTTCTCTCAGTCCCTCCCTTCACCAGTGCAAAGCGGTCACCTTTCTTTCCCGTGCTCAGGGGGAAGGGAGGGGTCTGCTGGAGAGAGGAGGACTGATGGATTGTCAGCCAGCTGCCCCCTCCCTCTCATTAAGGAGGCTATTGTTAAAGGACTGTTCAGTTTTTTAAACTGATTTTAAAGGGATGCATTTTTCCTCTTCTCCAGGGATCAGCACATTCCTTCTCATTTGCAGTGGCCATTCATGTTGAGTCAAATCTGTGTATAAGGAATCAGTATATAACAAGGCTGGACCTGTATGTGTATCATATGTGTGATCATCTTACCTGGTGATACTGCATTTGATTTGCAAAATATTTTGCAACCTGTTTTCCATGTAGCCTTCAAGAAAAACCCCACCTTTTTGGCAGGTTGCTAGAATTCCCCATTTCACCAAATAGAAATTGGAACTGGGAGAGACTGGTTCAAGGCGACACCATGAACGAGTCAGTGACAGAGAAGTGAAAGTGACTTGACTCTGCGTCTTCCAAACTCAAGACCAGCTCTCTGTCCCGTGGACTGTGCTGGCTCTTGTCAGCAATGTGCAAATAGTAATTAATAGAAGCCAAGAATTCATGTTAGTACAATAGTTTTGAAAACGTAGCACTGTGATGCGAATTGTTCTGTTATCCTGCTGACTGTAATTGTTTGCACATCCCAGGAGCAAAATTCGGAGGCAGATATTGATGTGGCAGGACACATGCACATTTCCATATGAAATGCTGGGCTCCCAGCGTTCCAAGTAGGTGTTCCTGATGAACTGAAATAAATACATATTGTCCTTGCATGTTGGGACAGGCAACTGAAAATGAATCCGTGTGTATTTTTTTAATCCCCACTGGTATGCAGCAAGGGATGCTGGTTCCTTTAATGTACAACGCAAGCCGATACAAGGGATGAAGGTGGATGGGAAGAATGCATTATCTGCCACCAGTGTAAAATTCCCAATGGGCCAGACTACAGTTGCAGCCTAAACAGTCTGTCTGTCTGTATTTGCTTACTCTGTTTCGCTTTGAAATGTCGCACACGGAAGTGAGCCCAGTGCACTGCTCCAGAAGCCCCAAGTAACTTTTACAAATGAGAAAATGCAAAGCTCTGGGTGGTGGCTGAGTCGAGGCTGTCATTGACTACATCTGCTTGACTGCAGGAGGGGTGCGTGTGAAAATAGGAGGCAAGTGCCGTATTTCACAGAATTTCAGAAGTCAAGCATCCAAGGGGTAATAGAGTTGACCTCTCATTTCAGAACCACGATCGAACACCTGAGAGCATTTCACTTCCAAACTTTATTTAAAGCTCTGCTTAGCAATCAGTTTTCATAGGAGGAAGGGGTTGGGGTTGGGGGTAGCATGTCGGCTGTGTACTTACAGGTCTCCCTTCTCCCCCTCCCAGCAGACCTTTCTCCTTCCCCGAGAGATAGCAGTGAATAATGCTGAATCTTCAGATCCCAGACAAGTGTGGCTGCATTGCCCTTACATCGTGGTTGGTTAAAGTCTAGTCCTGTTTGCAGAGTCCCTGTACAAAGGAGTGTTAAGATGACTCCTTAATTTTGCCTTTACATTTGAGCATCTGAGGTTCAATGCCACTCAGCTGGAGTCAGCAGTGCATAAATTATCCAAAGTTGTAATTTTCTTGTTGGATAACAATTAAAACAAAATACAGCCACAAAACTCCTAGAAACAAATTAAGAAGGTCAGGCCAGGTGGAAAGGGAAAGTCCTCAGCCCTCATCATGAATCTAAGAGGGAAGGGATAGTTCTTAATCCCTCTTGGAGGGAGTTCCATAATAAAGGCACCCCCACAGAGAAGGCCTTGCTCCTTGTCATCAGTCTGGCCCTTTTGTGCAGCAGTTTTCTCTTGTTGACTTTCAGGGTGAGGGCTGTTTCATATGGGAAAGAGCAGCTTTTACTTCAGTGGGCCCACATTATCCAAGGGGGGGTTTCCATTCCCAGAACCCCTGCATATAAGGAAAACTGTGGGTAAAACCTGTGGTTTTTGGGCCCCCACCCTCCTTCCAAATCCAACCAGAGCCGAGGGTCTTCAGGCCTGCAGAGGCAGCACACAACTGCTTGCTACCTCTGCAAGCCACAGAATGGCAATTTTGGCCAAAAACACACACAAAAAAACACCCTGCTAGTTACGGTTTCTGTCGGGAAAATGGAAATGATAGTTTTAAGCATTATAAGGCATTCTGGGCCTGGGGAAACCCTCTGGGCGGGCTGCCTCTGTGGGCCTCAGAAAACTCTTTGAAGACGAGTTTATCTGCAGATGGTCCAGGTCTGCCGGCCTGCGGGCTCAGAGGGACTCGCAAATAAAGGAATCTATGGGTTCCGAATCCACACAATGCAGGCGGACTTGTATTAATAAGAATATTTATATACCACTTTTAACAAGAATAGTTCATAAAGCTATTTACATAGTAAAATAAATCAATAAATACTTCCTCAAAATATCCTGCTCCCAAGCCATATTGAGCTTTTAACGTCAGAACCAGAAAAGTTGCAATCAACCTAAATCCTACTACGAAGTGATCTGTCCATGTCAAGGAATGATGTGTCCTTGACAAAGAGCCCTGCTGGATCAGGCCAAGGGCCTATCTGGTCAAGTTTCCTGTGTCTCACAGTGGCCCACCAGATGCCTCAGGGAGCACACAAACAAGATATCTTTAACCTCTTGCCATTCCCTTGCATCTGGCATTCAGAGATAGATTGCCTCTAAAACCTGGAAGTTGCATACAGTCATCATGGCTTGTAACTTGTGATGGGCTTTTCCTCCATAAATTTGTCCAATCCCCTTTTAAGGATATCTATGCCAGTTGCCATTACCACATCCTGTGGCAGGGAGTTCCACAGTTTAATTATTGTACAGGGAGTTCAACAGATAAATATTTCTTCACTGGTTTAAGACATATTGCCTTTTGTCTTTTATGACTCTCCAGCAAGTCAATTTTAGAGGATGTCTCCTCGTTCTAGTGTTGTGTTCTCCACATCTAGATCACCACTCACTTGCCAAGCAGATTTCTGTTTTCTGCCAAGCAGAAAACAGCAGGTCCAGCGTGTGTCCTGCCACATGCGTTTGGGCCAAAATTACCTGAGACAGGCCCATGGTTGCCATGTTGACCCTGAAATCCTTAACTGCACCTTTACCAGGGGCCTCAGTGTGGATATTGGAGTCTCCCAACACCAACAGTTGATGGCACTCCCACGCCATCCCAGAGATCATCCTAGCAGTTCTGCTTGGGAAGCAAGGCAGGGGGTACACCAACAGAATCCCAGTCCTGTCTCACCCATTCAGCACCACATGAAGACACTCAAACCAATGGACCACCAGACAAGATATATTGCAAGGGGAGCAGTTTCCCGGTATTATTGCAACCCTTTCTCCCTGCTCCTGCAGCTGTGGCTGCTACAGTATCTCGATACCAGGCCTAATAGTTACTATTGTGTATTATGGAAGCTGGCAGGCAGAGTTGGAAGAGACCAACCCCTCTGTGCTCATCCAACTTAGGGCGCAATCCTAACCTACTTTCCAGCACTGGCATATGTCAAGGAATATTTGAGGGGCATGTGCTGCATCCTCAAGGTCTCCTCAAGGTAGGGCAATGTTTGTTCCTTATGTCAGTGCTGGATTGTGGCCTAAGTCTTTGTAATGAACGTCAAGTAAACACCCTTCTCCAGGATAAAGTCCTGGATCAGGTCGGTCTTATTGTTAATGGGATATGCCATTATTGCTGGAGATGGGCTAGCAGGATTTCCTGCCAAAGGCAGGGGGTTGCACTAGATGACTTTGTGGGTCCCTTCCGACTCTATGATTCTGTGACTAACTGATCTAGCTTTTAAAAAGAGCAGCTTAAGGCTGGAGGGATCACTATTAGAAGCACCGGAAGAATGGGGACTGGAGGGAGGGCTGAAAAGGGGGCAAGTCTGTCTATGACTGACCCACCTGTGCCTGGAACAGTCAGCCCAGTCAACTGCCATTTCTTCCTCAACTTGGCCCCCTCTCAGTGGCAGCACCGACACTGTACCCCACCCTCCCTGTACTGAAATTGTATGTTCCTTGGGAAGTCCAACCCTACCACCAAGATTACTCTGAGCAAAGAGAAGAAGTCCCCAAACTCTAGGCACCCACACAGCACAGTACCCCACTCTCGAAGATGGCAGTATAAGGGGACAGGTTTGCATGTCTGCCTCTTCTGTTGTCACTGCTGCTGGTGGCGTAGCTGGAGGGGGGCAGAGCACTCAGGGTGGCAATGTGGCGGGCAAGCAGCCCCTCCCTTCGGAGCCATTCCTGGCGGGAGGAGCAAAATGGAGCCCTAACCACTTGCCCACCGTGCTGCCAGCCTGAGTGCTCTGCCCCCCTTCAGCTACGCCACCGACTGCTGCTCCCCCCCCCAGCAAAGGCAGAGGACGATGGCATGGCCCTGTGCTGATGTTCAGGAGATGGGAGAGGCAGGCCCTGCCTAGCTCAGCAGCAGGCTTTTGTGGGTGTGTGCAGATATCTGTTTTGTTCAGTTTATTGCTATTAATTTGAATTTGTTGTAAGCCATCCAGTGTTGCCTTTTTGGAAGGGGGAGGGGGGTAATAACATCTGATAAATAACTATTAATATACCACACCAACTCTTGCACTGTAGCCTTATCGAAAAAGAGTAGCAGGCAGCATTTTCATTCTGTGGCTGTAGTTACCACTACATGGAGGCATCTTGTGGGGTACATTGCTCAGCTTGTCTGGAGAGGGAGTTTTGAGGGCTTCTGCTCATTTATCTGAGCATTTAGTTTTTAAAAAGCAACCTTATTTTGTTCTGTGATCTCTGTATTCTTGAGGATAATGTTTTTCACACACACAAAAAGACAAAAATTGGGAGTTTTGTTCAGAATTTTAAAGGGTAGATTCACTGCTGAAAAAATTAGATTTACAATGTGAAGAGTATCTCCACTAAATAAATAAGACAAATAGCTTAATCCTTTGGAAAATCACTCTAAAAACACTGTCTGAATCAGGAGAAGCACATAGATCAACAGCTGCACCATCACAGAGTGCCCTTTGGTGAGCTCTAATTTAAGATCTAATTAAAAACCCACATTTTAAAAATGCAATTAATGAATTCATCAATTAATTCTATCAATTGATAAATGCTGTTGTCTCCTGCTTATTATTTTATGGTGTCTAAGGTACAAAATAGGTTAAGGTGATGCTATTAATTTTCTCCTTCTGTTGGTTTAAGTAAAGAAAGCTCAGAGTTACAGCAGGTAGTCTAAGTGAAGTTAAGAAAACAAAACTTCAGTTTCTCCAAGTGCTATAAGTCCAGGGCCATGCTATAAGAACATAAGAACAGCCCCACTGGATCAGGCCATAGGCCCATCTAGTCCAGCTTCCTGTATCTCACAGCGGCCCACCAAATGCCCCAGGGAGCACACCAGATAACAAGAGACCTCATCCTGGTGCCCTCCCCTACATCTGGCATTCTGACATAACCCATTTCTAAAATCAGGAAGTTGCGCATACACATCATGGCTTGTACCCCGTAATGGATTTTTCCTCCAGAAACTTGTCCAATCCCCTTTTAAAGGCGTCTAGGCTAGATACCAGCACCACATCCTGTGGCAAGGAGTTCCACAGACCAACCACACGCTGAGTAAAGAAAGTATAGTTGGTGGGTTGTGGTAAGCTCCCCGAGAGGCCATCTATGAAAATCGCTGGTCACCTCATCCAGCTTGCATCAAGCTCTGGGAGGTTACTGATACTTTAAATCTCAGAGTAGCCTAATTAAAATTGAATTTCCAGCCCAATGCCCAAGGGCTATTTAGGATACTGTGGTCTGGCAGCATAAACAGCTTTAAGGCTGTTGCAAATGCAACTGTGCCAGTGAGTGTAGCCTGGCCACACCGCAAGTGGCCAGGTCTGTGTCACGACAGGGAGAGTGGACACCTCCCACTATTTGTAAGCTCACAAATGGTTGGGAGGGAGGCAGTAAAGGGCAGGGGTTGGGTGGAACAGGGAGGTAGCAGGTGCAGGGAGAAGGGCAGTCCAGGAAGGGGGTGGGTGCAGCAGCAGTGGTGCCTGTCGGATCCTAACCCCTTTCTGACCTTATCCACTTTCATGGCAGCCATAGAGTTGGCATAGTTTCCATGTTGATCCATGCTGGCTGCTGGGGCTTACTCCAGGGCAAGGGAACAAACGTTCCCTTTCCCCAAGGAGGTCTCAGCATGACAAAACTCCCCCACAGGATACAGTGGAAGCCATGCTGGCAACACTGCATTGCCCCACGGGCAGTTACATAGGATTGGTCTGTTGGACATACTACAGTGTTCAAATTAAAGTAATGGGATTAATGTGAAATGCTGAATGTGCAATGTTTGTGTATCAGTATTGGTACACAAATGCCAGCCTAAATTGGGGTGGTCTTTCAGATTTGTGGAATATTTTTCCGTGTGCCTCTTCCTAAGGGTGATTTTCCCCCCTCAGTTGCTCTGGAACATAATGGAAGCACAGTTTCTTGTTGCGAAGATAGAGCTATAAAGAAATGTATGCACTGGAGATGAACTCCAATGGATGTACTTGTTAGGTGATGTATTGCCGGCGGTGGCGACGTGGGAATCATATATAAGACCAGTGCATTTTGGTATGGCTCACCTTCTTCAGGGGCACAGAAAAGAGTTTCAAACGGCATGGACTCCTGGTAGATGTAGTGACTTCTCATGCTGATAGAAGTTCATGCTATTTGGAACTCTTTTTTGTGCCTCTGGAAAATGTTGCCTATTCAAAAAATTGCTGGTCTTATATCTGAGCTTTTCTCTTACAGTAAATCATCTGTCACTTACGCCCTTTGGTGTTCATCATCTCCCTTTTTTCCTAAGTGATTACTAACCAATGTTGGAAAAAATGGAAGATGAGTTCAGTAGTTAACCCAGGGCAATGGATTCTGCAAGTAGGCTACCTCTTGGTTTGGCTTATCCAGGGTGTATCCAGTGTCTGAGGTTTGTGGATTTGCTTCCTATAACTGCAATATCAATGGCCCTCCTAGGTGAAGCTGTGTTTGACTTTTTTGTTACAGATCCCTCAATGCTTTGAATTTCAGCAGCAATTTTAATTCATATCTGGCCAGAACCTGACATTTAATTCGCCAGCCAGACTGCATTTTTAATGATCAATTTAGAAATGCCTTTTCTGATATAAAGCTGCAGATAATTGGCATTAGTGAATTCTTTGCCAGGTTGTTGATGACTTACTACTCCCAAGGACTTTAATGAAAATGCAGGGCGCTTAGCACCTCCAGAATTCAGGCCAAAGTAGGCTCAGGTATGGTGGACTGGAAGAAAGGGGCTTTTTGGCAGGCTTCTGTCTTCCTCTCGGGCTTCAGGCCAGTCAAGTTGGCATGTACTGTTCCTACACTATTCCTAGACTTAGCAATTATGTGCTGTTCCTGGACCATTGTGGAAAGCAATGATTAAGCTAGGAATTTGTGGAGGCCATCCAGAGAGGTCGGTCAGTAGCCTCCCACTGTAATATTGGTATTTTTTTTGTGACTGCCGTAAGCCAGTTAACACTGGCATAGTGCGCGTTCTGCCAGCGTTAAACCCAACAGGCAGAGATGGGTGAAAACTGTTTTATTTTTTCATGGATTTTGGTGTTTCCCAAAGTTAGAAATGCAGAAAGTGGAGTCATTTGTTTTTATTCCAAGGGCACAGTTTAATAATAATTATAAATTATAATCATGTTATAATTATAAAGTAAAATTGTTTAAAAGTGTACTAGTTACGAGATATGGGTGGTATAGTATTGGTAGATGCAGCCACATGCATGCAGAGGTGTTAGAGAATGGTTTTATTTTTGCAGATTTGAGGTTTTTGTGTTTTTTGTACAAAAATGAGAAGTACAGAAACAGGATTTATGTGTTTGTATTTCATTATTACCCAAAAAAACTCCCCTCTACCAATAGGATTGAGCTGGGTGTTTCTGAGAGAGCTGAGCCAAAGCTAGCATTCCTCTCACTTGACTTTGTGATAACATCACGTAGCCAAATTTGGCTGCATTGCATCATTCTGTTGACTATGTGATCCTTGGTGCACTGGATCTTATGTGACTCAGGGTGCAATGCTGGTTTGCCCTTAGGCTGTCACAAATGTGCCGTGAGGCACCGTTAGTGCCTCCTTATGAGTCAGGGAGGCCAGTGCAAAAACGCATACCAGCCTCCCTGCGCCAAACCAAACTCCAGACTGGTGAGTTTCTGCTGATGACAGGCCACTGGTGTGAGGGTCTGGGCAGGGCGTAACTAGGGTGTTTCGGGGTGGGGGGGGAGAATGGGCAAGCCCATGGGCGGGCTGGGCCTGGGAGGGGGTGGTGCCAGGATCTGGCACTTAGGCTGGATTGTAACCCCCCCTCCCTGGAGGCTTAGCCTCTTTAAGTGGCGCAGATCTGAGTAGCCCCATTTGGGCTACTGTCTCGTAACTCGTAGTAAGGGGAATCGATTCCCCTTGCACCAGGTTGTGCAGCCAGCACCACCCCAAGCTGGATACGGGGCAGGCCAGGTGGCCTACCTGTTCCAGCATGGGTTAGATTTGGGCTGTCATCCAGACAAGGGAAAGAAGCAACAGCCCTGGGAAACAAACCCAAGAAGCTTAAAGAAAAGATGAATAATTGCTTAACTGAAGTGAGTTTACACCTGTATTTTTGATCTGAAAGCTGAAAGATATATGGTGCAATCTTAGCTTCTGGTTTTACATGTGTATATTTGGATCACCACTGCAGTGGTGCAGGGAAGGTTTTGGTGCTGGTTGCCCTGAGTGATTTGCTCTTTTTCCTGATCCTGCCTTGCCAAACAGCCTCTCTGACCACATCGGAACCTTTGGAGAAATAATTGCTTTGCCATGAGTTGCTGGCTGGTGCACTGTCCTGGAATGGAGCACAGTTCATGTTGTTTTTGACTAGTGCAAAGGCCTTTGCACCAAAATAAATTTATAAGGGCAGAAGAGAGTTTTTAAATTTAAAGAGAAAAATCTTAATGTTTGAAGTCCAGGCAAAAGAGCCACACCTGCTTCATATTTCAAGAAGTGCCCATTTTGCAGACAAGTCGTGAAATATGGCACCGTTCCTCCCAGGACAAATGGTGACTGACTCCATACCTGCTGTTTGCTCAGTTTCCCCTTCCTTTGTTCTTTTCCTTCTCTTCTTGGGAGGGCGTTTGCATGAAAACAGGTTCTTTGTTTCTTAAAGAGTTCATCTGCTCCTGCGGCTTGTTCTCCCACCTGGTTGTAGTCCTCTGGCTTGTCACATCTCATTTGGTGGCTGTGAAAATGATTATGATGTCAAAGACGGGATTATGACTTCAGGTGAGAAATAAGCAGCAGGAGCAGGTGAGCTTGTTTCATTGAGGTGTCCTTCTAACTCTTGTGGAACAACTGAATAGAGAGTCTGGCTGATCCGTGTGCCTATAAAATGTCCAAACTGTACAGTTTCCTTTCAAGACAAATGTTTGTGTTTAGTTGTTTTTTCATGTGCTGCAATGTGCTTTTTTCTTGGGTTTATTCAATAACACTGAAACAACAACCATGCTAAAATGCGTACAGTGCAAGAAGAGTAGTCATGTTTATTCATTCTCTGGGTTACACGGAGGTTGCTACAAACGTTCACATCACAAGCCGCAGCACCTTGTCCACACAAATATCTTTGCATCAGTTAATGATACAGTATGCAGCAACTTCACCATACGGCGTCGGCACAACACGGGAAGCAGCAGTTTACCGGTTATAAGTCTTTGCTCGATTGGCATAGAGCATGACGCCTGGGGCTGCTTCCGACGGTGGGAGAGATCATTGCATCTCATTGGGCAGCTACCGCCCGCCTTAAGCTGGGCAGTCCCCAGCCAGTAAGGTGTTGCCCTGCCACGGTCCGTTAACCTCATGGGTTGCATTGGGTTTAGGGTGAAAACCGACAAGCGGATCGACAACTCTGCACCATGCAACAGAAGGGATTGTCACTCCCGAATTGGCCTTTTCAGCCACACTAGACGCTGTTCCAGAACCACCATTCAGAGCACGATACCAGAGTCTTTCGAGACTGAAGGTTGCCAACAACAAGAACAAATGCAGCAATATGACTTTGAGCAACTGAGTAGAAACTTTCAGCTTTCGTGTGTGGGATATGTTTTGTACATAGAAGGACCCAGGTCCAACCCCAACACCAGCAGTTCCAGGATAGCAGGCAAACATTCCCAGTGCCATGTCCTCAAATGCTTGGCAGTGTCTGCCTGCCCACCCATGTGCCCGTGCCTGACACTGACTTCTCCTCTTCCTCCCTCTCCTCCTATATGGCATAGCAATAGAATCTGGTAACGGAAAAAGTGTGTGCTTAGACAAAAAGTGCTCAAACTGTTTTCAGTGTGAGAATATAAAGTAATGGAATTCAAATGTAAATGAAAATGACATGTTTGTGTAACAGGATTAATGTCAGGAGGAGGAGACTCTGGTGGACAATGCTGTTATTGTTAAAATATGAGACAGAAGAGGAACAGAGTTTGTGGACTGAAATTTACTTTGAATGTAAACCTTAAAGAGAATCTTTATAAAATGATGTATAGATGGTATTTGACTTTAGGTAGATTGACAAAAATGTGTGAAAATGTACCAAATAGATGTTGGAAGGGTAAAAGACAAGAAGGAATATTCTATCACATATGGTGGACTTGTACTAAAGTGAAAAAAATATTGGATTTTGATATACCAGCAAATGCAGATGATATGGAAGGTAAATTTACAAATGAAACCAGAAGCTTTTTTGTTGGGACTATTGGATGATTCGATTCAGAAAGACTATGGAACTATATTTTTGTATATGATAGCTGTTGCAAGAATATTGCATTTGGCAGAAAGGGATAAACTTACAATTCTTCAAGAAAAGACAGTGTAGTCAGTGTAGTTTAGTCAGTGTGGAAATGGTTTCCAATTATTCATCAAAGATTTTACTGACTTGTCTTTAAGAATTGTAGGTTTATCTCTTTCTGCCAAAACTTTTTTGAATAATTGGAAACCATTCATGGACTTTCTGCACATTGAGGAAAAAATGGGCCAAATAATCTATGTATTTGATGAGTAGATAGTAGTTAATTTTTGTTTTTTAAAAAACATTTTTATTTTTGTGGAAAACACATTCTATAATAAGTGTAGACTGTTTAAGATTTGAGAATTAATTTTTTGTACGATTTTGTAGTAGAACAAAGAAATGTAGTTCGAGATCTCCGCACTTGTCACATAATTTGCAATGTCTTTTTAATCTTTGTGTGTGTTTGCTTTTAATAAATCTTACAAACATGTCATTTTCTTTTTTTCTTTTTTTATCAGAGTGAGAACTTTGAGTGCAGAGCTTCCAAAAAACAAAAATTTGTTAACTAACCAAGGAATTGAATGGAAGCATTTACAAAAAAGTGTTCTCAAGTACAGGCGTGCCCCCATATTCGCAGGGATTCCATTCTGGAACCAACACCACCGCCACGTGAATACCTGCAACCACAGATATGGGCTAAAACCCATCCTTGTGGTCCTAGGGGGCTGCCTCGCCTCCAAAGGTGAGAGGATCTCTGCTCCCCTTGCTTCTGGGGGAATGTCTGAGCTCAGCAAAGGCTGAGGACGTCTGTCCCTGGCCTCTGCTGAGCTCAGATTGAGCTCTAAAACTTTAAACACACACACGCACACACGCACACGTGACTTCTGGTTTCATTGAGAAACTGGAAGTGATATTTTTATTGCCTTAAAAGGCATTGGGAATCCTGGGGAAGCTTCTGTCTGAGCTTGGAAGAGGCTGGGGACGGTCAGACTCTACTAAGTTCAGAGGCCCTTCCAGAGGTGAGGGGAGCAGAGCACCTCTGGAGGGGGTGCATGCACTGGGGGGCCAGACCCAATCTACAGATAAGTGCAGATAGAGTTATGGGGCCCCCGCATACGTGTAAGTTAATAAGATAGCAGGCTTTCTCCTCTGCCCAGAGAACTTGCAAAATCTGGGGATGGGGGAGAAAAGAAGAGGAACTTCCCTAGTTTTAGGGGTCAGAAGCAAAGAAGGTACATGTTTAGTCTCCTTATTCACAAGGCTTCCATTCCCAGAACTCACATGGATGGTAAAAATCGCATTAAAGCAAATCCATTTAAAAAACAAGGTTGCTTTGCTAGGAGATTTCAAAACAACCTTGCTGACCTTTGTGATATGAGAGAGTCATTAAGCAGACAATTCATCAATCAGTCTCTCTCCAGGTGCTTAGAAAGGCAGTGACCCCTCCCTTCACCCAGACTGCAGCACTGGGAAAGAATGCAAAGTGATTATCTTTCTTAGGGACCTCTTAGGGAAGAGAGGGACCTCTTACCTTAGAGTGAAGCTGTTCTGAGTGCCTGGGGAGAGAATGATTGATGGATTGTCAGCTGGCTGCCCTCTCTCACATTATTGTTAAATGACTTTTTTTCCTTTAATTTCAAGGGCCCTTCTCATTGCATTGAGATAAAACTGTGGGTGAAAAATCTGTGGATAATTTGGTTATACCTGACCTGTACTTGGTCGTCCATTAAATGCTCTTGCCTAACATGTAAACCTGAGCCAAAGGAACCTTGGGGGAAGAAACAGGAATGCTGGCTTCTGCATTGATGGCAGAGAGGTTGGGTTTTTGTAAGAGCAGGCACTGGAATTGCACTGAAATGTCTGGTCATTGCAGAAAAACCCGACTCCAGTGCATGTGTTATCTTAGTGCCACAAGACTCTTCCTTCCTTACCTTCGTTATGCACGTGTCCATCCTGAATCTCCTGCAAATTGGCTTTATCTAATGGCTCCAAGTCTAATGGCTCCAAGTATTATGAGAGAGAGAAAAAAAATCATGATTTTGTAAACCTGTTATATACCCCTGTAGTTGGTCTTTTTTCCCTCCCTAAACCCCCAAACTTCAAAAGCTTTTACACGTCCCTCTAAAGAAAATGCTCCAGTTTTGAGCATTTTCCGTCTCTTTTCCGTCTCTACACTATCCTTATTGAAATGGGCAACCAGAAGTGTACACAACATTGCACAAGCAGCAGATGCCTTCGTTTTCCAGAAAGGCATCATGACGCTGAAGTTTCATTTTCAGTTGTTTTTTCACCCGATGTAGAATTTGCCCTGGATGAGAGAGTTGCCTCTTCTCAGTATTGCGCCATTCAATGGTCACACAAAAACCAGCTTTAATTGTCTTTTTTAATAGTGCAATGAGGGTGTATGTCTGATAATGGACCATCCCGGCCTGCCCCCAAGCTCCATCATGGCAGAATTTATTAGAAGACTGGAAGACCTCTTGGAGAACTTCCTCCTACCTTGTGGTGCATTTTCCTGCCTGTGTTCTTTGCTGAAGGCTTATTGCTTACAGGCAGTGTGCAGGAATTCTCCTTGCCTGCAATTGGAGTCCTGGGAAGATAAGTAGCCCACATTGCACCATATTCATTTGGCTGCTGAGTGTTGTATGGGAGGAGAAAAGCCATTTACATAGCTGGCTTCCCAGGTGTGAACAGCAGCCAGCAGATCTGGCGTGCAAATGTAAATTGTTAGTTGACCTTGCTGTTGACTCAAAGGTAGTTCTTTATTAAGACAGTTGGATCTGAAGAGATTGCCAAGTAAGAACACTTTCTGACTCACGGCCCAGTCCAGGACAGTGCAAAAAGCTCCCTTTGTGTGCCAAGTGCCCTTTTACCCTGGTTGCATCCCCAGAGTTCCCCTTTGAGAGACCAGAGAGGTGTGTCCCCAAGCCGCACATCTTCTCTCCTGATATGTAGTCTCCCTGGCAGAGGCTTCAGTGCTGGGGCTGTTGTGCTGTGATTGGCTGTCAAATGTAGTCTGGTTCCTATGCTTCATTGTAGGAAAGCGGGTGGAGCAGAGGGTGACCGGAGGGGCAGTTTTCTGCTGTTTTTTCCTTCCCCATTCTTGCTTATGGGTTTGCTCCTGGCAACACCCGCTTTCCTGTTGGCGTTGGGGGCATGTCTTTTACAGTGGCGGCTGGTGAGGGTTGGTGGGGCCAATGTGTTTTCATGCATAGTGTACCATGACTATAATGGTTCGTGTGTGCAATAAACTTGTACAGTTTTCTGGCGCATATGTACGCTTTTGGTTAACTGCTGTATGCCAAATGAAAACCCTTCACTGACACATTCCCCATAATGTAGTTTTCAAAAGATATAATATGCCATTCTAGCAAATGACAGTCGCTTCTTGCATTATCATGCTAGATCTGATACTTATGTATTTACGTTTTTGTTAATTAAGTTAGGCACCCTGAGGTTAATGAAAGCATGCTGGTGAGTGAGGTACTTTGAGCACACGGAAACATTATATAAATGCTATTATTGTTCTCCATACTTAATACCAATTCACATAGTTCTCATTGATGGTCTTTCCTACAATATAGGAATATAGACACATTTCTACTACAAAGCATTAGATGTGATCTTCCCTTTTTGCAGACTTTCTTTGAAAATGTAAATATGCAGCCTCCAACCTCCCTTCACTGCTCATAGAGTCTTTTATGGCCAACATATAGGGTAAGATGGCACTGTATTATTGAATGCCTGTATTGGGAAAGATTTGCTATATTTGCAAAGCAATCGCAGTGCAGGAGTTTTGCATTCACTAAGTGCTTGGCAAAAGTAAACCTTACCCAAAGTGCACAGGAACAGTCACATAGTTCATATGCCTCTTGCTGTAGCGCATTCACCTTTCTTGGCAAGGTGGCACCACTGGGCACTTTGGTGTGCAAGCTCTTTATGGCAACCTGTACATTTATCCAGTCTGTGAACTGAGAAATAATCCTTTCTGCGCAGGCAGCATCCCAATCTCGGTTTGTAGTATGTCGACTTGAGGCAATTGTTTGTGGGGGGAAAAACAAGAAGAAAGGCATTCCTTCCCAATTTCCAGCAATTTTTTTAAGCCTCCAGTTTCACAGATAGCATAGTTGCCAAGCGGTCTGAATTTTCAATATTATGGAAGCGTTTAATGAGCTTCTCTCTGTGTTCATATACCACATTCACTGTGTGAGTCCTGCTTGTAGTCTTTTTGCTTCCTGTCTCATCCAGGACTTCTGTTTGAAGAGGAAGAGAGGAAATCCAGGAAAGAAAAAAAAATGGTTCTAGCTTTGGTGACCTTAGACACGGCTTGCTGCATTGTCAGTGGAGCTGGGGGAGCATAACATTGGATGTAGTAAGCAAAAGGGGATTGCTCTCCAAATATCTTATGGACTCTTCCAGCCTTTGCTTTATTTGCACTTGCACCATCATAGCACTGAGCAATCAACTTCTTATTGACTTCAACACAGGGAAGCCTTTCACCCAGTTTTAATAACATAGTGGTAGCAATGGAGTTGGAAGAAGCGTTGGGTATCACCACCAAAGCACTCCTCTATTTGATTTTTATATATGCAGGGCATCTCAAGTAAACGTACTGTACTGTATTAAGTGTATTATGCTATAATTCACACGTATACATATCCTACATTTGGTGTACACAGAAGCAGTTGCTTGACAGTTAGTTAATGAATTCTTAGTCCAAGTGCTAGAAATTGTCCTGATCAGCATCTACACACTGGCATTATTGACAGGCAGCTCAATCCTCTGTGGGCCTCACACTGCCAGAGCAAGTGTCCTGGCAGTGTAAGGTCCGTTACAACTGTCGCAAAACGTGGCAAGCTGTTTGGAGCAGCCTCTGGGACTGCTCTGCGCCCTGCAAGATGCAGAATGTGCTCCATTGGCGCAGTTATATCAGCAGGGGAGTTTTCAGTTAGGATTGGGTTGTTGGTCTTTAAATGTGTACTGTCCATTTTTCTTGGAGGGACCAAGCCCCATTTGCCCTTATGGAGAAGACTCCACTGGTCTGCTGTCTAAAAGGGGGTTAGGATATGCTGCATATTGAGTCTTTGTCATCCCTCCTAAGACCCTCTCACATCATGCCCCACTCTCCTCCCTTTGACCTCCCTGTCAGCAGAGTTGCTTTGGTCTAACCCAGGGGTGTCCAAAGTTTTTGGCAGGAGGGCCACATCAACTCTCTGACACTATGTCAGGAGCCAGGGAAAAAAAGAATTAATTTACATTTAAAATTTGAATAAATTTACATAAATTTACATAAATGAATATATTAAAGATGAACTTATATGAATGAATGAAGGTGTTGCAATAGCTCAAGGCTTATAAAAGGCCTTGCACAAAGCAAGGCTGGTCTTTCCTTTGCTGCTGCTAGTGCATCACAGATGTGAAACAGCAAGCAGTGGAGGGAGCCCTCATCCCACACTCACACGAGAGGTCAAACAGTTGCCCTCACGCTGAAAGCAGTTGCGTCGGGCCACTGCAGGCTCCAGCAAATCTTTGGAGGGCCAGAGGCTCATTGGAGGCTGGGGGCTCCCTGAGGGCCGCATTGAGAGGCCTCGAGGGCTGCAAGTGGCCCCAGGGCCAGGGTTTGGGCACCCCTGGTCTAACCTCTGCATTACGAGAGTGCAGTGCTTTTCTGGTGATACACCCGTGCCCATGGTGTATCTGTCGTGGTTGGGTTTCTGCACTGGTGGACTTGTTGCACCAGTGTACATGGAGGTGCACTGGTGCTTCTTGAGGGTAAGATCAGGCTGTTTACATTTGTTATAGTGGCGGGTGGTGGGTATCTATCAGCTGGGTACTTTTATTTGTGCTACCTGGTGAAATGCTTTGTCTGCCATTCCCCTCTCCCCACCAAGTGTGCAAACTTGGCAACTGTCCCCCCCCCTTTTAAAGACAGTAGACAGAATGCAGAGAAAAGACCCCCATGTGTACATTATGTATGATTCAGTTAGCCATATTTTGATCACCAATGTACTCCTCCTGGAGTCACAGACATGTGTCAAATGAGGCCTCTGGGTACAGTTTCTGTAACTCTTGTTTCAAGTCCTTCAGCTCTGCCATTTGACTGATGTCTGAGTGCCGTACGCTTGCTGGCTCTTCAAGCGCTCCCGGTAACCTCTGGCCCTCGCACGAGCCTTTGGCTTTGACATCCTGATAGTGGAAACAACAGATTGCTGAACAAGCAAGTCCCTCTACCTCTCAGAGAGCCTGTTGCCCAGTTGGTCTCTGGATTCAGCTTTTTGAGACTCCAGCATCAGCATGCTTGCCTATCTCCATTGAGCCATTCCATTCTGTGCTCACAGTCCCTGCGGCCCCAGCCCCCTCCCCACTTGCCAGACTTCCTGTGCACATGCAGGTGTTTAATAAGGAGACATATCAGCTAGGGCTGGGGCATTCTGGGGTATATCTGCAGGTGAGGTGAGTCACCATTTTCAAAAGGCAGTGTGCTCTCTCCCTAGTAGTTTAATTCCTGAAGTGAACCACTGTGAATTCACATAGGATTGACACATGGTTCAACGTAACACGTGCACATACATCAGCATATTGGAACATTTTCACAATGATGACATTGCTGCTTGAAAACACCTGATAGGGAAAAACAAACCGATCGCTCTCCTTGCCTCCTGGCAATCTGCCAGTCAGTGTTGCTGTGTTGCACTTTCTTTGGAAATTAAACAGAACTCTCCATCAAGCAAAACAAACAGTTGATTCTAATCTATGTGGGAAGATCTTCATAGACCATGGCCATAAGCCCAAACATTTCTTACTACAACACTAACAGTCCTGGCCATGAGAGCCTGAGATCAGCGATTGTCAACCTTTTCATCTCCCGGCACACTGACAAGGTGCTAAAATTGTCAAGGCACACCATCAGTTTTTGGACCATTGACAAGGCACACTGTGCTGCTGGTAGGGGGCTCAAATCCTCTAATTGCGCTACTAAGAAACGACCCTTCCCAAACTCCCATGACACACCTGCAGACCAGTCACAGCACACCAGTGTGCCATGGTTGAAAATCATTGAATTATATGTGGGAAGAGCAGGTCCCTTACAAATGCATATACGTATGTATTGTATGTATTGGCAACCTTCAGTCTCGAAAGACTCTGGTATCGCGCTCTGAAAGGTGGTTCTGGCACAGCGTCTAGTGTGGCTGAAAAGGCCAATCTGGGAGTGACAATCTCTTCCACACCGGGAGCAAGTGCAGTCTGTCTCTGATCTGTCTCCCTGGCTATGGGCCTTCCTTCTTTGCCTCTTTGCCTCAGACTGTTGGCCAAGTGTCTCTTCAAACTGGGAAAGGCCATGCTGCACAGCCTGCCTCCAAGCGGGCCGCTCAGAGGCCAGGGTTTCCCACCTGTTGAGGTCCACTCCTAAGGCCTTGAGATCCCTCTTGCAGATGTCCTTGTATCGCAGCTGTGGTCTACCTGTAGGGTGCTTTCCTTGCACGAGTTCTCCATAGAGGAGATCCTTTGGGATCCGGCCATCATCCATTCTCACAACATGACTGAGCCAACGCAGGCGCCTCTGTTTCAGCAGTGCATACATGCTAGGGATTCCAGCACGTTCCAGGACTGTGTTGTTAGGAACTTTGTCCTGCCAGGTGATGCTGAGAATGCGCCGGAGGCAGCGCAAGTGGAAAGCGTTCAGTTTCCTCTCCTGTTGTGAGCGGAGAGTCCATGACTCACTGCAGTACAGAAGTGTACTCAGGACGCAAGCTCTGCAGACCTGGATCTTGGTATGTTCTGTCAGCTTCTTGTTGGACCAGACTCTCTTTGTGAGTCTGGAAAACGTGGTAGCTGCTTTACCGATGCGTTTGTTTAGCTCAGTATCGAGAGATAGTGTCGGAGATCGTTGAGCCAAGGTACACGAAGTCATGGACAACCTCCAGTTCATGCGCAGAGATTGTAATGCAGGGAGGTGAGTCCACATCCTGAACCATGACCTGTGTTTTCTTTAAGCTGATCGTCAGTCCAAAATCTTGGCAGGCCATGCTAAAACGATCCATGAGCTGCTGGAGATCTTTGGCAGAGTGGGTAGTGACAGCTGCATCGTCGGCAAAGAGGAAGTCACGAAGACATTTCAGCTGGACTTTGCTCTCAGTCTGGAGAGGTTGAAGAGCTTTCCATCTGATCTGGTCCGGAGATAGATGCCTTCTGTTGCAGTTCCAAAGGCCTGCTTCAGCAGGACAGCGAAGAAAATCCCAAACAAGGTTGGTGCAAGAACACAGCCCTGCTTCACTCTGCTTCGGATGTCAAAGGAGTCTGATGTGGAGCCATCGAAGACAACAGTGCCCTTCATGTCCTTGTGGACCTGATTCTCACCAGACGCTCCAGCCTTCCCAGCACCAAGATCACACGCAGCTATCAGAGTGCTGCCTGTGACACTGACCACTCCCTGGTATGCAGCAGAGTGAAACTGCAAACAAAGCGACTGTATCACACGAAAAAGGAAGGAAGACCTCACATTGATACCAGCAAGACCCGGGATCAGAGAAAAGTGGAGGAATTTGCATGAGCGCTTGAGGAATCTCTTCCAGGCCCGGTCAATGCAAACACATCTAACAGATGGGAACATTTCAAGAATGCGGTTTACAACACCGCCTTGTCCATATTTGGCAAGAAGACCAACAAGACGGCAGACTGGTTTGAAGCCCACTCTGAGGAGTTGACACCAGTCATTGAGGAAAAGAGGAGAGCTCAAGCAGCACACAAGGCCTGTCCCAGTAAGTGCAACCTGTAGGTCCTCCAAGCTGCACGCAGCAAAGTCCAGCAGACTGCCAGGAGATGTGCTAACGACTACTGGCTTCAGCTCTGCTCCCAGATACAGATAGCAGCTGACACAGGCAACATCAAGGGGATGTATGATGGTATCAAGCAGGCCCTAGGTCCAACACAGAAGAAAATTGCCCCTCTGAAGTCTGCCACAGGCGAGGTCATCCAAGATCGGGTGCAGCAGATGGAACGCTGGGTGCAGCACTACTCTGAGCTATATTCCAGAGAAAATGTAGTCACCGAAGAAGCGCTGAACAACATTGAGTGCCTGCCTTTGCTGGAGGAGCTTGACAGTGAACCAACCCTAGAAGAACTTCACGTGGCCCTGGACTCCCTTGCCTTTGGCAAGGCACCAGGAAAAGACAGCATCCCTGCTGAAGTCCTAAAGTGCTGCAAAGAGATCATTGTCACTGAGCTGCATGAAATCCTCTGTCTTTGCTGGAGAGAAGGTGGAGTACCTCAAGACATGAGGGATGCAAACATCATCACGCTGTACAAGAACAAAGGTGACAGGGGTGACTGCAACAACTACCGTGGCATCTCTCTCCTTAGCGTTGTAGGAAAGTTGTTTGCCCGAGTTGCACTAAAGAGGCTCCAGGTACTTGCAGAGAGCGTCTATCCAGAATCACAGTGCAGATTCCGAGCCAGCAGGTCCACCACTGATATGGTATTCTCCCTTAGACAACTGCAGGAGAAATGCAGGGAACAACGACAGCCACTCTTTATAGCCTTCATAGATCTCACGAAGGCTTTCGACCTGGTCAGCAGGGACGGCCTCTTCAAGATTCTCCCCAAGATCGGATGTCCACCCAGGCTCCTCAGCAAATGCATATACGTAAACATACAGTATGCATACATACATGCATACATACGGTGGTTGATGGGTTGGATCTGCTGTCTGCACCTCTGTAATTGTGCTGTGGCAAACTTCCAAGTGGCATGTTCTCTCTCTCTCAACCTCTGCTAGATGGAAACCTAATCAGAAAGTAGCCAGGTTTGAGTGCTTCCAGACAGTTACACACCCAGGACAAGGACCACTGAACTAAAGAACGCTGTCTAAGTCACTGTTGCTTTACACTTAGCAAGATTATGGATAATGCAGGATTGTGGCTCTTCACAGAAGTGAAGCGTTCCAGTGCTCAAGCTCCAGCAAATCTCTGTATATCTGGGGACAGTGTCACATTTCCTGTGGAGCCGTCAGCTTCTGGTCTGGCATTCTGCACTCTTTCTGAGAACAGGAGAATATTCCAGGGATGGAAACTCGAGTCATGTTCGAGTCTCAAAAATCAGCGTTTTTTGCTGACTCGTGGAGACTTGAGTCACCTGTGCCAGTGACTCAGATACTGGCGAGTCTGAGGGCACTTGGCACTGATTTCCCATGTGCACGCACTGGAGTCTGTGTGTGCTTGCTTACTTTTTTAGTTGCCTGAAAGACCTTGTGGGGCCATCATTCAGACCCGGTGAGCAGCAGGGAAGTTTCAGCCAGGAGACAGGGAAGGGTTAATGTTTTGCTTTTGCATCAGGCAGGCTCTCTTTTCCTTCACTGATCATTGGACAAAGGATGGGCAGTCTGATTTTTTTCTTTGGCTGAGGTAGGCCAGAAGGAGGAGTCCAAGTAGGTTCTTGCCTTTGAATTGGTTGGAGAAACCCAGGGAAGGGGAGGAGGAAGTTCATAGTGATCACGCTTTCCGCAGGGCTCCAGTGGCGTAGCCAGAGGAGCTTAGTGCAAAGCACTAAGTTTTGCAGGGAGACTGACCTCAGCTTGCAAAGCACTATGTGTTGCACAGAGCCTCATCGCAAGCCTCACTGTCCCCTTCAGAGCAGGGACATGCAGTGTGTAAATGGCAGGTGAGGCAGAACTGTCCTGTTGGTGTCCGTAGAAAAACACCACAGCTGTTCCGCCTGCATATACCCAAGGAGGTTCTCCTTACACCTGAGGAGACTCTCTTTACACGAGTTTTGCAAGCCGAGGAGAGGGTCCTTGCAAAACCTAGTGCTTTGCACCCCCTCTAGCTATGCTACTGGTGGGGTCTGTTGTTACATGGGAGGAGGAAGCTTCACTGAATGACTGGCACAAGTGAATAGAGCTGCAAAGGACTGGGTCATTCTGGTAAGCCTCACAGCTGCTGAACATGATCTTCCTCCCTCTTGCCACTTCTGTTCCTGTCTCAAGCAGTCTGTCCCAACCCTCCTGCCTTGTTTACATATGGGATGAGGACATCAGTGGAGTGTTTAAAGGGAACTCTTGACACACACACACGCATCCGGCTGCAACCCTGGGATTTTAAAGGGAATGACACAAGACTTTTGTCTTTTCGAGTCGTGAAACTGCTCTGGGCAACTCAGAAAGTCTGCCCGTTAGGACTCAGTTTTGAATCGAGTTGCAGGGGGCAGAGACTCACCCATCCCTGGAATATTCACTATGAATATCCCATAGCAGCTTGGCTGGCTCCTGAACTGAGCATGCCAGCTACTTGAAGCTTTGAATCCCTCACATCACCACCCTTCACCTATCTACATAGAAGTAAAGCCCATTATTTTCAGTGGGGCTTGCTCGAAAGTACGTGGATGTAAGAGTGCAGCCTCAGTCGAGCAGCAGAAGCCATTACCGTGGCAGAATTCAATCATGAGGTGTTTTCCATTTCTCATCCCTCTTATCTGTCACCTAATTTGAATGATTAGGATTCAACTTTTCCCCCTTATTCCAGTCTTCTCTGCCCCAGAGATTAGGTCAATGAGTAATGAAATAGCCGTGCTTCCAGATTCTGATTTGTGGCAGTTTCAAGGAGTTACCCCAGGAGAGTGTCGCTTGGTTTTTGCCCTTTTCCAAGAAAGCTTCTTGTACTCCTCCTCCTCCTCTCCAAGTTTGCATTACTCTATGAAATGCCAAAGCAAAGGAAACTATTAATCTTATTGAATGTAATGGAGCAGAAACTCATGGAGAACATTGGATGTCTTTTCTGTACCCAACAAGCGCTATCCAGGTTATAGCCTGGGGTTAAGTGTATGCACCATCACAACCGTTCCTTCATCATAAGGAGATGAGTGCAGGGCGTTATGAGAGAGGCTGCTGGGTTTCAATGACATTTTGTGATGAAATAACTGCTCGGCCCTAAAAGCCTCTCTTGGTATTCGTTCTAAAGAATTAGGGTGCAATCCTATCCTGGCCTGGAACAGGCAAGCCAAGAGGCTTGTGCTGTATCCAGCGTGGGATAGGGGCCCAAAGTGACTCAGCCAGAGGTAGGGGGAAACTTTTCCCCTTACCTCTGAGTTAGGCACCCTGGCCCCTATGGGTCTACTCGGGCTTGCACCACCTCCTGAGGTGACACAAGTCCAAGGAGCGCGGAGCGGTTTCAAGCCGCTCCAAACTCCCTGTGAACGGGGGTTGGGAACCAGCATAACTGCTGGGTTCCAGCCCTGCCTCCCGCTCCCCACCCACCCACCCCTGGGGCCGCCCATCACCCGCCCTCCCCCTGCCCTGGAATGCCTTCCTCCCGCTTCCTCCCTGCCCACCCAGAATCTTGTGTTGGCCACAATTGTCTTATTGTAAAGCTTCTTTTTCAACTTGTCTGCAACTTTGCTCGCTGATCAGTTAAAAATATATATTTACTGAAAGACCTTCCATGCTTGAATGCTCTCCTGCAGGTCCCTCTGTCATCTGAAGTGTGGCAGGTGGCTACCCACTTGAGCTCCTTCTCCATCTTAGCTTCCTCTTCTTGGAACTCTCCTCTTACGGCAAATGAGCTAGCTCGCTCCTCTTCTTGGTTTTAGAAGGATGGTTATTTGGGGTATTAAAAATACCCACAACAAAGTCTCTCCAAATTCAGGATTTTTTTTTAAAGAGGTCTGAATTCTGTCAAGCTTAAGTGAATCTCTGTTCCACCCTGAAAGAGGGCCCTGAACTTAAGCTTCATGCTGCCTGCAAAGGTTAAAGCAGAGGGGCCCACTCCTATATAAGCTGCCTATCTTAATGCTTATCTGCCATTTTTCTGGCATTCAGCCTAGTGAATACAGTGCTTTGAACACTGAAGCTGGGGGAGCCTGCTTCTCTCTCCTAGTTTGAGGAGTCCAGCTGAGACCGTTGACCATTACGAGAGTGTATTAAACAAAACAAAGAAACCCCTTGAAATGCCTCCCAAACTTCTATGAAACTTTTTCTGTATTATGATTAGAGTTTGATCATAATGAGCCAGACTGTCTTTCAAATGCCAGATTGAAATGTCGACCTCTCTGCAGCCCTTGTTGTCATTCCTGGGTGCGATCATCATATGAGGGGCAGACTAGAGGTCACTCCATCAGAGCCATGGGGGCGCCGCTAGCTAGCCTCAGGAATGCTCCCTACAAATGTAGGATCAAAAGGGCAGCTGCATGAAAATTGCTGCTTGCTCTTTTTTTCATGAACTGTTACCTGGAGACCTGGATCATTAGCAGAATCCAAATGTTCTTTTACAAGGACGTAGCCCTGCTTGTGTTCCCTCACTTGGAGCCAACTTTCCTGTTAAACCTGGGAATTCTTCAGCTTTGCGGGATGCCTCTGTTATGGAAATGGCCTTCCTCATTTGCCTATTTCATTAAAAGCAACCTCCCTTGCATATGGTGCTGCTTTTCAGAGCCCTTTGGTCTTTCTGGCATGACTTCTGACTCTGTGATTCTTTTTCAGGCAAAAACATGTGAGATCTGGAGCCTGAAAGGTCTGCAGGGGGTAGCTGCTCACATGTGAGGAGTTCAGCTCTCTTTTTGACAGAGCTCTTTCAGTATGTGCCACCTGCCACAGAGATTGGAGCTGGGAACTGAAGGCTCACTTAAGGGGTGCTCACACCTCGCATTTCAAGCAGTGGCAATGAACTTGCACACACTCTCAGGAGGAGTAAAATGCTCTTTGCTCAGAAGTATTGCTTCGGCACTAAAGTAGTGATTCCTGACTTGGCTTTGTGTCCTGTCTCTCTCCCCACTCCCCCACCCACTGAAAAGTAGATACTTGCAGGAAAACTTAACTCCAACTCCCTTTCAACACTTCACTTTTTCCTCATTGGAGAAAGGAAAGCTAGAAAGAGCAGGTGGTTAACAATGAGGGTAGGATAGGAAGAACGGAATCTTGGATTCAGCCAGGATTCTTTCTCATCACTGCTTGTAATCGGTTGACTGGCGAGGTCCTGTGAGGTCCTGTGGTCTGAGAACAACAGAAGGAAAAGTGCATTGAGGGCAGCAAAGCAGAACAATCTCAGCCATTCTGATGTGCAGGAAAAATATTTATGTATTTATTAAAAATATATCCTGCCCTTCAGAATCAAATCCTCACATGATGGCAACACAAATGTGTTTAAAATCAAGTCATGTGAAACCTCAGAACAGCAAAACACACACTGACACCTTGATGCTATGCTGATGTTGCGCTGGTAGTCAGCAGCAGCAGTGGAATGGAGAAGGACCCAGAGCCTGGGCCGTGCCATGCTGGTGCAGTGCTGTCGGTGTCAATGGAAATCATGCTTGGCTGGCTGTGTCAGGAAGTACTAGCATGACATCAGCCTGACGTTCACGGAGCCAACCACACATCTGCCCAGCCCCAATGCTGGTGGCTGGAGAAGCGCTGCCAGAGTGAACCAAGCAGTGGGGATTGGGGGGAGGAGGAGGTTCAATGGACAGCTTCTGCTGGGATGACAGCCCCTTGACAGCCCCTAGGAATGAGTAGCACAGCGACTGTCCCAACTGGGAAAATACTGCACAGCTGCCATAGCACCCAGCTCCCTGCTAAAAGTACTGTGTCATAAGTGGCAAAGGGGCAAAAGCAGAGAACTGCTAGGAGCCCAGCTCCCAGGGTGCAAGTCCCCAGATGCCCCTTAGGCAAGCACACACATCCAAGGATGAAATCACACCCAGCAGTGAAAGACAGGTACCTGCAAAGAGGGCAGCCGTGGAATGCAAATATTGTGTATGGTGAGTGTTGCCCAGCTGGAAGGAACCGTTTTGCCAGAGAGGATTGCAAGGATCAGGGCAAGTAACGAGGAGAGCCCCAACTGCGCTCGCACAAGTCAGGGCACTGGTCACTCACTCACAGTGGAACGCAGGCGAGACAGGTTTGAGCCCAGCCAAGGGGCTTGTCTTCCCAGTAAGGCACTCACTGACCAGAAACACCAAGAGGTGGGGGCAGATCTAGAACCCACCCTCTCCAGTATACAGAGTTGCTCTCTAACGTCTAGGCACAGCGGGAGGCAGGCAAAGAGCACCGCCTGGAGCATTTAGCATCCGGCATCGCCACAAATAGGCTCACTTGGCTGGGAGGATGGAGCGCATGGACCTATCAGGGAGCGCTTCATGGGCTAGTCACTGAGCCTGCTTGTGACACAGGGAGGCACGTTCAGCAATGGCCCACCCAGCTAACTGCACCCGTATGCATCCTATGCACTTTATAGTTGGCATCTGCAAGAGGGATCTGAAGGCCTTAGGAGTGGACCTCAACAAGTGGGAAACCCTGGCCTCTGAGCGGCCCACTTGGAGGCAGGCTGTGCAGCATGGCCTTTCCCAGTTTGAAGAGACACTTGGTCAACAGACTGAGGCAAAGAGGCAAAGAAGGAAGGCCCATAGCCAGGGAGACAGACCAGGGACAGACTGCACTTGCTCCCAGTGTGGAAGGGATTGTCACTCCCAAATCGGCCTTTTCAGCCACACTAGACGCTGGTCCAGAACCACCATTCAGAGCGCGATACTATAGTCTTTTGAGACTGAAGGTTGCCAACAGTCAACAGTTGTGGCTGGGTCCTCTTTTGAAAGGATTACATCACGATGATTGTCATGATTTAGGTATGTAAGGTTTCTGGCTCGATCCTTCGCATCTCCACTCGGGAGGCAGGGCGCAGACAGATCTCTGCTGGAAACCTTGGAGAACCTCTGAGGATCAGAGGAGATGATACTGAGCTTGCTAGGCCAGTGGTTTATCCCTTGTATAAGGCAGGTTTATGTGAGAATGGCGTCCTCCAAAGGGAGACGCACCACCGCCTATAGGCAGAAGCCTCAAACAAGTGGCTCTCTGGCCTTGGGGAGGTTTGCTGTGTCACAGTCTGAGGACCTCTGCTTGAGGGAAAGCTTAAGAATTCTGACTGTTGTAGCTCATGCTGTGTGCCTTCTTCCTGGAGTAAATAACAGGACTGTAATTTTCTCCCCTCCTTTTGTGCTTTCTCAAAATGGGAACATGGGCTGATTTTTCCTGTTGAAGGGTCTAGCTTCAGAGTGCTGTTTGGCTTCTTTTCAAATTGGGAGAAATTTTTGGTGCAATTTATCCCAGAGAGACCCTTTTTACAGACTTTTTTTTTTTTTTTTAAAGAACGTACAACCCAAAAGAAGAAGCAGCAGCAGCAGCAGCTGCTTGAAGTTAAGGACTTTTAATATGTTTTAAATTCAGTGCTTGTAAAGTGGTGATATGAAATCCCTACGGCAGGCCAAAATAACTGATATTAAAACCTTGCAAATGTGTGTGCTTCCTGCATTCGCCCCCCTCGCCCCCTCCTGCCAGTGGAGCACAGCCTCTGCAGCTGATAGGCAGGAGGGAAAGTGGAGCGGACGGGTTGGGGGGAATACAAACCTCCGGGGCCCATTAGACTTAACTTGTTTACTGCATTGATATCTATATGTTAAATGACAAGAGAGTTCAGATTATTGAATAATTTAAAATTCAGCTCTAATTGGTGTCATATGACCTGGAAAAGGCCATGGATGACGCCAGGAGCATGCTGTGAAACGCTAATAAATAATTCATAAATGAGATCATTCATTTGCCTGGATGTCTTGTTAAATGCAGAAGTTTGTAAGTAATAACGGATGATATAACACCTGTAAGTATTTAGTTCATATGCTGGAAGGTAATCTACCTTGATGATCTTCTAGCAAAGCTGCCAGAGTGTGTGAGTTAATTGCGCTGGGGAGAATGCACTCCATTTATTCGGGATGGGGCTTTGGCAGAGATTACCATGCAGCTGTTGCCTTTTGCATTCCCGATCAGGCAGCCAACGGCTCCATGCATGCAGGCCCCAAACTTAGCAATGCAGCCGGCATTTGCCTGCCCTTCTTTCGTGTGAACTCCAAGTGCCCTGGGAACTGGCAGCAACCTGATCTGCTCACAGATAGTATTGTTTCTGAAATATTTATCTAGGTCCTGCACTGCTGAGCCCTTGGTAAAATAAAGGGCAGGAGTGTTGGGGAGGGGGGAGGCTGAAATCAGCACTGGGCGGGGAGGGGAGGGGGGGCTTTTTGCATGCTGATAAAGTTGGCAACACAGAGAATGCGAATTCCAAACACAGGACTGTCAAGGGAATGCTTTTGCTGGGGGAGTGCAGGCCTGCGCCACAGTCGACAGGTTGGCAAAATGTCAGTGCTTGGTATTTCGCGAGGGGGTGGTAGAGTTGCCTGTGGATCAGGGAGGGAACTCCTCCATTGCTATGGCTCTCCTCCCAAGCTGTTCTACTATTTTCAGTAGTTACTTCCATGTAGGGCTTGGCCTGCTCACACCCTACCACAAAACGCCTTCCCAAATAGAACATTCTGAAATGTGCCCAGGTTGCTCCTCTGACAAATCTCCAGAACAGCAACTTTCAATCTTTTTCATCTCATGGCACACTGACGAGGCACTAAAATTGTCAAGGCACACCATCAGGTTTTTGACAATTGATAAGGCACACCAGGCTGCCAGTGGGGGGATCACATCCCCATTGGCCCTACTAATTAAATGATCTTCCTACAAATTCTTGTGGTACACCTGTGGACCACTCGCGGCACACTAGTGCGCCATGACACGGTGTTTGAAAATGGCTGCTCTAGCGAAAAGGCATAGCCAGTGTGACAGAAATTCTGGGGCCATGAGGGAGGTCACCAAGCCAGCCGTAGCATCATTGAAGGGAGTGTGTTCTCTAGGCAGAGTGAAACTGCAACCCTTCCCTGAGCCTTCTGCATCTCCCTTGGGAGAAGGACACTCACATTTTGCAGGCCTAATGGCAGGGGTGACACAACCTGGAACACTGCCTGATGCCATCTCAGATCCACAACTTCTGCACTACCAAAAGAAAAAGCCCCAGACACTCACCATGCTCCTCATGCACTGCCTCGAAGCAGCATTTGCACTGTCCCTGAAATGAAACTGGAAGTCTTGCACTTCTGGGTTTCCCAGCAGTGTGCGAGGAGCACAGTAAAGAGACTGATCTGCTTTTCATTCAAGTGAGTGGGAAGCAGATCATTGTGGCTTGAATTAGCAGCAGGCTGGAGGATGTAATAATAATAATAATAATAATAATAACAGTATTTATATACCGCTTTTCAACTAAATGTTCACAAAGTGGTTTACAGAGAAAAATCAAATAACTAAATGGCTGTAGTGGATGTAGTGGAATACTCTGGGTGAAAGACACCCTGAATCCACCAGTCCCCAGATCCCTCACAATCTGCCACTGATGCAGTCAGTGTTCATCAGGTGGTGGCAGGGATGGATTGGCAGTGCCACCTGGGAAGGAGCTGCTGAGTTGTCTAATTTCCCCAAAAGCTCAGTGCAAAAGTCAGAGAGCAGCCCCCCTCCCTGGCAAATCTGCAAGATATGAATGGCTTCACCCAGGGCCTCCAGAACTGGGGGGCAGCAAGATATTTTCAGGTCCCCTGTGTGACTGTTCCCCCAATCCTTGGAAAACGCAGAGGATTCTCAGGGCACAGGAAGATAGAAGGCCAGGTGGAATGGAGCAGGACCTGAGCAGCCACAGACCAGGGCAAGAAAGAGCCAGGTGAGCTCTGGAAGAGGAATGTGAGAAAACCCCTTTTGCACCCTGCCAAGGACCAGCTGAGTGAGTTCCCCCAATGGACCTTTTCCCCCCAGAGTGTTGAGGCCTGGCCCACCAAATGCTTCAGGGAACACATGAGACAGTTCTGAGTCCGGCGTTAGTTTTTTGATGCAGAATTTGAAAATTACTGCCAAAGCCATTTTGAAAACTGGGGTTTGGGGCTCCTGGACTCTGCTGGAAATATCCCAGCATGGAAGGTGGAAGCAATGAACGGTCTTGTCTTACTATTTGGACAGTTCTTTTTAAACCAGAAACAATACAACCCTTCCAGAATCCGTGGGTGTCGTTTTGGGAGATGTGGATGAAGAGATCTGCCTTGTTGTGCCAACAGTCTCCTGAAAGGCCCCAGATCTGCAGTCCTACCAGTTCCGCTGTGTGAAACGGGAACAATGCCGCTTTGTTACTGTTACCTTCGCATCATTTTTTTTCTTTTTCTGGATGGCACACTTGAAATCCAGCAATCACAATCATACATCATTCATGAGCAACAATGGCACTTTATCTCCAGCTAAGAAAATGGGCAACTAACCTTTTTACATTGTTATCTCCCTTATTTATCTTGGGGTATTAATATCAGCAATCTCTTGTCACATACATCTAGGTGCTTTGTAATGATTAATCATAGACTTGTTTTTGTAATGGAGATTTGAGTAAAAGATTGGGCAATGGAAGGAATAAGGCTGAAGATCAGATACTTTTCATTTATGTTTTAATTTTGCATATTTCTTCTAAGTAATTTCTATCCTAACTCAACAAAAGCACCGCATAACCATCTGGATTGCTTAACACAGCTTGTCGCATTGAGTCAAAAATATGCCTGCTGGTTGGGGGCCACAGAAGTACTTCTCCAGGAGCAGAGGGGGTGCGTAAGCATGGCTAGCTTAGAGTTTGCAGAGCGCTTGAAAACAAGGAATGTTTTCCTTTAGGGCTGCTTCTTACATTAGCAAAACTGGAATTTAGACTGAGGACCAAACTGCACTGTACCTTCCAACAGGCATATCTAGCATTGGCCCCCTTTTGCCCCCTTTTGTCTACAATTTATTTTTTCATTAGCCACCCTCTGAGAAGGAGTGCTTTGCAGCAGGAAGAGGTGAGGGAGAGTGCTTTCCCTCTTCCCCTGTCAGTTGCATTTCCTGCAAAAGTCTTCCCTCCTCCTTTTGTTGTTTTTACCCCCACTGGCATTCTGGACTGTGTTGAATTCACAAATATGGACCTGGAAACCCATGGCAGGAAAGAGTCAGCATGGTCTAGTGTTTAGAGTATTGGATTAGGAGCAGGGAGACCCAGGTTCAAAATCCATGCTTCTCTTGAAGACCTAGGTAATATTGGGCCAGTCAGTATTGCTAAGTCTAACCAACCTCACAATGTTGTGTCAACACTGATTTGGTATTTTTGTACTTATGGGGGGGAATGATTTTCAGAGGAGAAGGCAGATATCAGAATTCTGTTGTTTGGGGGCTGATCTACACAAACAGCAGTAGATAAAATTGTCTTTGACTACACTGCTTTAGATTGAAGGTGAGAGAGACCATAACTGAATGCTCTCTCCTCATATGGGATCTGAACTACAAAATGGCACAGAGGAGGGTCCTAGCATAACCTTCCCCTGTCAGGCTGTTTTTCTGTGTGTCTTGATCTTTGTTGTGGTTGACTTCTCATCAGAACTGCCTCTGCTGTTACCACCACCCTCAGACTGAACTGGAGCAATCCACAAACTCTGTTGCTATTTTCCAATTATTTGTGGAGACCAACTCTGAAAAATACATGTTTAAGAACTGTTCATTCAATCCTAAACATCCAAAATTTGTGAATTATAGTGTAACTTTATCGAGGAGGGAGTAGCTCCTTATCTGGTTGTCCAGCGGAAAGCAGCTTAAAGGACACAGCCCACAATGTAGAGAGTACACAGAGATGAGAAAATCCATCACCATTTCAGACTGTATTTACAAATTTACAACAATAACAGCAGCAAAGCAAAGCAGAGACAGCAAAATTCACAACACGAAGGACCACCAATGACCCACAAACGAGGGCTTTCTTATAAAGCTCTGTGCAGGAATCAGGATGGGTGGTGTCTCCTCCTCCTACCGCACCCTGTCTCATGATACATGACTCATCAGCTAGCTCACTTTACACCTGAGACCTGGTGACTCAGCACTTCACATACATTAGGCCCTACCTTATTCAGGACTGCAAATTTCACCTGGGTTATGTTCTAACCCTGACAAACTGCCAGTAAAATACATGTGCAAGATAGAGACTTTTATTTAGAATAAGGAATTGACAGTTTAGAATGAATTGTGTAACTAGAAATAGATGAAAATTGAACCTACAGGAGCCGAGGGACATCCGGTTTGGGACTCCTCATCCCTATGGGAGGAGGATGGGGAGGTTAGAGAACAACAAGGTAAAGACAGAGTAGGAGAAGAAATTGGGAATGGTAGCATGATGGGATGTGATAGATGGTTTGGCACAATGAGAGGATGCAGGGATAAAGGAGCTAATAAGCAGCCCATCCTGGGGCATTCTGTGTACAAAGATGGGAGAACTGGAATGTCTGGTGACAAGGGAAAACATCGACATAGTGGGCATAACGGAAACCTGGTGGAATGCGGAGAATCAGTGGGATACTGCAATCCCGGGCTATAAACTCTACAGGAGGGACAGGCAGGGGCGTGTTGGAGGTGGGGTGGCTGTTTATGTTAAGGAAGGGATAGAATCCAGCAAAGTAGAGATTGAAGGTGGGTCTGACTCCACTGTAGAATCTCTGTGGGTTAAATTACCAGGCCTAAAGAGCAATGTAATACTGGGGGCGGACTATCGTTCTCCAGACCAGAAACCAGAAGGGGACCTTGAAATGAGGAAACGGATCAGGGAGGTGACAAGGAGGGACAGGGTTGTAATCATGGGGACTTCAATTATCCTCACATCGACTGGGTCAATTTGTGTTCTGGTCATGAAAATGAGACCCGATTTTTTGACATGTTGAATGACTGTGCCTTAGAGCAGCTAGTCATGGAGCCCACCAGAGGGCAGGTGACTCTGGATTTAATATTGTGCGGTACTCAGGACCTGGTTAGAGATGTCAATGTTACAGAGCCATTGGGGAACAGTGATCATGCTGTGATCCGTTTTGACATGAACGTCAGGGGAAGAATACCTGTCAAATCTCTCACAAAAACCCTTGACTTCTGACGAGCGGACTTCCCTCAAATGAGGAGGCTGGTTAGAAGGAGGTTGAAAGGGAAGGTAAAAAGAGTCCAATCTCTCCAGAGTGCATGGAGGCTGCTTAAAACAACAGTAATAGAGACCCAGCAGAGGTGTATACCACAAAGAAAGAAGGGCTCGAATAAGTCCAGGAGGGTGCCCACATGGCTAATGAGCCAAGTTGGAGAAGCCGTAAAGGTCAAGGAAGCTTCCTTCCGTACATGGAAGTCTTACCCTAATGAGGAGAATAAAAAAGAACATAAATTGTGGCAAAGGAAATGTAAGAAGGTGATACGGCAGGCCAAGAGACACTATGAGGAGCACATGGCCAGCAATATTAAGGGGAATAATAAAAGCTTCTTCAAATATGTTAGAAGCAGGAAAGCTGCCAGAGAAGCGGCTGGATGGTGAGGGAGGGAAAGGGGAGATAAAAGGAAACTTGGAGATGGCAGAGAAATTAAATGAGTTCTTTGCATTTGTCTTCATGGCAGAAGACCTCGGGCAGATACTGCTGCCCAAACGGCCACTCCTGACCAAGGAATTAAGTCAGATAGAGGTTAAAAGAGAAGATGTTTCAGACCTCATTGATAAGTTAAAGATCAATAAGTCATCGGGCCCTGATGGCATCCACCCAAGAGTTATTAAGGAATTGAAGAATGAAGTTGCTGATCTCTTGACTACAATATGCAACTTTTCCCTCCAAATGGCCACGGTGCCAGAGGATTGGAGGATAGCAAATGTCATGCTGATCTTTAAAAAGGGAAAGAGGCGGGACCTGGGAAACTGTAGGCCAGTCAGCCTAACACCTATACCAGGTAAGATAGTGGAATGCCTCATCAAAGATAGAATCTCAAAACACACAGATGAACAGGTCTTGCTGAGGAAGAATCAGCATGGCTTCTGTAAGGGTAAGTCTTGCTTCACTAACCTTTTAGAATTCTTTGAAAAGGTCAACAGGCAAGTGGATGCTGGATAACCCATGAACATTATATATCTGGACTTTCAGAAGGCGTTTGACACGGTCCCTCACCAAAGGCTACTGAGAAAACTCCACAGTCAGGGAATTAGAGGACAGGTCCTCTCCTGGATTGAGACCTAGTTGAAGACCAGGAAACAGAGAGTGGGTGTCAATGGGCAGTTTTCACAATGGAGAGAGTTGAAAAGTGGTGTGCCCCAAGGATCTGTCCTGGGACCGGTGATTTTCAACCTCTTCATAAATGACCTGGAGACAGGGGTGAGCAGTGAGGTGGGTAAGTTTGCAGATGACACCAAACTTTTCCGAGTGGTAAAGACCAGAAGTGATTGTGAGGGGCTCCAGAAGGCTCTCTCCAAACTGGCAGAATGAGCAGCAAAATGGCAGATGTGCTTCAATGTCAGTAAGTGTAAAGTCATGCACATTGGGGCAAAAAATCAAAACTTCACATGTAGGCTGATGGGTTCTGAGCTGTCTGTGACAGATCAGGAGAGAGGTCTTGGGGTGGTGGTGGACAGGTCGATGAAAGTGTTGACCCAGTGTGCGGCGGCAGTGAAGAAGGCCAATTCTATGCTTGGGATCATTAGGAAGGGTATTGAGAACAAAACGGCTAATATTATAATGCCGTTGTACAAATCGATGGTAAGCCCACACCTGGTGTACTGTGTCCAGTTCTGGTTGCTGCATCTCAAAAAGGACATAGTAGAAATGGAAAAGGTGCAGAAGAGAACAATTAAGATGATTACTGGGCTGGGACACCTTCCTTATGAGGAAAGGCTATGGCGTTTGGGTCTCTTCAGCCTAGAAAAGAGGCACCTGAGGGGGGACATGATTGTGACATACAAAATTATGCATGGGAAGGATAAAGTGGATAGAGAGATGCGCTTTACACTCTCACATAACACCAGAACCAGGGGACATCCACTAAAACTGAGTGTTGGGAGAGTTAGGACAGACAAAAGAAAATATTTCTTTACTCAGTGTGTGGTTGGTCTGTGGAACTCCTTGCTGCAGGATGTGGTGACGGCATCTGACCTGGATGCCTTTAAAAGGGGATTGGACAAGTTTCTGGAGGAGAAATCCATTACGGGTTACAAGCCATGATGTGTATGTGCTACCTCCTGGTTTTAGAAATGGGCTATGCCAGATACAAGGGAGACACCAGAATGCAGGTGTCTTGTTATCTGGTGTGCTCCCTGGGGCATTTGGTGGGCCTCCATGAGATACAGGAAGCTGGACTAGATGAGCCTATGGCCTGATCCAGTGGGGCTGTTCTTATGTTAACCTATTAGATTTTTCATGGAGATTTGTTTGGTTCCTCAGCACTGGGAAAAGAAACTGAGACAGAACTTCTGCAGAATTAGTTGTTACCCAGCTTTTCTCTGTTAGTATAAAACGGCACCATTTTTAACTTGTCCAGAAGTCAAAGCTATGGTACTCACTTACAAATTATATGCTACCTTTTGGTTCAGTTTAGGAGATTAAATGAAGGTGGCTCGCAACATTCAGTAAAATGACTTAAAAACCATCTGACTCTAAACCACCAATAACTGGTCAGAGTGGTAACCAAAACCAGCACAAGCCCAATACAGTGAAAACCAAAGTAACTCCAGAGAAAACAAAAAATGAGCACTTTCATTGTCTCCTTGTACACAGGCAGTGCAGTGTAGGAGCCAACTGAATCTCATGGGGTTCCACATATGAGGAGCTCCACTGAACAGTCCCTGTCATACACCCCTGTTGAGCAGACTTCAGTAGATGATGGAACATGGAGGAAAGGCTCAAGTGATAAGCTCAGTGTGTGAGCAAGTATATGTGGGAGGCAGTTGTCTTTCAGGTATCCGGATTCTCAGTCTTGCAGAGCTTTATAGGTAATGCCAACAACTTGAGTTGTGCTTGAAAATACTCTGGAAGTCAAAGCAGCTGAGCGAATTGCCAAGATCCATAGTGGCAAAATGGGCCTCAAGGAATCCATGTGAAATGCCAGTTACAGAAATATAGAATTAGGATTTGTATTGTATACTCCGATGAGTCTACCTGTTTAGTAAAAGTTGATGGGAGGTTCTGTGTTTGAATTCTGTTTTTATCAAAATGCAAATTCAGAGTTCTGGCGATAGAATGAATCGACTTCAGATGTGATCAGATAGAAACATTCTCTTCATCAGTGAGTATGTTTTAAGGCAGGGGTGTCAAACATAAGGCCCAGGGGCCAGATGCGGCCCGCAGAAGCTTTTTATCTGGCCCTCGGGCTCTCAACTGCTGAGCAGTGCTGAGATGTTACTGCTAAAAGGGCAACCCCCACAAAAATTGGGCTCTCCCATATCTTGAAATATGATAAAGATTTGTGTGTTTTGTCTTCTGTCATTTGTAGTTAATAAATTCCTAAGTGAGAAAAAGTGCTTATTTTTGGTTATGAGTTGTTTAATGACATCACTTCTTGCCTAACAACATCACTTTCGGCCCTCAGCTGGCATCATGATTGCCATTCGGCCCTCGGTATGAAACGAGTCTGACCCCCCATGTTTTAAGTTTTCCCTCCTTGAACTCCTATGAAATCATTTTGGATACCTTTGCTGAACTTGTTTTCTGTGATTAAGCACCCTGAAATGCTGGCCATGGCCTTATTTCCCTGTCCCCCAATAAAAATCCCGCCTGAAATCTAGTGACGGTCCCATCTTCTTGCTAAAGAAAGAAGAGTACCTGCTTGAAAACTGCAAGAATGGGCTGGTAGTGCAGTTGCTGGACTCTTGTGCAGGGCTGCTGCTTCTGAATATCCCTTAATGCAAGATCGGCAAATGCTGGGCTTATCCCCCCCCCACCTCTGGATTGGGTCGACAAATGCAAATGAGCATTTTTTCCTGGCTTTGGAATTTTATCAGAGTATCATCGCCAGCCCAACTTAATTGAAAAAGCCACTTTTATGGTGGGATTTAAATGCATTTTGTAGTTGAATGACAGCTTTTGATGTAGAACCGTATTTTACAGGAAGTGGTCTAGCTCTTTATCAGTGTTTCTGTAAGGATATTTCAAAAACTCTCATCAAATTTCCAACAGTAAGTAATATCCCATTCAGTGCAAGGTGAAATGTTTTACATCAAATCCCCTGCTGTGTAACGGCCAATCAGGCGGTATTTATAGAGGCTGAATGGATTTCTTGGCTCCGTATTCAAAATTAAACATTTTCAAACATTAACATTTAATGCCTTTTTTGCCACACTTCAAGTTGATTTTATGTAACCCTAGATGCTTGCAACTTCTTGATAGGCTGAAGTGCCTTGTTTATGCCCCAGATCCTGCAGGCAGTGGTTTTATATTTATTGTACCTGTGTAGATGGAATTAAATTGCAGATTTGATAGCATGTTTGTCTCTTCCATTTGAAAACCATTTTCTGTGGAGTTGCTCTAGGTGTCGATCAGGAAACTGCTTCAAGTCTATTGATGGTACTGCAAGGTGTTTTTTTGTGTGTGTATACCGTAAACCAATTAAAAATATTTTCTATGAAATGTAACTTTTGTTTCCCCTTCTCATTATTTATAGATGTCTAATCGCAGAAGTCTGGGTCAGCTGCTGCCACCTTTGGAACTGGATGGATCCTACCTCAGCATAGCCAGACCGCAGATTTTATACAAGAATAACAGAGTGGCATGTGGAAGTCCTAGTCGCAAATCGGTGGATCAGATCTATAGGAACAGTCAGGTTCTTGGGGCTGCAATCCATGATAGCCAGCAGGAGGAGCAGAACAAATTCCTACTGGAGAACGGATTGCATGGTAAATGCAACAACATGGTGTCCCCAGCAAAGTCTGAAGCACCGCCTCCTGTCAGAAGAACTGCTGCTGTGGACCAGAGGAGAAATATGTGTCCTCTTCAGACTTGCTGTTTTCACAAGAAACCGGGTAGCTCAGATCTTGATTCTTTCCAAAATGGCTGCCACATTCCCAAAAGGCATTCCAGACCATGTTGTGAATCATTCACAGATTACTCTCACTCACCAGGCACCTCTGGGCTCAATGGCAGCAGAGACTCTGGACTGAAAGATACAGAATATGGTCAAAGGTTATCAGAAGAAAGGAGAAAGCAGCTTTTGCTGCAGAAAATGGAGCTGGAAATTGAAAAGGAACGTCTTCAGAATTTGCTGGCCAAGCAGGAGGCGAAACTGCTGCTTCAGCAGCAGCGTCTCCAGCAATCCAGACTTGACTACGACAGGTGAGTGAGGAGCTGGGGCATCATCACCATGTAGGCAGGCTTTGGCATAGGTTGAAGGCAGGTCAGATGATATCTCTCTTGGTCCAGTGTCTGATGGTGGATTAGACAAGCACAGACCTTTTCTGAGCTGCTGTCTAAGTCTTTGAAGAAGTTTCTCATTTACTGAAAGAGAGATTCTAAAAAATGAATCTGATCTGCACTAATTGTCCATAGTGTCTCGGAGGCATATTGGCTACAACTATGTTCCAAGCAGCCCATAGGTTGTGGTAGTTGCTTATGCCATGTTTTGCATGGACAGTGCCAAAAAATAAGATATGGGGGTGAGCATCTATGTGCTTCTTAGCTTTGCGTGGAGGTATCTCAGCAATCTTTGTAGCTAGCCGGCCTTGTGAAGACATGGCTGCTAATCCCCATTGGCTGAATCATTCAGAATGGCTTGACAGTTGATGTAATCGCCATTTTTGCTGTAGGTTCAAAGATAATACACTGGCGTTTCCCAGAAAACGCTTAAATACAGATGGGGCCTCTGTAGCTGCGGATTCTGTATCCATGGTTTTTTATATCATTGGGGGGTCCGAGAACAGATCCCTCATGGATACCGAGGCCCCACCATGTCATGTACTCATCTGGGAGCCCTGGATTGTGTTGCCGTTACTCAGGGGTGTGTAAAGACACACATCTGTTGTTTGTGCTGCATGTGTGTGGTGCAAGACACCGCTGTACCCATACATTGCATGCAATTGCCATGTAAAGCATGGTGCTATCCTATGCTGGGAATTCAAATGTGAGGAAAGGTGATAAATCATGTGATTTGGAAATGTGTTTGCTTGGAGGTCTTTGATCCTTTATGAGATAATACCACTCTGTTTTAAAGCTTGTATCCATAATCCGCCATTGCATTTCATTGTGGGGAAAAAGAAATTAGGTTTTCAAAAGCCAAAGATGAATCATTTGGAGACTGCATCATTTTTTAAAGAGAATTCCATGAGATCTTGGCAAATGCTGTTCTCGGGATTCACAATTTTTGGTCTGAATTTACTCACCAGCCAAATGTTGTGGTTGCCACCAGCCTTTCTCCTCCACATGTTCCAAGCAGTGATGGTGGGAGGGCTTGAGTCTCATACCCAGTTCAAAGGAGCAACAATGGGGCCCAGTCTTTCTGGCCACTGCTACATCTAAACAGTGTGCTGAACGTGCAACAGCATGCCCCCAAATCATCAACAGCATGCAGTGGTTCCTCAGCAGGCAGGTAGACAGAGAAAGGCTACCCTGAGAATAAATAGGTGGAAAATTACTGGTTGAGCAAAGGCATCCTATGAGAAGCAGTACTATATCACCAGCAGTGTCATCCATGCACAACATCTTCCCCTGCCAATGGAATATGCCTTTTTCAGGCACCAGCTACATCCAGGTCTCCTTCCGGCCAGCTGCCAGGCATTCTGGTTTTGATCCCTGCTGGCTGCTGACAACTCAGGTGTGAAGGGGTTAGAAAAATTTGCCATGAGTCCAGGAGCCCTACATGAATTCCATTTGAGTGCTCTCAGCTGGTCTTACTTCACATGTAGAGCAGTGAGAGCAAGCTCAGTTTTGAATGGATGTAGTGGTCCCAAGCGGGAATCTCAACACTGAATGAGTTATGGAGGTTCATCCCTCTGACTTGGGCCTTGCTGAGGATTTAGGAAGGTGATTACCTAGTTGCTGTGGTCTGTTCTTTTCTTTAATGGTTGTTCAGTGGGGTCCCGCAGACGCTATTCCCCAGCCTCTCCCCGTAATTCAGCCCTGGACAATTCTGGCCTGCCCAGTGGACTTCTGTTTATCTCCAGAGCAGTGGTGGAGCCCAACATTTATTTTCCAGGTGGGGGTCCTTGTGGCCAGAACCAGTTGCCTCCCTCCATGGTCAGGTTGACCAACTGGCTGTCTCCAGCTCCTCTCTGAGTTTCTTTTTAACTTGAAGTGCCAGGGATTTGAAACTAGGATTTCAAGGCAAATAATTTTAACATTGAGTCATGGAAACACATCAGTTAAGTTCTCCAAAAAAAGGGCATGAATCTTTTTATGATTTCTGGATCCTAACAAATCTATTTGTTATATTGCTAGCTTGCCTTTTCTCCAGGGAGCTCATTTTGGTCTTGGACTGAAGTGAGAAAGATGTTGTGTCCAAGGCTATCCAGTGAGCTTCACAGCTAAGCAGGAATTCAAGCCTCTGACTTTCCCATACCCAGACCTAACATTCAAGTCATTGCCCCACTGATGGAAATAATGGATTTATATGATTGAATTTGCAGGGTTATAAAGGTGTTCATTAGTGACTGGACTCAGATGGTAGGTTACAAGGGTGTTCCTTCCTGCTCCCCAATCCATTGGAAAGGAACTGGAACCAGACCCTTGTGGTGTTCAGGCTAATCCTCGAGGGATCCGTTCTGGCCCAGTGTCTCCTTCCTTTCTCAAACATATTGAGGCAAGGGTGGTGGCAGGGAGGACTTTGGGCAATAGTAGCAGGGTTTAGTTCCTAGATGCTGCCATGCTTATGTGCTCAGCCGGGTCTGGGTTCACCAGGAGGCATGGCAAATGCAGCACCCGTGGTTCCCAATGTCCCTGAACTCTTCTTTTGTCTACTCTGTATGAAATTATTCAGAACTGACTTGTATAGCTTTGGTTTGTAAAATGCCTGTTTGATTACATAGGCCTACAAAATTGAGGGTCAGAAAAGTTTTTCCCAAACTTTATGGTGGTTTGATATGAATTTGGGGTGCCGATTCCAAAAATGGCATCCGTTTTGCCCTGTCATGTCTAGTTCTGGAGATATAGTATAGCCTCATTAGTGAATGGTTCAAGCAGCTTCCTCATGAGGAAGCCATGGTGTAGCCTTCCTCATGAGGAAGCTGCTTGAACCATTCACTAATGAGGCTATACTATATCTCCAGAACTAGACATGACAGGGCAAAACGGATGCCATTTTGGGAATCAGCACCCCAAATATACCCAGGAATTGGTGTAACTTTTAAGGAAGCAAAATGTGTGTTGTCCTCTGTTAGCAGCAATCAGAACTGCTTTTAGAAGACTACTGGGGTCACAAACAAAGGTGAACAAAGAAGAACAAAGAGGAACAAAGTAGGAGCACATAGAGTTTTAATAATCAAGCATCTTAAATCCATACTTCTGTTTTCACTGATGGGGGAAGTATCAGGAAGGCTGGGGATGGTGCAAGTCAGTGATGGTGTTTTGAAAGTGCTCTTGAAGCACTCTGTGGGGCTCCCCTGCCCAACGACAGGACTCCTGAAGTGTCTCTGCAATTATGCTTTTCTTTTTGTGTATCCTTACATCTGCTGTATTCCGCTTCTGCTGAGAAGATTGTACATTTGGTAAAACGCTAGTTAGCAGAAAAGCTGCAGAGGGCGAACCAGCGACAACCTTTGTCTCTGCTCAGTCCCTTCTCAAGGTATTGAGTTATTTAAGTTCCTGGAGGAGAGAGAGGTCTTTCCATGTATCAACCCTGGTGGTGAAATACAGCTTCTGTTTTGTAAGGCATTGCATCTCTAAAAACCAGAGCTGGGGGAGGGGGGAGGGGCAGTCAACATGCAAGACTGTTCTTTTCATGTCCTACTTTTAGGCTGCCCAGGTGTACCTGGCTGGCAGCTGATGGAGTTGGGGTGCTAGATTGACAGTGAATTCTGGGCATGCTTACTTAGAAGTAAACCCTTTGATTTCAGATTCCAAGGTAAGCGTGTATAGTATTTGAGCCAATAGGGACCTTTGAACTGATCCAGCAGCAGTGCTGCTTTCATGTTACGTAATCCTATTTTTGAGCCCCACGTTAAAATACAGGTTGAGCCTCATTATTCCCATGGGTTCGATTCCAAGCACTCTAGTGGATGGCAAAAAACGCACTATAGCAAATCAATTTAAAAAACAAAGTTTCTTTGCTCCGGTGATTTAAAAACAGCCTTGCTGACCTTTGTGATGTAAGATAAGAGTCATTAAGACGACAATTCATCAATAATATGACAATCAAGACGACCCTCCCTTATGGGCCATGAAATCTGTTTATCGCCCTTAGCGTAATCTACTTACTTGTTGGCAACCTTCAGTCTTGAAAGACTATGGTATCGCGCTCTGAATGGTGGTTCTGGAACAGCATCTAGTGTGGCTGAAAAGGCTGATTCGGGAGTGACAATCCCTTCCACACTGGGAGCAAGTGCAGTCTGTCCCTGGTCTGTCTCCCTGGCTATGGGCCTTCCTTCTTTGCCTCTTTGCCTCAGTCTGTTGGCCAAGTGTCTCTTCAAACTGGGAAAGGCCATGCTGCACAGCCTGCCTCCAAGCGGGCCGCTCAGAGGCCAGGGTTTCCCACCTGTTGAGGTCCACTCCTAAGGCCTTCAGTTCCCTCTTGCAGATGTCCTTGTATCTCAGCTGTGGTCTACCCGTAGGGCGCTTTCCTTGCACGAGTTCTCCATAGAGGAGATCCTTTGGGATCCGGCCATCATCCATTCTTACGACATGACTGAGCCAACGCAGTCGTCTCTGTTTCAGCAGTGCATACATGCTAGGGATTCCAGCTCGTTCCAGAACTGCGGAACTTTGTCCTGCCAGGTGATGCCGAGGATGCGTGGGAGGCAGCACGTGTGGAAAGCGTTCAGTTTCCTCTCCTGTTGTGAGCGAAGAGTCCATGACTCGCTGCAGTACAGAAGTGTACTCAGGACGCAAGCTCTGTAGACCTGGATCTTGGTGTGTTCCATCAGCTTCTTGTTACGTAAATGTGGAAAACGTGGTAGCTGCTTTACCGATGCGTTTGTTTAGCTTGGTATCCAGAGAAAGTGTCGTAGATCATTGAGCCAATGTACACAAAGTCATGGACAACCTCCAGTTCATGCACAGAGATTGTAATGCAGGGAGGTGAGTCCACATCCTGAACCATGACCTGTATTTTCTTCAGGCTGATTGTCAGTCCAAAATCTTGGCAGGCCTTGCTAAAACGATCCATGAGCTGCTGGAGATCTTTGGCAGAGTGGGTAGTGACAGCTGCATCATCGGCAAAGAGGAAGTTATGCAGACGTTTCAGCTGGACTTTGGACTTTGCTCTCAGTCTGGAGAAGTTGAAGAGCTTTCCATCTGATCTGGTCCGGAGATAGATGCCTTCTGTTGCAGTTCCAAAGGCATGCTTCAGCAGGGCAGAAAAGAAAATCCCTAACAAGGTTGTCGCAAGAACACAGCCCTACTTCACTCCGCTTTGGATGTCAAAGGGGTCTCATGTGGAGCCATCGAAGACAACAGTGCCCTTCATGTCCTTGTGAAAAGACCTGATGATGCTGAGGAGCCTGGGTGGACATCCGATCTTGGAGAGAATCTTGAAGAGGCCATCCCTGCTGACCAGGTCGAAAGCCTTCGTGAGATCTATGAAGGCTATAAAGAGTGGCCGTCGTTCTCTGCATTTCTCCTGCAGTTGTCTAAGGGAGAATACCATATCAGTGGTGGACCTGTTGGCTCGGAATCCGCACTGCGATTCTGGATAGACGCTCTCTGCAAGTACCTGGAGCCTCTTTAGTGCAACTCGGGCAAACAGCTTTCCTATAATGCTAAGAAGAGAGATGCCGCGGTAGTTGTTGCAGTTACCCCTCTTGCCTTTGTTCTTGTACAGCGTGATGATGTTTGCATCCCTCATGTCTTGAGGTACTCCACCTTCTCTCCAGCAGAGACAGAGGATTTCATGCAGCTCAGTGATGATGATCTCTTTGCAGCACTTTAGGACTTCAGCAGGGATGCTGTCTTTTCCAGGTGCTTTGCCAAAGGCAAGGGAGTCTAGGGCCACGTGAAGTTCTTCTAGAGTTGGTTCACTGTGAAGCTCCTCCAGCACAGGCAGGCACTCGATGTTGTTCAGCACTTCTTCGGTGACTACATTTTCTCTGGAATATAGCTCAGAGTAGTGCTGCACCCAGCGTTCCATCTGCTGCGCCCAATCCTGGCTGACCTCACCTGCGGCAGACTTCAGAGGGGCAGTTTTCTTCTGTGTTGGACCTAGGGCCTGCTTGATACCATTGACCCTCCCTAATGGGCCGTGAAATCTGTTTATTGCCCTTAGGGTAATCAAGTGGCCATAAACCCATATAACCACCTGACAACCCTCAGGTCTTTCCAATTCCAGTTACCAATTGCTCTTTAACCGTAGAGCTTCCAATCCTGGTAGCCAGGCCAAATTTGGGGAACCCTCCCCTGAAGCCCTGGGGGCTCCAGCCTGAGCCCTCTTGGACTTGGCTTGAACCTCGGAGCAGGCTCCTAGTACTGGGTCTCCAGGTTCCACCCAGTCACACTGGATTAACTCCCACAACCAGTCCCCTTCGCTTCACCAGTCCCAATAATCCAGTCAGTTGTAATAGATAGGATTTATTGAATATAGATTTAAAGAACAGTTATACAAACAGCACTGCATCAGTCAAAGGTTTTAGAATTTAGGATAGGGCACACCAATACAATACAACACTCAGCACTATTAAAACAATAAAGAGATAGTGCCTAACACTAACTATCACTCACCAAAGTCTTAGATTTCCAAAGTCCAGTCTAACCCATCTTGCTGCAGTCAAGTTGGGTCCGTCTCGCCAGAATGGTCAAAGCTCAGGCCCCCTCAAGCCAGAGGCAAAGCTAGAGCATAGAAGAGCTCTTTTCCCTCACCTTTATAGGTCTCCTGACCCACCCACCAATCAGAACTTGGTTCCAGCCAAACATTCTTCAGGTGGACGTGCCACGAGCCTTCTTGCTCATGGTGGAATCCTCACGCCCAACCTTAGAAGTTCACAGCTGTACCTTGTTGTTAATCAAGTTGGCCTTGAAGCCTAGTTGGTACGGTATCGAAAGGCCCTGTGAAGCGGCTTCTTCCACAGTTTTCTCAGACCTAGTATGCACTAATTGGAAGTTGGTTACAGCTGGGGCCTTGCACGCAGGCCTAGCAGCATGGCTACAAGCAGAAACTTTCCCTGTTCAGATGTTACCTGGTCCTCAATATTCACTTTTCTGTCACAACAGTCCTCCTCCAAGGCTTAGAAAGGCACTTCACTCAGCCCCTCCCTTCACCAATGCAAAGTGATCACCTTTCTTTTCGTGTGCTCAGGGGGAAGGGAGGGGTCGGAGAAAGAAGGATTGATGGATTGTCAGCCAGCTGTCCCCCCCCCTCTCTATTAAGGAGGCTATTGTTAAAGGACTGTTCAGTTTTTTAAACTGATTTTAAAGGGGTGCATTTTTCCCCTTCTCCAGGGAGCAGCACATTCCTTCTCAATTTCAGGGGCCATTCGTGTTGAGTGAAATCCGTGTATAAAAAATCCGTGTATAACAAGACTGGACCTGCACTTTGAGTGTTTAAACTCTCTCCCCCTCCCTCTCCAGGTATCAATATATAAGTGAAAAGATCTCATGATAAACCATGACATGCATTTTGTAGATTTGTCCATGGCCAGACTACTGTGGAGTTTTTGACTAACATGAAGTTTAACATGGAGACTAATTTGGAGTTTTTTCTTGGGATGAGCTCATCTTGGACTATTCTTTTTTTTGGAGATGGTCCTTGATAAAGTTCTATTGCCCATTCCTGATGGGAATGGCCATTTCCGATAGGGAAAGGTGGCGGCTGGGGGTTTCTGGATTGCCCCTGAGACCCTTGCCTCCATTAGCACAGGGCTTTGACTGAGCAGGCTGTAAGAGTTATGAGGGTCCAGAGGCCCTCCCTTTTGTGATCTGAAAAGATCATGTTGGTCTTAAGGCCATGGAATTGCTTTGCAGGTCTGTCTAGGGTAGCAAGACAAGGTGTGGCCACTTGTGGAACTTCTCTGAGCCATAGGCAGCACATTTCGTGCATGAATCATGCATGTTATGAAGCGGTTCTTTCTCTTACTTGAGAATGTGTAGGAAGAATGGAAGGACCCTGCAGAAATGCAGCTGTGCACAGTGTGGCTGCATGAATGGAATAGCTCTCTTTGCAGTTTTGCACAATTAGAGGTCAGATTTGCAGGACTCCTACAGAATTTCAGAGATTTTTAGTGTGGAATTTAATTCCTGCCTTATGCCTTCAGCTAGTGATTCCTTGAGTGTCTGGGAGCTCCACTGTGCTCTCAGCTCTCCCATTCACTGCAGTAGTTGTTTCTACTCAGTGCCTACACCAAGAAGTGTTTGTATAACTGGAGAGAAGAATGGAGAAGCCTGTTTCATTTTGGGAAGAGCTGACTTGCAGCTGAAGTTTTCTACGTACTTCTTCTCTAAAATGGGGAAGAAGCCGTAAAACAGAAGGGGTGGACATAAGCATAGCTTGTTCAGCACTGTGCATGTTTACAGTGGTGTGTGGTTCTTTTTCCTCCAGGTTTAAAGGCCGTATTCCTAATTCAGAAGAACTGCTCATTGATGAAGTGCTGATGAGAGCAGGCGGCCTGGCCCCTGTGATGAATGGCTCTAGTGGGGGCCTAAGGTAATGTCTTGCTCTTCCCTATTAAGTGTTTTCATGTGTCAGTATGTTTTATGATTTGTCTAAAGGGTTTTGCAGAATGCTAACCAAAAAAAAAAGAACATATTTTCTTTCTTGGTAGTATTTTCTTGGGTTAGGAGTAATAAGCATTGATTGCTGGTGGCAAACTCAAGGGCAAGTTTTGTGTGTGCGTGTCCCATTGGGCTTGGGGGCAGTGCTATGGGCTGAATGAGTAATGTAGCATTGGGTATGGTGGTGGGGCTCTTTGTGAGTGCTCAGCCAAGACACCCAACCGCACTCATGAAAGGACGTAGAGGTGCTACAGGAACAAGCTGGCTGGGAGAGGAGAGGCTGCAAAGCCCATAAGCTAGAGCTCTGGGGCTTGGTGGCAAGAGGAATTGTTAATATTTTTGCATGGGGTTCTGCAGTGTGATTCAAGGCTACTATGCTTGTGTCCTTTTCCTCTTGGTCACAGGCATGAGGGCATGATGAGGAGCCTGGACCCTTGTGTCCGGGAGTGTAGTTGATAAACTGAACATACAGCCTTCAGCGTGTTTGTTGCTGTTTGTTGCAAGATAAATTTAGCAATAGCTGCTGCATTTGTGCCCAGGAACCTATTTGTGCCTATGAGGGAGCAGCTTTGGGGTAGGAGGCTGCACACATGCACGCACCTGTCCATTTGGGCAGCAGGTAATGTGTGCAAAAGGTCCCAGGGTCAATCCCTGGCATTCCCGGTGTTGATTAAGAAACCCATGTCTGAAATCCTGGAGAGCCCCTGCTAGCCAGGGGAGACAATCTTAGACTAGATGGTCTGACTTGGTATAGCGGCTTTGCAGATTCCGTTATGGTCAGCTGCTGAGCTGGTGTAAGATTCGGTGATGTTGGGCAAGCTCTGCAGTGCCCTTCCTTTGTTTTCAGTGCAGTTGACATGAAGACGCTTTGCGCACCGTTCCTAAGGCTGCAGCCCTTACTAGGAAATACGGTGGGGTCCACTCCTGAATACACATGCATAAGATTGAGCAGCAGGTGTCACCACTCTCTCGGATAAAATTAATTATTCACATAGTGAATCTGAGATCAGGGCTGTTCAGGTTCTGCTGCTGCCTCCTGGTCTTAAGGATGGGGTCTGCCTTTTCCTTTGGCGTCTCTCTTCTGACTGATATCAGAGTTTCTGATCAACTCAGTTACATGTCACGATGCATCACTCAGTGTTTTTCGATTTGTTTGTAGCATGTCCATCTCAATCTGTAAGGCAAGTTGACTTTTTCTTCTGCTTGTGGACAGGATTTTCCTTTTCCCTAGAGGAAGATCTTCATTTTCAGATAAGAACGTGTCACTCACTTCCTCATAGAGGTGGCAGTAAACAGTCTCATCCTTCCTTGCATTTTTCTCTCCAAAAGGCAGTATGTAATTGTTGGAGAACAGACGTATTAAAGAGACATGTTATTCCATGAGTGACTCTCCCCTCTCACATCTGCATGTGCTTCTGATAACAGGTGGATTAGAACGGTAACAGCTCCCATAGATTGAAGATGGAAGGAGGAGCGGCAGAGTTGGAAGATAATGTGGTGTATGTGAAATGAGACTTTCAGAGTCCACGAGATGGTCCGTCTCTCTCTGTCTCACTCTCCTGATGGAAAGTGTGGTCATTTTTCAAAGTTATCGTGCTCTTCTGCATTCCCGAGTCTTGGTGCCAGCTGGTTGTGAAGTTTGGCAGCAAGATGTCAGAAAGTTTGTTTCCTGTATTCATTCATCAGTTCTGCAAAGGTTACCAGATGAATGCGCCCTAAATAATTTAATGTAATGTAAAGCCAGAGGAGCCTAAAACGACAAGTCAATTTGTCTCCTTTATGCATTTGAATATGGAAGTGATGTTTGCTTCAGTCTCTGAAAAGAGTGCATGTGATTATTAGGGCTGGAGAACAGTGCTGAGCAGCTGGACTGTAGCATTGAAATGCCAAAGACCTTTGGGAAAAAAGAATAAATTTGTTGGGATAAGACGTTATCTCTACCTTCTGGTTGACATGAATATTTTCCAAGGTAAAATCTTAATTTTAATTCCTAGCAAAGCATGGCTCCATTTTTAAAAAGAAAAAAAAATATTTTGTGTACGCGAGTGTGTTTTTAAAGGTAAAAAGTATTTAAAATATTAAACTGTTCAAGCGAGACATTAGAGTTTTGAACAAAAATAAATGATACAATCAACACCCGAAAAACATATTTTTTATAATTAACTGCTCATTTTGAGTTAATTATCTACAATTACCAAATCTAATTGCAATTTATTCTCTATTATCTGTGGGAAGAATAGCAGGCAAGGGATTGTGTCTGCCTCACCAGCGTGCGCAAGGGCAAGAGGAAAGGTCCCAGTAATAGGCAAGCTCTTAATGGGAAAACAAAGGCGACTTGGAGCGGGTAGCCGTGCTCGGCACTTGAGAGGTAATTGTCAGAAACAAGGTTTGCACTTTTGAGGCATCTTGTCATCTGTTGGAAGGAACCAGTTTTCTACCTGCCCGCAAGAAAGCTTCTGCAAGCAAGCACAGAGCCAAAGGCTGATTTCAGCTCCATTTGACTTTTTGCAGGAAGGGGAAAGACTCACATGTCTGGTTGGAGAAGCAAGCACCTTCCTCTGCATTGAATAATGTTGTGCTTTCTCTAATTATTATTATTAAGGATAGTTATATGCCACTTTTGAACAGAAGAAATTTCACAAAGCAGTTTATCTAGCTAAACAAATAAATAAATAGTTCCCTGTCATAGAAGAGCTCAAAATCTTTTATTTTTATTTTTTTAGCCAAAGTAACAGCAGCAAACTTGAGAAGACATTTTGCTGGGCTGAGGGACAGTCGCTCTCCCCCCTACTAAATATGTGAGGACCACTATGCTAAAAGGTGCCTGTTTGCCCAGTTAGGAGAGAGAATTTTCAAAGACAAGAATGTATGTTGCCTATCGCAGCTCCTTCCACAGCGAGTGCTGAGTCTCTTGTCTCTTCCAGGAGAAACAAGATACGAAAGGTATTGTATGTCCCTTTCCTGACACAGCCAGGCTGGGAATACTAAAATCCTCCGTGTTTTTCAAAGAGAATTCAAGAATGGAACCTGCCTGTATGAAGCATCAGACTGTTGGTCAGTGTGGGCCAGTTCTGTGTTCTCTGACCGGAACAGGAGCAACAGCTGAAAGTCTCAGGGCAGAGTCCTTCCCTATATGGAATCCTTTCACACAGTGGTCTTGAATCTTCTTTGTGCCACAAACCCAATAAATAAGGAAATAAAGTATGAGACTGGGGACCCACTGTTGGTCCCAACCCTTCCAGGGACCCTATCCACTCACTCTCTGTCCCTGTATAAACCTCCCAGCACTGTTCACTGTAACCAAATATTCTTGTAAGAGAGAACAGAAAAAGTCAACATGAAGCCTAATGAAAGCTATTTTAGCACAATTGTTAAAAACCTAAGCAGGGTAGATACCATCTCCTGTTACCTGAAGGGGCACACCAGGTGCCTCCCCCTTTACTTGGTGGTGCTCTAGTCCAGTATTTTTCAATCTATTTCATTCCCATAAGTTGCTGTGACCCCAAAACTGAGACTTCGCAACCCCAGTGGGGTCCCAACCCCAAGACTGAAGAACAGTGCATTTTTGCCCAGCCCACAGGTGTACACATTTGGTTCCTTTTGCATATATGCAACGTTGGGCAGAAATGACTTAACAGGAGATGGCAGAGACCGAACCATAAACTTCTACAGTATGTGAAAAGTGCATTCTCTACTACTGAACTCAAAGCTCTTGATATTCTTAGCTTTGGGCCCAGCTGGTGGTGTAGCTAGAAGGGGTGCAAAGCACCAAGCCTTTTAGGGCGCATCACTGTGGCATGCAAGGGGCCCCTCCCCTTCAGAGCCATTCTGGGTACACACGCATAAGAAATGCATAAGAGCAAAGCAGAGGCATGCACCTGGCTCCGAAGGGGAGAGGAAGGAGCCCCTTGCATGGAGCAGTGAGGCTCCCTGCAAAATTTAGTGCTTTGCACCCCCACTAGCTACACCACTAGGTCCACGATTCAGAGTTAAGGTCTCCACCAGAAATTAACATAAGAAGAACCCCACTGGATCAATCCAGAGGCCCATCTAGTCCAGCTTCCTGTATCTCACAGTGGCCCACCAGATGCCTCAGGGAGCACACAAGACAACGAGAGACTTGCATCCTGGTGCCCTCCCTTGCATCTGGCATCTGACAAAACCCATTTCTAAAATCAGGGCTACACATACACTTCATGGCTTGTAACCTGTGATAAACTTTTCCCCCATAAATTTGTCCAATCGCCTTTTAAAGGCATCTAGGCCAGCTGCCATTGCCACTTCCTGTGGCAAGGAGTTCCAAAGACCAACTACACGCTGAGTAAAGAAATATTCTCTTTTGTCCTTGCTCTCCCAACACTCAGTTTCATCAGATGTCCCCTGGTTCTGGTGTTGTGTGAGAGGGAAAAGAGCATCTCTCTATACACCTCCTGCATAACTTTGTATGTCTCAATCATGTCCCCCCTCAGGTGCCTTTTTTGTAGACTAAAGAGTCCCTGCTTATTACCCCATTAAGGGTAACAAAGATTCTGCTGATCAGATCAAGGATCTGACTTTTCCAGTAATCTGTCCCCAGAATGCCATCCCACCTTCAGAGATTTCACCAAATGCTGCTGAAATACCACCATTTTCCCCCCCCCCCCAAAGCCATGGAGCTAAAATGTTTTTTTTAACTGCTGTAATTTCATAGGGACCAAATCTCATAATAGGCATTTGGATGCTGTTCCTCCATGACAAACTGATGCTTTGCTGATAAGGATGCTGCTTTATGTTGTCCTACAATACATTCCTGGATCTGCAGCGGGTCAGATGAATGGGGCATGTCTGCTTGTTTGTATGAAGCTGCTTCGTAAACTAGCTTTGCCCCAGTAGGAAAGGCACTCTAGGGTATTATCAAAACAGAACCACCTCCAGTTAGAGGTCTTTCAAAAAGAAAAGCAAAAGCCACACCCTCCGTCTCTCTGCTGCAGATGGTCTGCTCCGTGCTCAAGTGCCCACTCGCCTAGTGTTCAAGAAGATCAGATACACCCAGCACCTGCTTTCATGCCCACTCCTGACATCTGGGAAAGGTGAAATTTTCCTAGCAATCCACTTTTTTGTCCTTGTATTTCAGCTTGATTTTTGCATCTGAGTGCCTTGCACTGGGTGTGCGCGTGTCATTAGAGCACAACATTGAACTGGATTTCATTGCACATAGACGTGGCATTAATGATGACGTGTCCCATGATTGTGTCTTGCTTTCAGAGATTTCTGCCTTCTAGGCACCATGAAATTCTGCTCCAGATACAGCTTAGCTGTTCACCTCATGCCTGGCCGCCTCGTGATGATATGGGCAGAATCCACGGGGGACTTCTGCACAAGCCACAAGGAACTGGACAGGAGAAATGATGCAGATGGAAAGGTGGTAATAAATAGTGGATTAATAGAACAATTTTGTTTATTTTTTAAAAAAATGTACTTCACTTTTTTCTGTATGGAGAGCTCAAGATGGCTCCCAATCTGGGCAACATTACAAGTAAAACAGCAAATCAAAACAATCCCCCCAATAATGAAAACACATCAATTAAACAGAACAGAACAAAGGCAACAGGGGTGACTGCAATAACTACCGCGGCATCTCTTTCCTTAGCGTTGTAGGAAAGCTGTTTGCCCAAGTTGCACTGAAGAGGCTCCAGGTACTTGCAGAGAGCGTCTATCCAGAATCGCAGTGTGGATTCCAAGCCAACAGGTCCACCACCATTATGGTATTCTCCCTTAGACAGCTGCAGGAGAAATGTAGAGAAGGACGACAGCCACTCTTTATAGCCCTCATAGATCTCACAAAGGCTTTAGACCTGGTCATGAGGGACGGCCTCTTCAAGATTCCCCCCAAGATTGGATGTCCACCCAGGCTCCTCAGCATCATCAAGTCTTTCCACAGGGACATGAAGGGCACTGTAGTCTTTGATGTCTCAACATCAGACCCCTTTGACATCCGAAGCAGAGTGAAGCAGGGCTGTGTTCTCGTGCTGACCTTGTTTGGGATTTTCTTTGCTGTCCTGCTGAAGCAGGCCTTTGGAACTGCAACACAAGGCATCTATCTCTGGACCAGATCAGATGGAAAGCTCTTCAACCTCTCCAGACTGAGAGCAAAGTCCAGCTGGAATGTCTGCGTGACTTCCTCTTTGCCAATTATGCAGCTGTCACCGCCCACTCTGCCATAGATCTCCAGCAGCTCATGAACTGTTTTAGCAAGGCCTGCCAAGACTTTGTACTGACGATCAGCCTGAAGAAAACACAGGTCATGGTTCAGGATGTGGAATCACCTCCCTGCATTGCAATCTCTGCGCATGAGCTGGAGGTTGTCCATGACTTTGTGTAGCTTGGCTAAACGATCTCCGATACCCTCTCTCTGGATACTGAGCAAAACAAATGCATCGGTAAAGCAGCTACCACATTTTCCAGACTCACAAAGAGAGTCTGGTCCAACAAGAAGCTGACGGAACATACCAAGATCCAGGTCTACAGAGCTTGCGTCTTGAGTACACTTCTGTACTGCAGCGAGTCATGGACTCTTCGCTCACAACAGGAGAAGAAGCTGAACGCTTTCCACATGTGCTGCCTCCAATGCATCCTCGGTATCACCTGGCAGGACAAAGTTCCAAACAACACAGTCCTGGAATGAGCTGGAATCCCCAGTGTGTATACACTGCTGAAACAGAGACGCCTGTGTTGGCTTGGTCATGTCGTGAGAATGGGCGATGGTTGGATTCCAAAGGATCTCCTCTATGGAGAGCTTGTGCAGTGCAAGCGCCCTACAGGTAGACCACAGCTGTGCTACAAGGATATCTGCAAGAGGGATCTGAAGGCCTTAGGAGTGGACCTCAACAAGTGGGAAACCCTGGCCTCTGAGCGGTCTGCTTGGAGACAGGCTGTGCAGCATGGCCTTTCCCAGTTTGAAGAGACACTTGGCCAACAGACTGAGGCAAAGAGGCAAAGAAGGAAGGCCCGTAGCCAGGGAGACAGACCAGGGACAGATTGCACTTGCTCCCGGTGTGGAAGGGATTGTCACTCCCGAATCGGCCTTTTCAGCTACACTGGACGCTGTTCCAGAACCACCATTCAGAGCTCGATACCAGAGTCTTTCGAGACTGAAGGTTAACAACAACAAGCTATGCTACTGGATGCTGGAGCCTGCCTGTCTGACTATTGATGTGTGGGGCTCCTCGGGAGTGTATCTTGTCCCCCATGCTATTTAACATCTGCATGAAACTGCTGGGAGAGGTCATCCTGGGTTTTGGAGTTGGGTGTCATGAATATGCTGATGACACCCCACTCTGTCACGCTTTTCCAGCCAATGCTGAGGGGGCCATCAAGGTCCTGGAGCACTGCCTGGGGGCAGTTGGGAATTGAATGTTGGTTAATAAGCTGAAATTAAATATGGACAAAGCAGAAACCTTCTTGATGTGGAAGTCTGCAGTGCCGGCGCTAGGCTAGCGACCTCTTCTGAATGGGGTTGCTCTCATTCTGCTTCAACTTCTCTCTTCCCCCCTCCCTTGCCAACACAATTTTGGGACCTTAAAGAAATGTTGCTTTTCAGTGTTGACACCTTTAGAGACAGAGTAGTTCCCCTGCTGCACTACTTACGTAAGGCTTCTCAAAGCAAAGTAGAGAATGCCCCACTCTGTTTTAGGAACCAGTTTATCCCTTCCCCCAATGTATTGCTTTAGTGCCTGTGCACACCATCTCCCCAGTGCGGATGTCCATGTTTCTCCATTAAACAAGAGCCACCAACAGAGCAAGGCGACTTTTTGTGGGGTGTGGGATATTGCTGCGCTTGGGCACAGTGGGGCCTGCTAAAACGTCCTGTTTTCATCAGCCAGAAAGCCCTGTAAAAGACCCATGGCTGGGGGCTGCAATCTGATGTAGTCCTACCAGGAAGGAAGGTTGTAATTCTGCATACTCTTCTCTGGAAGTAATTTCCATTGAATACAGTGGAACTTACTTCTGAGTAGACATGCATAGGATTGTGCTGTTGATTTGACAAAGGTCCGCTATGTGGAAGTCCTCTTCTTTGGAATAGTTCATTTCCCCAGAGGATTCTCCATCTTTCCCTTCCCCCCCCCCCTTTTCTATGCTGCCCTTCTCATTTTGGGTGCACGGAGTCTCTGGCTTGCTCTGGAACAGGACTTCCCCTCAGATGTTTTTAATTAGCTGGAAATGTCAAACACAGAATTTCATAGCACTTACCCTCTCTTTGAATACGCATTGTTATGGTGATCATTCCAGGAAGGGAGCAATGTTGGATCCTTCAGTGTAACTAGAAGACCTTCTTGACCATCTGGCCATCTAGCAACAATGGATGGACAAAACAGGCTGATTGTGCATTATGGATGCAGGCTGCAGAATTCCACAGTTCTGTGATGCAGGGTGGTTGTGTTACTTGCGATTACCCCTTTTGTTTCTGTTTGGGTGCGGACTACACTGAGCACATTGCTTCAGAAGTCATCAAGGCCCTTTGTTCTCCTTCCCAGGCTGGAGGAACCCAGCATCAGGGATTGCTTTCCACCTTTTGCAATGTAAAACCCTGAAAATAACTGGCATGCCACTTAAAATGGAACAGAAAGTCCCCTCCAGCTTGAAGGCATCACACAGATTCCACTGGTAGAGCTCTTCTACCAAATGGAGCCAGATGGAGGATCATCTTCACAGCAGGCTGCTGAAGAACCCCTTCTCTGTCCAGCTGTAGAAGACCAGCATTCCACAGGAACCAGTGGCGACTGGAAGGCTGGGAGAACAGCACTCAGAACAGACTCATTGCAAAAAAAAAACAAAAACCTTTTCAAAGATCAATGCAGCATATATGTTTGAAGAAGGCCACAAATGACAGTGCAGTTTCATCTTCTGCAAGTGGATTTCAAGGTGGTGGCAGGTTTTCTGCAGAAGGAACAGCCGCTCCGGCAGCAGAACGTGGACACAAATGTTTGTCTGAATGGAGGAAGCCAGTGGAGGTGGCCCATGTACGGGCACATCAGTGACCTGTGGCTAAGGGCTGGCAAATCCCACTCATGATGGATCCTCTTCCTCTGGACATGCATTCTAGAGCTTCCCTACCAGTTGCAAGCATGCTGCTCACGGTTGGAAGGAACATAGCAACTGGACTGTTGACCATGGCACACAGAAGAAAAACACCTTCATTCTGTCTTCCACCATATGCAGTTTGCCTTTCACATCCTGGACAGAATCCTGGCCTGTCAGAGGCTGCTACTTGCAGCTACTTGAAGGACTTCAGATCTAGTTCTTACCCACAAAACAGCAGAAGGGCCACAGAAGTCTCTTCCAGGTGGACAGCGATGCCTTTGCTGAGGCCTGCCACCATGAGAGAGTCACCGTGACCACAGCGCGTACAGTGCAGAGAGACTTCTTGTGTAGGGCAAAGGTCCGATCTGCATTGCTGCCTACTGGACCTAGCAGAGCTCAGGTGACTTTACTGACTATACCACTGAAGGTTCCCTTTCTGGAGGACACTGTGACTGCATGCCTGGAATGGCACTTGGTAGTGAAGAGAGTCCACCACCTCGTAGGGCTGTTCTTGGCTCATTTTAGGTCCCTGAGAATTTTTGTGCCCCCTGCTCCATGTTCTGCTTCCTGGAGACAATTGAAGGAAGTGAGTTAGGGCATTAAGGCCTCAGCTGCTCTCCTTTTTGGCTGTGGGTGCTAGGAGGAAGCTGGAGCTGCACATGAAGAAAATGGTTCATCTTAAGCATTAGCAACTGCCCTGGAAGGTGCAAGAGGCCCTCAGTTACATTACCCCATCATAAACAAAAGCCCCATCCAGAAAGCATTTCATTGAGTTTGACATACAGAGCCTCTGTCCATTGGGGAATGGAAAGGCCTGGAGTCCCATGTCCTGAGGAAGAGGCTTCAGCACTAGTGGAGCCTGCCCGGCAGAACAGGTTGGGATTCTTTGAATCTCCAGGTCCATCTGGCTTCCAGCTTGGAAGCTCTCCCTTCTGTTGTTAGTGTTTCCTGGGGATTCAGATTACTGCTTGTGAAAAGGCTTCTCCCCAAGATGATCCCTCTAGGCCAGAAGCCTTCTGATTCGCAGATCCTTGCTGCCCTTTGCAGGATAAGAATGTGGTTGTGCGTTGCAACCAGTTGGCATGCCTTTGGGAGTTGGTTGTGTGTTGCTTGGAAACTGGGAGGAATGATGTTGTGGCTTCCCTTCCATTCTCCCACACAGAGATGGGCTGCCATTGATTTCACAGAAGTCCAGGTGTCACTCCTTACAGGACTATGAACAGTCTCATCTTATTTCCTGGTTGGAAACTGGAAAAATGCAGTGGTTTGGAGGGTGGTCCCGAGGAAGAGCTGCTCAAGGACTACCAGAAGCTAAGCAGGCACAGTCTGGGACGTATCTGGAGGAGAGACTAAAAAAAGTCACATATAAACTGTTGTGACCCTCAGTGGCAGACCCTCCGTGCTGTTGAGCACTGTTGTGGGAGTCCTGTTGGAATGTTGGGAGTGTTGGTGATGAGAAGGATAACAGCTGGAAAATCTCCTACCGGCGTGATCTGTGTGGCTTCCCTGTGAAAAGCTCAGAGGGTCCCTGCAGTGAAAGCCTGCCTATGTAAATCACCTTGAGCAAGATCTGAATAGCACTCCGAGAAGAAGGAAAAGCGGTATATAAACACAGAAATAAATTTGTTGGTGTAGCTGGTCTTTCCGGGACAGAAAGAGAGATTCAGGAGAGAGAACAAGGCCGGGCTGAAGTAGTGGGACTGAGCCAGCCAGCCAGCAGCGAGCATCAGCTTTCTCTCAGCGTCATCATCTGACCAGCATCCTTGGAGAGCCCAGTCCAGTCCTCTCCTCCGCCATGCTGTAGCAGGCAGCCACACCCAAAAGGCATGCTGTCTTGGAAATGGGGGTGACCTGAAGGTGGGGATTTTTAAAAAAGAGGGTACAAGATCTGGAGTGCCGCTGGATCCACCTCTTCCCCACCCCCAGTTACTCCCCCTTACCCATGGCCCACCCACCCCACTGATTTACCGGTGCTGAAGGATGCAGGAGGCCAACACCTCTCACCATTTCCAGCAGCAGTCAGGTAGAGCATGACAGCGCATCACATTTTGCAGTAAATTGGGTGTGCTACTAGAAAAGGAGTTGTGGCAGTGCTGCCCAGTGTGTCACTAGGGTTTGTGTCGCTCAGTGCAGGAGGCCAGCGCGTCACTCCCATGATGGACCTCCTCCCATGCAGTGGGTGGTACCCCGCTGGTTTTTTTGCTATGCCTTTTGATAGAACAAAGACGGTTTGTTTCATTGCATTCTTCATGAAACTACACATTGATTGACACATAACCTGATGGTATCGTGTTCCTACAAACTGTGATTTTAGCGATTTTGGTCACTAGTGGTGTCACCCCCCCTTTGTGCGTCACCCAGTACATCCTGCATCCCCTTAGCGATGCCACTGGTGCTGCCTGATGATAGGATTGAGCCATGAGGCTGCAATCCTATATACACACTTGCCTGGAAGTAAGGCCCATCAAGCTCAGTGGAGCTGACTTTTAAAAAGACATACAGAGGATGGTGCTTTACACCTGCTGTGTCTCAGTGATTCCTTCCAAAGGTTTTGTTTGTGGCATACCTATTCCGAATGCCTCGTGAAAGGAGAGTGATGGTAGTAGGGAAAGGAACGATTTCTGCAGCTTGTTAAAAGACATCGTTAGTGGTTCTTTTAGAGAATTTTGCACCTATGTTTGAGTGTAGAAAAAAATCCAGCTTCCTGTTCTTTCTGAGTGTACTATAATCAAGACATGCAGATGTATATGAGTACAGGCTTCCCTGGCCATGTGTTCCTCCCCTAGCTGCTGCTGCACCCATAGTCAGCCCCCTACTTTGTTCTGAGCTATAGAATGCCTTCCTTCCTTCCTTCCCTCCCCAGATGCTCCAAAGACACAGTTCTATCCTGTGATGCTGCTCCTCCTCTTGGGGCCACCTGTCAATTCTTTTCAGTCATGACACACATCACATCCTCTCTTTTAGCCCCAAATCTCTTGAGAAGGAGCTGCCAGTTGTGCCAGAACTCAGCGAGGGCTGCCAAGCTGCGAGTTGCTCTCTTGCGAGTTGCTCTCTGGTCCCTGGAGGTGCATTTAATAACACCTTGAGCCACCTCATCGGCTTCATGAATTTACTTAAATGCTACCAGCTTGTACTCACTCCCTTCTAGCCCCCCTTTCCTTCCTTCTGAGCAGTTCAAAACTGACATTTTGACAGCCTCAAATGAACTCTGTTACCAAACGGTTTGCAAGTTTTCCGTCTCGCTCATCCCCCTTCTTTAGTCAACTAAAATTTCTGCCTTACCCACGTGTCACTATCTCTTTAACAACCAGGCTCACCTGCCAGTCCAGGATTGGTTTATAGTGATGCTTGCAGTTTTTGGAGAGGAGAGAAACAGAGATGCTGATTTGGTCAATGAAATGTTCCTTAAAAGATCTACACAGAACTGCAAATGCTGACTTACGAGGTAGATACAAATCTTCGCTGTCAATAATCTCTGTATCTCTGCAACAGATGGGTGCCATTGCCCACTGTTGCATAACAGACATCTATATAATGAATTCTGTCTCATTACAAGTGCAAACAGGCTCCACTGCTTGTGGCCTTTGTGAAGGGGAGGCATTGCTCTTCCAAGCCTTCTACCTGGCACTTGACACAACTCCTGCTCAGGGCCGAAATATTTCAAATTCTTAATTCCTTGCTCCATTTCTTGAGAGCCAGGAACACATCTTGAACCTGCAGCTTGCTTGCTTGCTTGCTTGCTTTCTTTCTTTCTTTCTTTCAAAAATATTTATATCCTGCCTTTCTGTTTGATAATAAAAGGCCCAAGGCAGCTAACAGCAATATGTATAATACAAAAAATCCATAAAACGACTATGAATAAAATGGCAATAAAAGTAGCAAACTGAAGTGGCAGTTAATAGGAGCAAAAGCAGAGCGAAGCAGAAAAGTCGCCAGTTTGAACAGGGAGGGTTCAGTCCTTCACCTGATGGAGAGGGAGTGCCATAACTGAGGCACCACTGCAAAGAAGGCCCTTACCCTTGCTGCTGCCAACAAAGCATCAGAAAACAGTGGCCCATGCAGGAGGGCCCCCTGGAGGAAGGAGCATCTTGTATGGGAGAAGTCTAGATACTCCCCCTTCAAGCAGTGAAAGGCTTTAAAGGTCAAAAACAAGCACCTCAGATCGTGCTCGGAAACAAACTACCAGCCCCTACAATTGAAGAAGCTGTGACCTGACAGAGGCAGGTATCTGCGAATTCCTCAAGTTTCTAGGCCGCTGGTGACATTCTGCTTGAAACGTGGTGGACCAAGAACTCTCCGAACCACTGAAAAGAGAATAAGTTGGTTCACTTTTGAGTGGATAGTGTGAGAGCCTCATGTTTCCTTTTTTCGGCAGTGATGATGGCATGTTTTGTCATGCAGAAGTGAAACTTTCAAGTATGTTCTCTTGATTAAACGCAATATCAGAAATGCAGTCGCATATCAGCAAGGCAAAGAGTCCTACATGCCTGTTGCCTGTCAGTGTGTCCTGAAACTGAAGCCTGAGGGCAGTCAACTGGGGGTTCAGCCTGTGCACCATAAAACTTGGACCAAAGAGAGAAGTGAGAGGCTGGCAGCCGGATCATCCAAGGAGCCTCTTCTATGGCACCAGTGGCCTTAAACTCTTTGTGTCATTGTGGTATCTTCCTCCCTGCTGCTCTCAGGTGCCAAAAATGCAGCAGGTCTGAAGGCAGGGCTCTTCTGCGTCTAATGCCATACTTGACTGAGCCATTGTGTCAGTGACGAGGTTCCACCTGGCTCTCTTGGGCCTCGGACTCTGGCCCTGTTCCCTACAACTTCCCCTATTCCCTGCCACAAATCTGCCACATTGTCTTCTCCTCCACTCTGCACTTTGCTTCCAAGGCATTGCTCCCCCCCAGCAATGATTGCATCATCTGCTGCCCCAGGACTTTGGGTTTACATCATCCACATAATCCAATGTGCAAATATAACATGTAATTCTGTCATCTGATCTCAGTCTAAGGATACTAAGGCATTACCCAGAGTGGTTTACGGTAACTGTCTTTGCAACAGGAGTACTGAAGATCAGATCTCATTAGAGTTGTCTGGGTGGCTAGAGGGTAAAGCCACCTCCTCTGGCTGAAGTGACTAGAGGAATTTTCACCCCTTGCTCTGGTCCAATCAGCAGAGCTACACAAAATACTCAGGGTTGTTTTGATACATCAGGTAAGATACACATAGCAAGAACACACATCTGACCCCCAGCCAGCAGCATTCAAATCTTTATTTACCCCAACAAGCAATTGTAAACCTACCCTATCACTTCCGTGCAAAAGCTAATCATCCAGTCAACCTCCACCACATCTCCAGAGTTGTCAGCAAAGAGAAACTACCTCCAAAAAAATCATCCAAACTAGCTGGCTGAGACGAGCTCTCAATGTGTCCAAGATAAGTGAGTTCGTAGCAGGGATGGGTGAGTTCAGTGCAGCTTGACTTAAGTTGAGTCACGGGTCTCCGCCCCCACAACTGGACTCGAAAACTAGTCCTAACAGGTGGACTTTCTGAGTCTCCCAGAGCATTTTTGTGACTCAAATAGACTCAAGTTGTTCCCTTTAAAAAACCCAAGGGGGAAAAAAAAAAACAGGGCTGCTACTGGAGTGTGTGTATGTGTGTGTTGAAGTTCTCTTTAAGTACTCCACTGCTGACCCATCCCATCTGTAAACAAGGTGGGAGGGGGTGGGACAGACTGCAAGGGAGCACGGACAGAAGCAGCAAGAGGGAGGAGGGTCACATTCAGCAGCTGCGCAGCTTATCAAAACAACCCAATGGTTTGCATCTCTACTCAGAAGTAGTCCCATTTGCTAACAAGAGAGGTGATGCTTCTTCAAGGCTGACATTCAGATGTGCCCTCAAGTCTGCTCCTTCCTGCAAACACAGCGCCGTGAGGTTAAAACACACTGCCGTTGGTTGCCACACTACCAGACACTTGCAGTTGCAGGTCAGCTGAGCTATTACCCACGGAGTTCTGTTGGAGGCAATCAGAATCCCAACTGTATAGGTTATTCTGCTGTGGAGAGTTGATCCCAGAGTGATTTGTTCACATTGTGAGCCCATTGGAGAGCAGGAGCCCACTGTACGAGGCAGGAAGGACTGGTGTCTTTGACGGAGGACTCTCATTTGTTCTGACTTAGAACGTGCCACAATCATTTCGTTCCCCACTCAGGAGTCTGCTTCACAATCTCTGCTGAGTGGATGAGAGCTCTGTCTCCCACTGTTCCTGTCCTTGACTAGACCCTCAGTCCCTTTCTGTGCCTCTTGCCTCCTTGATGGTGACTGTTCCCCACCATGGAAAACATTTCTCTGCTGACCCTTGCAGACAGAGCCCCCAGAGGGCATCTTGGGGGCATCCCGCATTCCCACCCCCACCCCAAGTTATTTAAGCTTTCATGAGTTTTGTTCTATTTTATTGTTTTGATTTTGCAATGTATACCCCCTCCCTTTTGGCCACAGCTACTCCTCCAGGACCCTTCCTCGGTGTGTCCTGGTCTTCTGAGCAGAGCTGCAGCTTTCTAGGGGTGCCTGGCCTTACTCAAGCTGTCCATTACGCTTACAAGACTGCTAATTTTTTTTCAGAGCCACACAGAGAAAATGTTAGATTTGACTTGGCTGATTTGTTCTTCGCACTGCTCCTGCGGTGAAGAGGATTGATTTTTGTGTTTCTTTTGATGTTGAACTTGCTTTCCTTTGGAACACAATACTTGGGCCTTAATCCTTTAACCTTGAGTCTGAGCACCTGGCTTCGCAAGGAATGGGGGGGGGGGGTTTGATGGAGAAGCAGACTTCCCTTTTGTTATATCAGATCTACTAAGAGTGATGATGTAAAGTGAGAGGGAACCTTCAGAGAATGTATTTCTTTGTTAAAGGGCGTGTTCATGAGTGGGGAGGGGGACTGGTGTAATCTTGAAGGTTCCTGGTTTATATCTACCGTGCACACCCTCAGTTGCCCACACTTGAATGCACCATTCTCCACACCTGACAGCCTTCTGGGAAGGAGGGGAAGGACACTGACCTCCCTTAACAAGGCCGTTGTATGGAAGGGGTTTGGCAAAGTAATGAGCCTGGAGTGCTTTGAATCCACCACACACATGCCTCGTTGTAGTGTAGAGTTTGTGGAGGTTTAGCGCTGGCGAAGGCACAGCTCCTGCTCTCATCCTTGACATCGTTCTGGCCCCATTTTTCTCTAGAGTATTTTTCAAGGTTGCTTAAAACTCTTAAAAACGCTCTGTTTTATGCTGCTGCTTTTTGTCTTGTTTACATTGCTTTTGAATTTTGGAAACCTTGTTTTTATGGTTTAGGTTTTTAATTTGAAAAGCCACTTTGTTATGTAACATGTTTTATTTTTAATGGAGCATAACTATATTAAATAAATTACAATTCATTAAACTCTAATGACAGTAAACTCAGCAGCTGGATGTCAACAGAAATCTGAGTATTCACAGCTCTCAAAGTGACCCCTCAGGACTCTCAGCCTGGCTGTGTGGGTGGGAGCCTTGGGGGGATTTCCTTGCCAGGGGGGTTTCACAGCAGGAGTACCAGCAGGACTGGAAACTCCGTTTCAAGTGGTTGTTCACCTTGCCTGAGAGGGCAACAGTACCCAAACAGTTATGGGTGTTTCTCTGAAATGTGGGAGAAATGGCTTCCAGATGCACCTTCGGACCCCAGAGCACTGAGATAGAGTCTAGGACAGTGTTTCTCAAATTGTGAGTCGGAACCGACTAGGTGGGTCACAAACCAATTTCTTTTTTTTATTAATTTTTTAATTATTTTCCAAAATAAAAATAAACAACAAATATAAACAAACACATAACAAACACAAACTCAATACACAACACCAAAAAAACCACAAAAACACACCATTGGAGGGTGCAGGCAATCATATATCAATATATCTAAGCAATCAATACATATCTTCTAATCTTGTTCCTCTTCTAGTTTAACCTTTTAATATCATTTATCTATCATATCATATCCTGTATATCCTGCATCATGTATACAATATATTCATCTAAATGCCCGATCTTATACATCTACAACTTCATTTTCAAACAAGCATAAAATGGTCTGCATTGCTCCATTTGTGTCGGTTTATGTTGTTGATCCAAAATCTCTGTAAGCCTATCAGTTTCTGCCACATTCATTATTTCCTCTATTAATTCATCTTTCATTGGAATTTTAATATCTTTCCAGTATCTAGCATATAAAATCCTTGCAGCAGTTAGTATCATAATAACGAAATACACATCATTTTATTTATCTATAATATCTCAGGTGATATTAAGCAAAAATAACTCTGGTTTCAGTGGTATCGTAAATCCAACAATCTCTTGTATTAGATTCCTTACCATTTTCCAATATACTTGCATTTTTTTACATGTCCGCCACATATGATAAAACGTCCCTTCTTCACATTTACCCTTCCAACAATTTTTTGATATGTTCTGATTCATTTTTACCAGTTTTACTGGTGTCATGTACCATCTATAAAACATTTTATATACATTTTCTTTAAAATTTGTTGCTCTAGTAAATTTTATATTATATTTCCAAATCTGTTCCCATTTTTCTAATGTAATATTATGGCCTATATTTTGCACCCATTTTATCATACATTCTTTTATTGTTTCTTCATGCATCCCAAAATCCAATAGGAACATATACATTCTTTTGATATATTTTTCTTTTGTTTCTAAGAGTATTCTATCAAATGGCATCTGTTCTGAATAGAATCCTTCTTCTTTATCTTTCCCAAATTCTGAATCAAGTAGCAAGCGAGTCCACCAATCCATCTCCACACCCTGTCTTAACAGTTCTTTTGTCTTTAATTGCCCATCTTTCTTCAATAATCCAATTTCAGGTGGGTCCCCGTTCATTTCAATATTTTATCTTTAATATACAGTGGTGCCTCGCATAACGAAATTAATCCATTCCGCGAGTCCTTTCGTTATGCGAGTTTTTCGTTTTGCGAAGCGCGTTTTCCCATAGGAATGCATTGAAATTTAATTAATGCGTTCCTATGGGCAAGAAAAGTCAGAACAAAGTCAAATTTGGTTTACAAAGTGTTTATTAAGTGCTCTTTAAAGGCATGCATACTATACAGAGGATTTCAAAAACGGGGGGATGCTGAGTGGGGAGCTTGAAGGCTGTAATCCTGTGCGCACTTTCCTGGGGGTAAGCACAATGGGACTTACTTCTGAGGAGACATGCACAGGATTGTGCTCTAAGCTGGGGAGGACAGAGCAGCTGCACTCAATTGCTTGCTTTTGCAGTGATCATGGGGGGAAACGTGAAGGAAATGGGGCAGTGAGAGGGTGAATGAGCGATGGGGGATGCTGAGTGGGGAGTTTGAAGGCTGTAATCCTGTGCACACTTTCCTGGGAGTAAGCACAATGGGATTTACTTACGTAGACAAGTAAAGATTCGCCCCTTACTAGGGTGAACAGGATCATAAAGTGACATGAAGATCCACCCCTTACTAGAGTGAACGGGATCATAAAGTGACATGAAGATCCACCCCTTACTAGGGTGAACGGGATCATAAAGTGACATGAAGATCCGCCCCTTACTAGGGTGAACGGGATCATAAAGTGACATGAAGATCCGCCCCTTACTAGGGTGGATGGGATCATAAAAGGATATGAAGATCCGCCCCTTACTAGGGTGGACGGGATCATAAAGTGACATGAAGATCCGCCCCTTACTAGGGTGAACGGGATCATAAAGTGACATGAAAATCTGCCCCTTACTAGAGTGGACGGGATCATAAAGTGACATGAAGATCCGCCCCTTACTAGGGTGAGCGGGATCATAAAGTGACATGAAGATCCGCCCCTTACTAGGGTGAACGGGATCATAAAGTGACATGACGATCTGCCCCTTACTAGGGTGAACAGGATCATAAAAGGACATGAAGATCCCCCCCTTAAGACAAACCAAAACAAAACAAAAATTTGTTATGCGAAGCATAAGTCATAAAAATTCATTGTGCGAGTTACCAAACTTCGCACAACTCTTTCGTTCTGCGGGTTTTTCGCTGTGCGGGGCATTCGTTATGCGAGGTACCACTGTATTAGACTTGATGCTACCATGTATGACTGCATTTGGGGAAATGTGACATATCTGTACTTTGAACAGGCTACTATGTATATGCTTTTAACAACGATAGTAAATGGGACTTACTCCTGGGTATGTGTTGGTAGGATTGCAACCTATGATTTTAAAAAATTTTCCTGCTTGAGGATGTCGCTTCCGGTCATGACATCACCTCTGGTGGGTCCCAACAGATTCTCATTCTAAAAAGTGGGTCCCGGTGCTAAATGTGTGAGAACCACTGGTCTACGACAGCAATTTTCAACCTTTTTCTTCTCATGGCACACTGACAAGTCACTAAAATTGTGAAGGCACACCATTAGGTTTTTGACAATTGACAAGACACACCATGCTGCCAGTGGGGGGTCTCACCCCTCCCCATTAGCCCTACTAATAAATGACCTTTTTCCCAAATTCTTGTGGCACACCTGTGGACCACTCATGGCACACCAGTGTGCCACGGCACAGTGGTTGAAGATGGCTGGTCTAGGAACTAGATGTAGCCTAGGACCCCAGAGCACTCAGTTATAGGTAACCAGTGGATCTCATGTGGAATTGGCATTGCATGTTCTCCATGGCCAGCACCAGGCAGAAGCTTCACTGTTGCACTCTGGAGCAGCTGATGCTTCCAGAATGTCTTCAAGGGAGAGCCCAAGTGATGTTTCTTACTGCATTCAGTCAAGAAGTTTTCAGGGTGTGCAAGCCAGCCACAGTCTCCTTACCCTTAATAAGAATGAGCAGCCAGCGTACCAACCAAAGCCCCAGGACCACTAAACATCTAGGAGCAAGTTTGAGTTTCAAGAGTCTGTGAATTCCCATTGCCTCAGTATTCATTCCATTCGTCATATTATTCAACTAAGTTGACTCAACAGTGGACTCTGAGCATGGAACAACGGACCCCATGGTTTTTGGGGGTGGAGTACGTATGCTCTGCCCTGGATGCACTCAGAACTAGAGAAACCTCCATAGTGCGCCATCTCTAGGACGTGGGGTCAGTCAGAGTGTGGTGGAAGCCATGTGTCTTTTATGAGGCGATGGCTAGAAGACTGGAAATATGAAATGATGGATGTAGCAGGCTGGGAATCTGGATGACAACAGATTTTGCTGGAGAGGCATAGCTGGTGACGTATGATTTTGTCGCTTACCATCTCGTCTCACGGGCGCTCACTGTGTTTCTGTGTAACCTCCATCTTACTTCCACCCCTTCTGCTCTCTGAGAGCCCAATCCTATCCAGTTTTCCAGAGCCAGTGCAATGGTGACAATGGGGCATGCGTTGCAACCTTTGGTGGGGAGGTAGTCACCGAGGCCTCCACAGAGTAAGGGAACATCTGTTCTCTTACCTCCTGGCTGCATTGCAGCTGCACCAGTGCAGGAAAGTTGGATAGGATTGGGCCCTGAGTCTTGTGTGTTCTGACAGGCAGAGGAGGAGGTAGTGCCTGAGAGAGACAGAGGCAGTGCACTTGGACCAAAGGTTGGCAGTTTGCAGGCACCTTGTCTAGGGTAAGGCTGTCAGAGCCTTACCTGCTAGCCTAGGCAGCAGTTACTGCTGAGATGGATCCATCATCAGCAGTAATAGCAAGTTCAATGGATACAGCGCTGCTCTGGGTGTGCACAGCCTGTCATTACTACTGCAGCTCGGCTTGCTAAAACGGACTCTTGGATAAGGGCCACCAAAGCTCAGCGACTTATGGAAATGGGTCTGTGGAGGCTGATGGACAAATGAGAAGCAGAAAAACCAGTCCAGCTTCTCAAAGGGCAGAGTTTGTGGCAGCAGCTGCTCTCTCTCCCTGCCCAGCATCAAGAATGGCTCCATGAGCAGCAGCAGGAAGAGTCTGGAGCGCTGGATTTTTATAGGATCATTAATTATATGTTATAAGGCAGCTAAGCATGGCATTCGTAGTGCGATGAATTTCATTATGAATGGCCTTTTCATATTCTTCATCTCATTATATTCTGTCCTTGTGACCTGGAGTTTAGCTAAAGTTATTGTTCGGGTTAACTTTCATTTAGCAGCCAACCTAATTTTAGAAGCTGAATGATCTTTAGATTTTCTGGTGTGCTGTGTGTGTGTTTTCCAGTATCATCTCCTTGGGAAGACATGTTTTGTTTTTGCAAGCCGGTTTCATCCTTTGCAGAGAGAGGTTTCCAATATGTCCTGATATCCTCAAAGATCTTCTCTGCCTTATCCCCCCAGGTAACCCCATCCACCTCCACGGGTTCAGCTGTCATCTGTAGGCCAATAGCTTTTCAACCCATTGAGTCTCCTTGTCTCCCATACAACTTTCCCCCCAAAGTATAGGTCCAGTTGTTTAGCCAACATCTCAGCCTTAATCTCACTGGAAAGGAACCCCTTGTTTTTCTTCCCCAAACCCTTTCTGCTCTAGTGTTGTGCAGTCATGGTTCTGTCTTGGAGTGGTGTCCTAGGCATCCATGCTGCCAAATCGCTTCCAGGATCTCATGCACCACCAAATGACTTCCAGGGTGGCTGTTTCCAGCCGTTCAGGGGCTTGGGGAGGGCATCTGCCCCCAAAGTGGTGCAGGCATCCGCTCGGCAGGAGCGTCAGTGGTGCAGTTGTTACACCCCCCCGGGTGCATCACCTGCAGCTGCCCCCCCGGCCGCTTGCTCTGTATGCTACTGCAGTTCTGTGGACTTCTGAGCAGATGTGCTGCTTCTGCTGCTGCACTATCTCCAGCACTTCCTGTAAGCTGTCTTCCTCTGTAAGTTCACTGGAACGCTCATCTGGGGGGGGCGGGCTTTGAAACAAGTACACCCGCCTAGTTCCATCTCCCATCTTGTCTGTCTTAAATGCCTCCTCCTAGTTTCTCCTGAACAGCCCAAACATTTTATTTACTATTTACTGGTTTTAAGTACCACAAGAGCCAGTTGGTTCTGACTAATAAGAACATAAGAACAGCCCCACTGGATCAGGCCATAGGCCCATCTAGTCCAGCTTTGTTTATCTCACAGTGGCCCACCAAATGCCCCAGGGAGCACACAAGACAACAGACACAATATGGGTCCCAGTCCCCTCCCCTGCATCTGGCAATGAGAGGCAGCCTGCCTCTAAGATCAAGAGCTTGCACATACCTACTATGACTTGTAACCCTTAATGAACTTTTCCTCCAAAAATTTGTCCAATCCCCTCTTAAAGGCATCCAGGCAAGATGCCATCTCTACATCCTGTGGCAAGCAGTTCCACAAACTAATCACATGCTGGATAAAGAAATATTTTCTTCTCTCTGTCCTAACTCTCCCAACACTCAACTTTTGTGAATGTCCACTGGTTCTAGTGTTATGCGAGAGGGAAAAGAGCGTCTCTCTATTCAATCTGTCCATCCCTGCATGATTTTGTATGTCTCCATCATGTCCCCCCTCAGGCGCCTCTTTTCTAGAGTGAAGAGGCCCAAACGTTGTAGCCTTTCCTCACAGGGAAGGTGCCCCAGCCCAGTAATTGTTTTGGTTGCTCTCTTTTGCACCTTTTCCATCTCAGCTATGTCCTTTTTAAGATGTGGCAACCAGAACTGGATGCCATATTCCAGGTGTGGCCTCACCATCGATTTGTACAATGGCATTACAATATTAGCTGTCTTATTCTCAATGCCTTTCCTAATTATCTCAAGCATAGAATTGACCTTTACCGCTGCCGCACATTGAGTCGACACTTTCATCAACTTGTCTACCACCACCCCAAGATCTCTCTCCTGATCTGTTACAGGCAGCTCAGAACCCATCAGCCTATATGTGAAGTTTTGATTTTTTGCCCCAATGTGTATGACTTTACACTTACTTACATTGACACGCATCTGCCATTTTGCTGTCCAGTCTCCCAGTTTGGAGAGATCCTTCTGGAGCTCTTCACAGTCTCTTCTGGTCTTCACCACTCAGAAAAGTTTGGTGTCATCTGCAAACTTGGCCACCTTGCTGCTTAGCCAGGTCATTTATGAAGAGGTTGAAGAGCACCGGTCCCAGGACAGATTCTTGGGGCACTCCACTTTCCACCTTCTCCTTTGTGAAAATTGCCCATTGACACCCACTCTCTGCTTCCTGGACCTCAACCAGTTCCTAATCAGGAGAGGACCTGCCCTCCAATTGTTGCAGAAGGTGGGATTTAGGTCAGAAACTCAGTTTGGCAGAGGCTGTTCTGTCAGTCCATGCAGTGCTTTCACAACCAGGAGTCAGACAGGTTTCTGCAGATACGTGGGCTCCGCTCTCAAAGGATTGTTTATGTACCTGTGACTCGACATTTACATGACTTTCTTTTGTGAAGGCTGACAGGCCAGCTCGCTGGGGTAGCAGCTGCCCTGCTCTGCTCTGTATGAAAGGCCACGCGCAGATTCCTGGCATATTGTTCCACTTAAAGTGTGCCAGGTCTGACTTCGATGTGAATCTCTTCCGAGCTGTTGCCTGGGTGGCAGCAGGGGGGGCTCCTGAGATTTATTTTCCTGGGGCGAGAGAGGATAATTTCTAATCATTTTGCTGTTTATTAGGGCAACCAATTAGGGCCGACATTTTTGAAGAGGAGGATCAAAACATGATTGATTTTTGTAGCAAAATTAGGACAAGGCATTGGAGAGGATGGAGAGGATGTGCTAGCCTCAATTTTAAAGATCCGTTTAATTCTGTTTTTCCTGGGATAAGGAGGTGAAGACTTTGCCTTAATGTGCAGGTTTTGAAAGAGGTCTTGGTGTCCTGTTCTGCTCTGCAAGCTTTGACCTTTGACCCAGTCCTATCCATCTTCAGTGCAGATGGAATCCATTTCCACTGGTTTATGCAGTCGCAATAGCACTGTAAAGCACTTTCCAGTGGTGTTACTATCTGGTGCGCTGGCGGGAAACAGGAGCCTTCCTACATGCTCAGGTGGAGCAAAGGATGCCTGCTGGACCAGATAAGTTCAGTGCAGGATTTGGAACATGGTGAGTGAGGGCAGAATGGGGGAATGATGGGGGCAGGGGGTGGGCAGATCGAGCCCAGGGTATTCCACAAATAAGAAAACCCTCAGTCCCCCTCACCTCCACCCAGTACTCTGTTGCCCAAATCATTCTGGCAGGAAGGTGAGACTGGAACTCTTCTCCCTGATGTACCAGTTTTCCATGTGCAAGAGTATTTTTTTGTATGGTGGAACATTCAATCATGTGACACCCCACCTGCAGTGGTAAGTGGTGGTGCCCAGACACTGGTCAAGCCCCTCAGTGAAAAACAGGCCCTGTTGATAATATTGTTGGTGTTTAAATGTGCATTGTGTCATTTTCTGAAAAGGAACATCATCCCAGGTTGGCACTTGATTGAAGCTCCCTGTAGAGAGTCCTGCGACTGTTTCCTGAAGTGAGACATGTAGGAAAGACATACAAACAGTTCTTAACAGGAAACCTGAAGGCTACAGTAGACATCCTGAGCGTCTCTGACTAGGCCAGAGCCCCTTCTCCTCTCTTTCTCTCCCTCTACTCTCACAAGTACCACAGGACAGCTGTTCATACCGAGGTGGCAGCAGGTCAGGGGGAGGACTTGTCCAGCAAGTTAGCTAGGATAGTAAAATTCAGTAGAACTGAACAAGTTATAGAGAGAGCCTACCATGCATAGAGCTTCCAAGCCAGCCTGCACCCTGAGTAGTAGTTGGTTAGTTCTTCTGTTATCTGCAAGAAGGAGTGGGAGGGGAAGAGTGAATGTTTATTAGACTTCTGATGCCATGTGATGGTGAGTGACTGTAATCTGAACCTACAACGACTGCTCTCCCACAGCAAAAGATATTAGCATCCCTGCTGGAAGGAAGCTGCAGTGAAGAGGGGCCAGTTGACCAGGGAAGGCAAATGGAATTGCATCAGTTCCAAGTGACTTGTGTGATTGAAGGGAAGGGATCTCTCCTGCCGTCCTCCCCAGGCTTCCCCTGTCGTTTGCATCTTGGAGTGAACAGTTTTATGTGAACTCTGATGATAAATTCAGGTGCATTAGGGTGTGAGTCAGGAGGCTCATGCAATTTTTGGATAAAAGTCACTGCATTTAAGAACATAAGAAAAACCCTGCTGGATCAAACCCAAAGCCCATCCAATCCAGCCTCCTGCATCTCATAGTGGCCCACCAGATGCATCAGGGAACACACAAGACAATAGGAGACCAGCATCCTGGTGCCCTCCCTCGCATCGGGCATTCTGAGGTAGTCTACCTCTAAAATCAAGAGGTTGCACATCCCCATCATGACTTGTAATCCGTGATGGATTTCTCCTTCAGAAATTTGTCCAGTCCCCTTTTAAAGGCATGCAGGCCAGATGCCATCACCACATCCTGTTGCAAGGAGTTCTGCAGACTAATTACATGCTGGGTAAAGAAATATTTTCTTTTGTCTGTCCTAATTTTGTCTGCACTCAATTTTAGTGGATGTCCCCTGGTTCTAGTGTTATGTGAGAGGGGAAAGAAAATCCCCTTATTGATTTATCCAGCCCCTGCATAATTTTGTATGTCTCAATCATGTCCCCCCTCAGGTGTCTCTTTTCTAGGCTGAAGAGGCGCAAACGCTGTAGTCTTTCCTTGTAAGGGAGGTGCCTCAACCCAGTAATCATTTTGGTTGCTCTCTTCTACACCTTTTCCATCTCTACTATATCCTTTTTGAGATGTGGCAAACAGAACTGGACGCAATACTCCAGGTGTGGCCTTACCATCAATTTGTACAACGGCATTACAATATTAGCCGTTTTGTTCTCAGTACCCTTCTTAATTATCCCAAGCATAGAATTGGCCTTCTTTACTGCCGCCGCACATTGGGTCGACACTTTCATCGACCTGTCCACCCCCCCCCCCCAAGATCTGTCTCCTGATCTGTCAAAGACAGCTCAGAACCCATCAGCCTATATGTGAAGTTTTGATTTTTTGCCCCGATGTGCATGACTTTACACTTACTTACCTTTTTTAAAATATGCGGTGGACCTGTACAAAAGCAAAAAAAAAATATTGGACTTTGATGCACCAGCAAATGCTTAAGGTAAATTTACAAATGAAACCAGAAGTTTTTTTGTTGGGAATTTTGGATGATTCGATTCAGAAAGACTACAAAACTATGTTTTTATATATGACAACTGCTGCAAGAATTTTGTATGCCAAATATTCCGATTTTATACCTGCATCTTTGGTTGTTTTTTTCCCCAAGTGCAGAACTTTGCATTTCTCTCTGTTGAACTTCAGCCTATTCCTTTCAGCCCAGTATTCCATTTTGTCCAGGTCTTCCTGAAGGCTTCTATTGTCTTCTATTGTGTTTGCTACTCCTTCCAGTTTGGTGTCATCTGCTAATTTGATGACGCTCCCTCGTATCCCCTCATCCAAGTCATTGATGAAGATATTAAAGAGAACCGGGCCCAAGACAGAGCCCTTGGGTACCCCACTCGAAACTGCCCTCCAGGTTGACACAAAGCCATTGACAAACACCCTCTGGGTCTGGCCCTCCAACATCTGGTCACCCTGCATAGAAGTCAGATTGGAGAGGGAGGAAGTGATCTGTGCTGTGTTCATGTAACCTTCTCAAAGTCTCTGAACCTTTTGGAGTGTGCATGGAGACTAGATTTCCCATGCTGCAGCATGATCATGAATACTGTGCTAAGGAGCCCACATGGCTCTTTGGAAAAGCTGCAATTTGTATGACTCAAATTGGGGCGCCCCCCCCCCCAATGATTCTTTAGGTATGGGAAGGAAGCCCTGTCTGCAGGCCCCAACCTTTGAAGCAGCCTTTAGGTGCTTGTCCAAACTGTTGAGCTTTTGCTGTGCCAGCTCTTCTGTAGAGATCCTTGGAATGGTCTTGTGGGGTCTGACTGGAACCCACCCTCTTTGAAATAGAAGAGTTGGGCCAATGAACTTCAGCTGGGGGATTAAATCTGCAGAAATGTAGGCATACTGATTTAATTGTGGATTTTGCCCCCTGGTTTTAGCTATCTCTGCCTGGTAGAACAAGAGGTTCTGTGGCAGAATGACAGACTTAACACTTCTCCAGATGGACAGACTCACTCTGGCATTGTCAGATGTACTGTGATATGTCTTCATCAGCATCGTTGCTTACATACCTCTAAAGCCAAAAATGGAGCCACCACACCTCATGGTGCTTGACAACTGGAAGCATAACAGTAGCCAATTAAGACCAGGGGGCAGGGCAATCCGTGCAGCTGGTCAGTCTGTCAGTGGCTAAGCGCTTAAGTCTGTGGTCTCTGCTGGGCACAGGAGGGCTCACTTCTAGCAGCCATCTGCTGAATATCAGCCTGAGCGGGTCTGCTCTGCTGTCCTTGTGCTCATTGGCTTTTCAGTGCTTTGCTGGCTTAATGTTCTCTGGGTGCCTCTGATGAGCCATGCAAAATGTATGACTAGATCAGGGTTCAGGAAGAGGTGAGCCTCCAAACTCAGAATTCATGGCTGGGAAGCAGCCAGCCGAGTGCTGAATGCTGAGTCGGAGCCTGGCACAAGCTTCGGGGTGTTGACAGTAAGTGCTGCTCTGCGGCCAGGAGGAGAGCTTCTCTCTTGCCGCTTAGGCTACTTAGCACATGGATAGCTCTGTAAAAAGGTGTTTGCGGACCATGGTGGCCATTATGCTAGATTGATTCGTCAGGATATGCAGCTCAAACAAGTTAAATTCTATCATACTTGGCTGGCATTAATTTGGAAAGGAATTTAGCTACCTCTGAGAGGACTTTGGTTTTAGTGTTTTGAAAAAGTGACATCTTCCCTCTCTACTAAAGCAGACTAATGAAGCTGTATTAGTGCCCTGACTTGAGCAGTGTATAAAGATTAGTAAATAAGACCCCATTAAAAATACTTATAATGTAAGCAACATGGGTCCCAATAGTCTTCCTAATGTCCATTAATGCTTATTCTGAGGATCAGAGCTCATTTTACTGAGCCATTTAGTCAAACCGTGCGATTATTTAGAAAGTTAATTCATGCATACTAAAATCGAGCTTAAGTAATGCAGAGGGTAGGAGGTAAAACTCTATGGAGATGATAGTCCTTTTTGTTATTTAATGATCAGCCATAATTAACTTGCAAATTTGAAATAATTAGAACAAATTAAAGGTATTTAACTTTGCCTCCCTAAAGAAAAATTCAAATTGCACCAAATGCAGCTTTAAATTATTCAAGTCTCCGAGGTCTGAGCTGGGGTTTCTTTCTTTTTCCCCCCCTACAATGCCTTTTTCTATGACGAGAATACCAATCTGCTTTTTGTCAGAAAGCATCCTATCAAATAATTGTTCTTTGTGTCTAATAAATGACAGCTATTCTTCTTCGTAAAAGTATTTTAGTCTCTGAAGACTACATCAGCATTTCTGTGGCATTTTAATTCAATAAAACAAAAGGTTACCGGTTCCCCCCTTCTCTCCCCCCCAGCTACTTCTTAAGGAACGCAAATCCTAGCAAGTCTTCAATGGCACGGAACAACATTTTAGAAGTTGCCATTCCTTCATAATGGGGATATCTGGCTATGGACACCTACCATGCAGTGCTGGGTGGTCCTTTTAGCTGGGGCTGTTGTTGGCATCCTTCAGTCTCGGAAGACTATTGAATTGCGCTCTGAATGGTGGTTCTGGAACGGAGTGTCCTCTCCAGTGCGCAAAGCCTGGGTAAGGTAGATATGGAGGATAGACTGTTTCCCATGCAGCAAATCCCCCCTCTCCAAATCGCTGAAATGGTCCAATGGAAAGGCAGAAGCCAGTACGGTTGGTTCCAGTGGCATCGCAGGAGTTACCAGAACGTGACTGTGTTCAGCCATGAACTGCCTCAGGGACTCCGGCTCCAGAATTTGCCTCGAAGTTGACTCCTGAAGCCTTTTCCATAACTGGATGTAACCACAAGGCAATGGAGGTTTGGGATCAGAGTTTTCCTTCTCTCAGATGAGCTGCCTTCCCAGGCTAACGAGTCCCATCTACCCGGTGGCTGTTTAGTCACCTCTTAATAATAATAAATAATAATAATACAGGTATTTATATACCGCCTCTCTTGGTCTTTATTCAAGACTTTATTCAAGGCGGTTTACATAGGCAGGCTATTTAAATCCCCGTAGGGATTTTTACAATTGAAAGAAGGTTCTATCTTTCAAGAACCACTACATTCAAGATGTTTCATTCCGGTCTGGCTTCACATTCTGGCCTCCATCCTCCCACGCTCAGAGCAGATGGAAATAGCTCGGTTTCAGCTTGTCAGCTGCTTCAAGGTCGCATGGTGCCGGTGGCCTCGAACTGGCAACCTTGTGGATGTTATCTTCAGGCAAATGGAGGCTCTACTCTCTAGACCAGACCTCCAGACCTCTTACAACAAGTACAGCCGAACTGAGGGCCTATTCTTATCCCCCGGGGTTTAGCTGGGGCAGAGTTTAGGAAAGGAGTGTTTGGGTGTCATTTTACACTGAGGCAGTCATTTTTTGTGTTATCACTGCTGGATTGCTCTGTCTCTTTAGCTCTTTGCCAGTATCTTTATCCAATATCGTTGTTTCACCTAGAAATATTATCGTGTCTGACTCCCTGATACCCAACAAACTGGAGTTACTTCTATTGATATATATTATTAATAATCTACCTTTCAACACAGGTCGCAGGGCAGCTTGCAAAATATAGTTAAATTGTATGCAAAAAATTTAAAAGCACAGTGGTTGTGTAACAAGTTGTGTAACAAGCACAGTGGTAATGGCAAGAAGAATATTCAGCTGCTACAAGTGTAGTGAAATGGGGGTGTTTTGTTTGCTTTCAAAAGGAAGCATGAGAAGGAGGCTGATAAATATACCAGCGTTTGGGATCACCACAGAGTAGGCCATGTGGGTGGAACTATTAGGAGCGCCTGATTGGTTCATCGCCAGTTTGTTTGTTGTGGGTAGGAATTATGTGTGAGAAGGCCCTCTCATTGAAACCCCAAATATTTTAAGCATTTTAAAGTCAGCCCTTTTTTCCCTTGGCCCCTCTGACTGCAGAGCCACTGCTCTGCCACTGACCTCTCTGGCCTTCTCATCTGCCTCCTGGCCACTGGAGAAAGAGAAGCAAGGTCACACCCTCGCCACCTCTTGCTCTGATGGCAGCCTGCTTCTCTTTGATCTTCCAGGGTCACACCTCAGTCCCCCTCACCTCCATCCACTACTCTGTTGCCCAAATCACTCACCTGTTCCATCACTCCAGCCATAGCAGACCACTCCCCTTCTTAATGGCAATAATTGTTGCTGTTATGGATATTGTGCTAGTGATATCACTTAGAATATGTCTGGGCTGTTTTTGCATGACAAGAGAACACGACAGTGCAGCCTCCCCTTCCCATCCCTTGAGGACCTTCCCCCTCTCTGCTTTTATACCCCATTACACTTCTGCCCATGACCATCTCTCCTCCAACTGTCCCAGTCCCTTGTTTTCTCAGATGATGTCACCTTTTCTCTCTTGCTATGGTCTGTGCTTGGAAAGGTTTCCTACAGATCAAGCACAGGGACCTTTTCCGCAGATCAAGCACAGGGACCTGACTATCTTGCCCAGGGGCTTTTCCGGGCGCCTCTCTGTGGATACACAGGAGGCAGAGGTGTGCGGTTTCAATTCTGTATAGCTGGTAATTTTAAGCTGAGGAAGAGTTGGTGCCAGCCCCTCTTTCCTCTTGCATGCACCTCATTTGCTGTTGACCTTGCAACCCTTTTCTCCCTCCATCCCCTTTTCTTGGTTTTAGCCAGTAAGGGCAGAAGCCCACAGGTCAGCTTTCAAGTGCCCTTAGATTTGGCCCTCTTGACCAATTTGGCATGAACTCCAAGGTCCTTTTGATTTTATATTTGATTCAAAGCATTCCTATAAACACCATTTAGGTGAGTGGTACTTTGGTTTCCCTTCTTGGCAGGGGCTTGAAGTATTAAGAACATAAGAACAGCCCCACTGGATCAGGCCATAGGCCCATCTAGTCCAGCTTCCTGTATCTCACAGCGGCCCACCAAATGCCCCAGGGAGCACACCAGATAACAAGAGACCTCACTCTGGTGCCCTCCCTTGCATCTGACATAGCCAATTTCTAAAATCAGGAGGTTGCACATACACATCATGGCTTGTACCCTGTAATGGATTTTTCCTCCAGAAACTTGTCCAATCCCCTTTTAAAGGCGTCCAGGCTAGACGCCATCACCACATCCTGTGGCAAGGAGTTCCACAGACTGACCACACGCTGAGTAAAGAAATATTTTCTTTTGTCTGTTCTAACTCTCCCAACACTCAATTTTAGTGGATGTCCCCTGGTTCTGGTGTTATGTGAGAGTGTAAAGAGCATCTCCCTATCCACTCTGTCCATCCCCTTCATAATTTTGTATGTCTCAATCATGTCCCCCCTCAGGTGTCTCTTTTCTACGCTGAAGAGGCCCAAATGCCGTAACCTTTCCTCATAAGGAAGGTGCCCCAGCCCAGCAATCATCTTAGTCGCTCTCTTTTGCACCTTTTCCATTTCCACTATGTCTTTTTTGAGATGCAGCGACCAGAACTGGACACAATACTCCAGGTGTGGCCTTACCATCGATTTGTACAACGGCATTATAATATTAGCCGTTTTGTTCTCAATACCTTTTCTAATGATCCCAAGCATAGAATTGGCCTTCTTCACTGCCGCCACACATTGGGTGGACACTTTCATTGACCTGTCCACCACCACCCCAGACAGCTCAGAACCCATCAGTCTATATCTAAAGTTTTGATTTGGACATCTAGAACTCAACTCCACAGCTGTAATTGCAGGTCAGCACACAGAGAGCTGGTGCGCTCCTTTCTCTTCCCTCTCCCTCATTGCAGCCAAGCTGCAGCCAGGCCACTACATCTCAGCCATTTCTGTTGCTCTGTGGCTGCCTTAGGGTTCCTCTACCCTTCTCCTGCTTGTTTTAGAGCAGGGGTTTCCAAATCCCGGCCCGGGGGCCAGATACAGCCCGCAGCAAGCCTCTATCCGGCCCGTGGCCAACCTCTTGTCCCCCGAAAGCCTCTGGCCCACTCAACTGAACATGACCAGAACTGTGCTCTGATTGTGTCTGGAGGGTGTTCTGAGGGCCAGAGAGGTTGAATGAATGAGCCCATTCATTAATTTGTTCACTCATCTAAGTTGCATCTCTAATTTAGTTATTTAAATTTTATATTTAAATTTTTTTTCGGCCCTCCACACCATGCCAGATATTTGATGCATCCCTCTGACCAAAAAGTTTGGAGACCCCTGTATTAGAATCAGTTAAAACTCAGAACCCAGTAAGAGTCACAAGTTCTCTTCCCTAAATCCCCATGCAGACATTGTACTACACATCTTCTAGCTGTAGAGTGGCATCAATTTCACCATTTAGTACTGCCTTGTTTGACATCTGCCCCCCCGCCCCAGTGCTAAATAATCCCCTCAATAAACTGCATGAGTTTGTGTTACATTGAGACTCTGACTCCCTTGTCTTTGGTACCATTTTGGGAGTGGGGCGCACGTGATCCCAAAGCCTCTGAGCATGTGTGTCTCAGAGAACATGTGCATTGTTAACAAACATGTCTCAGAACATCACTCTCTTCCCCTACTGTACCCCTCTTGAGCTGGTAAAGATGGTGTGGTAGGGTGGGAACATTTGTAAGAAGAAGCAAGAGCTTCTGAGGTAGTAGAACAATCTCTTGAAGGGACTTCACCCTTGAACCTCTGAAATCTGATTTGCGAGGCTTTGGGTATCTGAGGCTGGGCTATTGAATTGCTGCCGAGTGTGTGTGTGTGTGTGTGTGTGTGTGTGGTGCACGAGAAGTGATGCTGCAGGGTTTTTGTGTTTTAGAAAAGCCTGATTTAAAAATTAAAATATTATTGTTTGTTACTTTTGTTGCAAGCTGTATCAAGTGCCTAGAGAGGCATGATGTAAATGTTGGAAATAAGTTTATGTCAACTGCCAGTTTTCCACAGGCAGCTCAAGGCAGCTTGTGAAATTATTGCATTACTGTGTAAATAGCTCCATGAGCTCACGTGGTGCCTTTCTGATTTACTTAAGAGAGTCTGGGGTCATGCCAAAGGCTCAGCTCCCTGCCTGTGAATGGAGCAGAGCGTGGCCTGCCTCGGGCATGGAGGCTGGCCAGGAGCCCAGGGTAGCTCAGAGGTCAGACATAAGCCATCCCCTTCCATAGTTGCTCCACAGCAACAAGTCTTGGTAGGCACATAGTCTCTGGACGTGAACCTTCCATACAGTGAGCACACTTTATATTTTGGTTTTTTTCATTTCTGTCCCACACTTCCTCCTCCAGAGATGGTGTACATTTGGCCTCACCACAGCCTGTGAGGTCAGCTAGGCTAAGAGCCTGGCCTGAGCACCGTGAGTGATCTCCATGGATGAGGTAGGGATTTAAATCCAGGTCTCCCAAAGTCTAGTTTAACACCCTAGCCACTGCACCACTGGAACATCCAGGTCAAAAACAGACAGGCCCCCAGCCCCAAGGAAAGCCCCAAGCACAGGCAAGGGGGAGGCAAAAGAGGGAAGGAAGGATAAAACCTTGTTACAGTTGGGGATGAGGTTTAGGAGTAAGTCAGAGGCCGCATGAAAAAGGTACAATTTGAGAAGGTACTTGAAGGAAGTGGAAAAGCAATGAGAAAAATGCCCAAAGAAGTTACAGCAAGTGAAAGAGGAGGGGGTGGTGCTTGCAAAATGGGTGGTAGGCTTGTATTGTTTCCTTTGCAGCTGTGCAGGTGGGGCAGGAGAAGGTGATCCACCTTGGCCAGTCAGCCTTCCCGAAAGGAAGTGGCAGGCGTGGTCAAGAGCTTTTGCCACTTTGGGCAATTTATTTATTTATTTTAAATATTTAACCCCTAGGGGCTGGGGGATAAGAATAGGCCCTCAGTTTGGCTGTACTTGTTGTAAGAGGCGACTAAACAGCCACCGGGTAGATGGGACCCGTCAGCCTGGGAAGGCAGCTCATCTGAGAGAAGGAAAACTCTGATCCCAAACCTCCACTGCCTTGTGGCTACATCCAGTTGTGGAAAAGGCTTCAGGAGTCAACCTCAACGCAAAATCCAGAGCTGGAGTCCCTGAGGCAGTTCATGGCTGAACACAGTCACGTTCTGGCAACTCCTGCAACGCCGCTGGAACTAACCGTATTGGCCTCTGCCTTTCCATTGGACCATTTCAGCGACGTGGAGAGGGGGGATTTGCTGCATGGGTAACAGTCTATCCTCCATATCTACCTTACCCAGGCTTTGCGCACTGGAGAGGACACTCTGTTCCAGAACCACCATTCAGAGCGCGATACCAGAGTCTTCCGAGACTGAAGGATGCCAACTATAATTTTAAATATTTGATCTCACATTTCCCCTCCCATCGGAAGGTTCCAAGGCAGTTTACAGTATTGATTTATTTCTACCTACTAGCAAGGCCTCTGTTCCCAGGGGGCTCATAATCTTCCCAGAAAAACCTCTTCCAAAGGAAGCAGCAGCTGGGGATGGCAACGGTGGATTTTCTCCTGCTGACTTCCATTCTCCTCCCCCTCCGTACAGAAGCCTGCCTCGTATTTGGAAGCCCGACAGTGTTGGCGCCCTTGAAATACTTGCTCGTTATTAATCCTTTTCTTTCTTAACTTCTGGTCTCCAGGCTTCTGCTCACTCAAGAGCTGAAGGGTCAGACCCCAAGGCCTTGTTAGCCAAGCTTGCTATGCTGTACATTTTTTTTTAAGTTCCTTTCCATTCTGTCCTTTAAAATTAGCAATTTAATTTTTTTCCTCTCTCTGCCACTTGTAGTGCTACTCAACCCTGAAAGCAATATTCCATCCTAGAGGTAACCTTGCCTTGTCAAGAGAAGCCATTTGAGTGTTCCAGAAAAGTAACTTCCTCCCACTAATTTTGCAAGTCAAAGGTCGCCCTCTTCAGAAAATAGGGCCATCATTTCTAATTAAAGCTTTACCCTGGAAACCTAGAAAGTGCCAGAATAAGGACTGGCTTCTTAAGGATCTTTTAAATGGTGCTAATTGCACCAAAACTCCTGGGTGAAAGAGGGAGACTCCAGTGTGGCTTTGGAAGAAGAGATGTTTATTGCAAACCTTTGGAGTCAGGTTGATTTTCTGGGAGCCAGGATTAGGGTCTCATTCTGCATCTTAAGAGGGTTTGTTCTTCATTCCAACTGTATCTTAAATATAGGCCTGAAATCCTATATTTCTAACCAGTTAGTAACAGAATTTATTCTTCTGTGGCCTGGTTGTAGGAAAAGCACTTTGTAGACCAGATCACCCTCTCCCCACAGCAAAAACTCTCTTACATAAGAACATAAGAACAGTTCCACTGGATCAGGCCATAGGCCCATCTAGTCCAGCTTCCTGTATCTCACAGCAGCCCACCAAATGCCCCAGGAAGCACACCAGATAACCTCATCCTGGTGCCCTCCCTTGCATCTGGCATTCTGACATAACCCATTTCTAAAATCAGGAGGTTGCGCATACACATCATGGCTTGTACCCCATAATGGATTTTTCCTCCAGAAACTTGTCCAATCCCCTTTTAAAGGCGTCTAGGCTAGACGCCAGCACCACATCCTGTGGCAAGGAGTTCCACAGACCGACCACACGCTGAGTAAAGAAATATTTTCTTTTGTCTGTCCTAACCCGCCCAACACTCAATTTTAGTGGATGTCCCCTGGTTCTGGTATTATGTGAGAGTGTAAAGAGCATCTCCCTATCCACTCTGTCCATCCCCTGCATAATTTTGTATGTCTCAATCATGTCCCCCCTCAGGCGTCTCTTTTCTAGGCTGAAGAGGCCCAAACGCCATAGCCTTTCCTCATAAGGAAGGTGCCCCAGCCCCGTAATCATCTTAGTCGCTCTCTTTTGCACCTTTTCCATTTCCACTATGTCTTTTTTGAGATGCGACCAGATGGCGACCAGAACTGGACACAATACTCCAGGTGTGGCCTTACCATAGATTTGTACAACGGCATTATAATACTAACCATTTTGTTCTCAATACCCTTCCTAATGATCCCAAGCATAGAATTGGCCTTCTTCACTGCCGCTGCACATTGGGTCGACACTTTCATCGACCTGTCCACCACCACCCCAAGATTTCTCTCCTGATCTGTCACAGACAGCTCAGAACCCATCAGCCTATATCTAAAGTTTTGATTTTTTGCCCCAATGTGCATAACTTTACACTTACTGACATTGAAGTGCATCTGCCATTTTGCTGCCCATTCTGCCAGTCTGTAGAGATCCTTCTGGAGCTCCTCACAATCACTTCTGGTCTTTACCACTCGGAAAAGTTTGGTGTCGTCTGCAAACTTAGCCACCTCACTGCTCAACCCTGTCTCCAGGTCATTTATGAAGAGGTTGAAGAGCACCGGTCCCAGGACAGATCCTTGGGGCACACCGCTTTTCACCTCTCTCCATTGTGAAAATTGCCCATTGACACCCACTCTCTGCTTCCTGGCCTCCAACCAGTTCTCAATCCATGAGAGGACCTGTCCTCTAATTCCCTGAGTGTGGAGTTTTTTCAGTAGCCTTTGGTGATTCAGGGCCTATGGCCTGATCCAGTGGGGCTGTTCTTATGTTCTTATGTACCCAATCCTAGGCGTGTCTACTCAGAAGTAAGCCCCATAATAGTCAATGGGGCTTACTCCCAGGTAAATCAGGGTCGGGTTGCAACCTTCATCTCGCTGAGGAGCAAAGCAGCCGTGACCAGCCCCTTTGCTGGCTGGCTGCCTGCTCCTTTTCCTTCTGCTGTGCTCAAAGGCTCAAAGCAGCCGCTTCCCCCGCATGCGTGGCTGCTGCCTGTCTGCTCTGATCTCGCGGCACACCTGAGGCAGCCTCGCGGCACACTAGTGTGCCACGGCACAGCGGTTGAAAAACGCTGGTCCAGAAGGACAAGGAGTTAGTTACATGTTATTTCACAGATATTTTAATGTCTTTTCCTGTACAAAGCTGATGTGGTTTTTGAGACAGGGGGAAAACAAACAATGAAAGAAACATGATGCCTGAATCCTTTTCTCCCTTCCAGGTCTCCCAAGCTCAGCTGTGGAGGCTGCCTTTCAAAAACGCCACCAGCATCTGCAAAAGGGTGCAGAGCACCGGGAAGCAGTGGAGGGAACAGTTCGGGAAAGAAAAGTGTAGGCTTCAGTGCTCGTGTGGAAGATGTAGCATTTTGGGGGGGCACAAGGAAGGAAGCCCCCCGGACAAGAAGAGGTAAGTGTGGTCACTGCTCCTCTGTTTCTTGATTGGCTTCTCCATATGCCAGCGGATTTCAATCCTCTGCAGAAGCGCATGTGGCCTCTGGGGAACCAAGTGCCTCGGGAACAAAGTGCCAGATAAGGCACCGCGAGTTTAACATCTGTGCGAGTTCAGCAGCAGGGTGAGGAAGCCAGGGCCCCAGTCACTGCCCTTCTCTCCGTTTGAGAAGTCTTGGGGTTGGAGGACGTCATCCTGGAGAGGAGGGAAACGATTCCCTAGGGGGGATCCCTTCTCCAGGGGACGGGCCCATATCCAAACGCACTCAGGATACTCCTCGTCAGGAGGGGGGTCGGGGGCTTCTTGTAGTGGGGGTTTCAATTATCAGAAACATAGAGAGGGGGGTTTGCGACGGATGTGAGGATCGCATGGCAACTTGCCTGCCTAATGCGAAGGTTGCGGACATCACTTCTCGTCTAGACAGGCTGGTAGACAGTGCTGAGGAGGAGGTAGCGGTTGTGGTGCATGTCGGCACCAACGACATGGGCAAGTGTAGCCAGGAGGTCCTGGAGGCCAAATTTAGGCTATTAGGTAGGAAGCTGAAGGCCAGGACCTCAAAGGTAGCATTCTCAGAAGTGCTACCTGTTCCACACGCAGGGCCAGCTAGGCAGGCAGAGATCAGGGATCTCAATGCGTGGATGAGATTGTGGTGTAGGGAGGAGGGGTCTAGATTTGTTAGGCACTGGGGAACATTTTGGGACAAGCAGGGCCTGTACAAGAGGGACGGGCTCCACTTGAACCAGAATGGAACCAGACTGCTGGCGCATAACATTAAAAAGGTGGCAGAGCACCTTTTAAACTGATCCCTGGGGGAAGACCGACAGGAACCGAGGGGCATCCGGTTCAGGACACCTCATCCCTATGGGATGATGATGGGGAGGTTAGAGAACAAGAAGACAAAGGCAGAGTAGGAGAAGAAATTGGCAAAGGTAGCGTGATGGGATGTGATAGACGGTTTTGCACAGTGAGAGGATGCAGGGAAAAAGTTGCTAATAAGCAGCCCATCCTGGGGCATTCCATGTACAAATGCTTTTATGCAAATGCCCGAAGTCTCTGAGCAAAGATGGGAGAACTGGAATGTCTGGTGACAAGGGAAAACATTGACATAGTGGGCATAAAGGAAACCTGGTGGAATGCAGAGAATCAGTGGGATACCGCAATCCCAGGCTATAAATTCTACAGGGGGGACAGGGAGGGGCGGGTTGGAGGTAGGGTGGCCATTTATGTTAAGGAAGGGATAGAATCCTGCAAAGCAGAGATTGAAGGCGGGTCCAACTCCCCCGTAGAATCTCTGTGGGTTAAATTACCAGGCCTGAGGAGCAATTTAATACTGGGGGCGAAACCAGAAGGGGACCTTGAAATGAGGAAACGGATCAGGCAGGTGACAAGGAAGGACAGGGTTGTAATCATGGGGGACTTCAATTATCCTCATCTAGACTGGGTCAATTTGTGTTCTGGTCACAAAAGAGAGACCAGATTCCTTGACATGCTAAATGACTGTGCCTTAGAGCAGCTAGTCATGGAGCCCACCAGAGGACAGGTGACTCTGGCTTTAATATTGTGCAGTACTCAGGACCTGGTTAGAGATGTCAATGTTAAGGAGCTGTTGGGGAACAGTGATCATGCTGTGATCCGTTTTGACGTGCACGTTGGGGGAAGAATACCAGGCAAATCTCTAACAAAAATCCTTGACTTCCGACGGGCGGACTTCCCTCAAATGAGGAGGCTGGTTAGAAGGAGGTTGAAAGGGAAGGTAAAAAGAGTCCAATCTCTCCAGAGTGCATGGAGGCTGCTTAAAACCACTGTAATAGAGGCCCAGCAGAAGTGTATACCGCAAAGGAAGAAGGGCTCGACTAAGTCCAGGAGGGTGCCTGCATGGCTAACGAGCCAAGATAGAGAGGCCGTAAAGGGCAAGGAAGCTTCCTTCCGTACATGGAAGTCTTGCCCTAATGAGGAGAATAAAAAGGAACATAAACTGTGGCAAAAGAAATGTAAGAAGGTGATATGGGAGGCCAAGAGAGACTATGAGAAGCACATGACCAGCAACATTAAGGGAAATAATAAAAACCTCTTCAAATATGTTAGAAGCAGGAAAGCCGCCAGAGAAGCAGTTGGCCCTCTGGATGGTGAGGGAGGGAAAGGGGAGATAAAAGGAGACTTAGAGATGGCAGAGAAATTAAATGAGTTCTTTGCATCTGTCTTCACGACAGAAGACCTCAGGCAAATACCGCTGCCCGAACGGCCCCTCCTGACCGAGGAGTTAAGTCAGATAGAGGTTAAAAGAGGTTTCAGACCTCATTGATAAATTAAAGATCAATAAGTCACCGGGCCCTGATGGCATCCACCCAAGAGTTATTAAGGAATTGAAGAATGAAGTTGCTGATCTCTTGACTAAAGTATGCAACTTGTCCCTCAAAACAGCCATGGTGCCAGAGGATTAGAGGATAGCAAATGTCACACCAATTTTTAAAAAGGGAAAGAGGGGGGACCCGGGAAACTATAGGCTGGTCAGCCATACCGGGTAAGATGGTGGAATGCCTCATCAAAGATAGGATCTCAAAACACATAGACGAACAGGCCTTGCTGAGGGAGAGTCAGCATGGCTTCTGTAAGGGTAAGTCTTGCCTCACGAACCTTATAGAATTCTTTGAAAAGGTCAACAGGCATGTGGATGCGGGAGAACCCGTGGACATTATATATCTGGACTTTCAGAAGGCGTTCGACATGGTCCCTCACCAAAGGGTGCTGAGAAATCTCCAAAATCAGGGAATTAGAGGACAGGTCCTCTCCTGGATTGAGACCTGGTTGAAGACCAGGAAACAGAGAGTGAGTGTCACTCAGCCCTCAGGGGGCTGCAGGGGCTTGGCTGCACTTACCAGAGGCTCCTGCAGCATCCCAGGGATGCGGGGGGCCCTGCGTGAGCGTCTGCAGGGCTCTCCGAAGCTTTAGAAGTGAAAGTGGAGCGATCGCGCTTGACTTCCAGTTTTGCGGAAGCGGGGCGCAATCCCTCCACTTTCACTTCTAAAACTTCGGGGAGCCCTGCAGACGGTCGCACATGGCTCGCCGCACCTCCGGGAGGTTGCAGGAGGCTCTGGTAAGTGCAGCCAAGCCCCTGCAGCCCCCTGAGGGGCACAATCCTGGGGATCACGTCGCTGCATCCTCACTGCCCCCACCCCTTAAGGGGAAAGAGGCCAGGGCCCACAGGCCGGGGCGTCACGATGCCCCAGTTTGAAAACCCCTGCCATAGACCATGTCCTGCCCAACATTAGCCAAACTTTCATGTCTCCCGCTGGGTCCTGGGAACTGGTTCCATGAGTCTGGTCGCAGAATAATCCTGTGGTTTCTGGGGATGGGCTTTGCTTCAGCAGCTACCGGAAGGGTGGGGTGCTAAGGTAAAGCTGCCAGGCCTTGCTGCCACAGTAAGACTTCCACCACCAGTAAGCATGATGGGAGGGAAAGGAACTTGGGGATGAGTGCGTAGTAATTCTTCAGCTCAGATTCAAATTCTTGAAGAGTTTTTGGGACTGTGATTTCTCATAGGTGAGGTGGGTATTGCAAACCCCCTGAGCTCATACTTCCAAGCTCAGAGATAAAAGGTCAACAACATCTCTAGAGTAAACTGTTTTACTGCAAACCATCGTTTACCCTCAAAATTGGAAACCATAGTTTGAACAATACTGGTTTGAAGGCAAGCCATGGCTATGAGGGAGGAAGTTGGAGCATGCAAGAGAAAGGAAGGAGGAGCCTCCTGCAGCCTCCTGGGGACATATGCATGAAGTCCCTTCATGGAAGTCAAACCATTTTTTTGACTCACATGTCTGAACTTGGTTGGTATGGAATCGTACATTTTCACAAACAATGCCCCCCACCCCAGTTGTCTTGATTGTTATGTGCATATGTATCTCCACAACCTTTTCAATATCCAATTGCCATTTTGCTAAATCTTGACTGTCTTTACTGTTCCACGTCCAGTGTGTTCTATCAGCAGCGTTCTATCACCTACACAGGCTCAGATTTACTGTATTCTAGTTCTACTTACTGTTTTCAAGTTACGCACTGTCAAAAGTTTCTTGGCAATGATTATGGCCGTGGCATTAACCAAGAACACCAAGTGGTTTGCTCCTTTGAGAGTTGCGCCACATTTTGCATTTTTTTTCCGCTGACACCAAACGGTAAGTAGGACTGGGATGATTGGTCAGTCCGAGGCTGCGCAGGTGTGGAGTAAAAATCTGTATGGTTATAGCACACTGGATGCAGGGCTTTAAATCCATGTTTCTAGCTCACTTCCTTCCTGCTCATAGCTTAGAATGTCCAGGAGTGAAGCAAAGCACAGTTTTTCTTTGGGAAGCAAAGGAACAGCTCAGAGCTGTTTGGGCTCTGCACCGATCCTAACATAAGCTTTGGCTCACTTATGAGCTGGCTTCTCTCCCCCTCCCCCCACTTCTTTTCTTTCCCTTTCCTTTCCTTTTAAACTTGTCAATGGGTTCGCGATTTGTGTCAGCAGAAAAATGAAAAGAAAGGGAAAATGTGGTGCAGCTCTCAAAGGAACAAACCACTTGTGTTATTGGTTAAGACCACGGCCACATTAAAAAAGCATTCGCTGTGAAGAAACTTTTGAAAGGGTATCATCAGAGGGGGACTCGAGCAGAGGGTGAGGTTAATCTCTTCCAAGGCTCAGCTACAAAAGTTGGAAGCCGGCAAAGGGCTTGTGTCCAAAAGAAATCAATTTCTAATTTGAAACAAAATCATTTTTGACTAACAGGAGTTCAGGACCCATTACTTTTGCTGTATAGTCTGCTGACATTTCAGCTCTTTCTGTGGCGCGCAATGAATTCTAATAGTCATCTCATAACGGTGCTACACCAATCAATTTAGGCGAGAGAAAGCCGTTAAGTTCTGTGAAGTCTTCAGGGGCAATTTTCACTGATGGTTTTCTTTTTCTCCCCCGCCCCCTTTTTCAAAACTATCATTATTTCTTTTCTTTTCTCTCCCTCCCTCCATCCCTTCCTTTTAAATGCTGCATAATAGAACTGATATCCCCCCCAGTTGTTTTTCTTGGGTTTCCCCAGGAATTAAATGCCTTAAAAAGGTCCACCCTACCTCCTAGTTTCCATGCCTCCCTCCCCACCTTACTTTTCCCATTTTGTAGCAATTTGGTGGGGAAAATTATAGGCTGAAATGCTGGCCTGGCAATCGAAGGAATGATTTGTAGTAATGAACAGATTGCCTCCCCCTACCCCCACTGGGAGACGGCCTACTGGAGATTCCTGACTCCATCCTCCAGGCATTTCAATTGCACAACCTTGGATCATTTCAGAGGGACTTGACTGTGTCCCATCATGGCTCATTAATCCACGAGAGCAGGGGTCTCCAAATGTTTTGGCCAGAGGGCCACATCAAATATCTGGCGCAGTGTGGAGGGCCAGAAAAAAATTTAAATATAAAATTTATATAAATAAATTAGAGATGGAAATTAGATGAGTGAATAAATGAATGAATGGGCTCATTCATTCAACCTCTCTGGCCCCTAGAACACCCTCCAGATGCAGCCAGAGTACAGCTCCAATCATAAGAATATAAGAACATAAGAGCAGCCCCACTGGATGAGGCCACAGGCCCATCTAGTCCAGCTTCCTGTATCTCACAGCGGCCCACCAAATGCCCCAGGGAGCACACCAGATAACAAGAGACCTCATCCTGGTGCCCTCCCTTGCATCTGGCATTCTGACATAGCCCATTTCTAAAATCACAGCCCAGATTCTAAAACCAAAATCATGTTTGGCCAAGTGGGCCAGAGGCTTTCAGGGGACAGGAGGCTGGCTGTGGGCCGGATAGCCGCGGGCCGCATCTGGCCCCCAGGCCGGGGTTTGGTGACCCCTGCACTAGAGGATCCTGAAGTGTTATTGGAAACAGCATTTGGATTCTTAAGATCCTGTCTCCTTCAGTACCTCAATCAGGTTTACAGCCTATTTTAAACCACCCAGGGTCAGTGGCTGCCTAAAAGAATCTTAATTCTTTTTCAGAAAATTTACTCTCATAATGCTCATTAGGAAAAACTGGGGATAATTAAAGCAGAAAAGCCCTTTGCTGGAAAAAGCAGAGAGCCCAGTGTGCAGTGCAGTGCTTTCACCCCTTCATGGACAGTCAGTTAGAAATGACAAAGCTGTGGGCCAACTACCTTGCAGACAGGTCTGTTGCATGGCCTCTGATGTACAGCTAATGGAACAGTGGGCACTCTTTCTCTCTGTGTGTAGCTATGCCTGGCTAGATGAACCTGGAAGCTGTTTAGACAAAAATTACGCTCGTGTGCTTCCTTGTCCCATTTGCTTGTCTTGGTTCCAGCTGCAGTCTTCCGACAGTCATCTCATTTAACTGAAAAACTAACCAGAGGCAACCATAGAGTGAGTTTGCATAAACCAGGTTTGGAGATTTTTCAGCCAGAGATAACAACTCCTTTTTACACCATATGTTGTTATGTTTTCATCTGTTTTTAAATTAAATTATGTTTTTTAATTTGTTTTAACCTTGTTTGTAAGTCCCTCCGGGGAGAAAGGCAGGGTAAAAATAAAGTCGTTAATAATAATAATAATAATAATAATAATAATAATAATAATAATAATAATAATAATAATAATAATAAAAGCAATTTCCAGTTTTTCCAGCCATACCCCCATCACTGCCTATATTGAGCATTCTTAGATCACTGTGATTATCTAGGGAACTCTACTTCCCATAGGTCAACTGATAGCGCCTGATCTGACTCTCATTTCTGGGCCAATCTTATTTGGCCTTTAGAGGCCCTACCAGATATTAAGTTGTGAAAGCTTTGTTCACATTCACTCTCTTTGTGCACTCTTTGTACGCATTCACACTCTTTGGGAAAAGAAAAATGCCGGTAACTGTTCGACCTGAGAGGATCTTTGTTTTAATGTTTAATCTGAACGTGTGCTTCATCACTGCAGAACCCTTTTGGCTGCTTGACTCTGAAATGGCAGGCTTGTGCACCACAATAGATATGTTGGTCATCCCTGGCTAGTGTGGTTGTTAGTCCTGAAATAAGAGGTCAGTGTATGAGTGGTTTCTGAATCCGGCTATCTCTTTCTGCCCATCTCAACCCCTGAATGTGCAGACAAATAAGGCAGTGCTTCCCAAAGTATCTGGAAGTCTTAGTGAGGAAGGGGGAACGCAGCAACACAATCCCCAGATCATGCCACTTGCAGAGGTGCCAGGGGCTTCATTTTACTCACTAGTAGCAGCAGCAGTGTCCTGGGGTGCGGGGAGCCCCGCAGAAGTCTCTGCAGGGCTCCCCAAGCTTCAGAAAATGTGAAAATAAAGATTGTGACCCACTTCTGGTTACACTCTTGAAAACCAGAAGTGGGTTCTGATCTTTATTTTTGCATTTTTCAAGGCTTGGGAAGCCCTGTGGAGGCTTCCGTGGGGCTCCCCGTCTCCCTAGGAGGCTGCTGCTGCTACCAGTGAGTAAAATGATGCCCCTGTTGCCCCTGACAGCAGCACAATCCCCTTAAAGGGGCAAAGACAGAGCTTCTCAGGCTGGGGCATCACAATGCCCCAGTTTGAGAACCTCTGAAATGAGGGTTGAAGTGAGTTCACAGATCGTACACGAAATATAACCTCTTTTTAACCTTCGGCCTTTGGCATATCATGGAAGAGCTAATTGTTGTGTCCAGATGGAAGAAGCAAGCATACACAGCTCTGGCTTCCAGTAAAAAGACATCTTTCTCAGATCCTCTTCCAGATAGATCCAGAAGTGGCTTTGAAGCCTCTCTTCCTCCACCTTGTTTTCCTTTTCCCGGTATGCTCCATGATTTCAGGACAATCAAGTCCTAGTCCTTGAATATGCAGTTTATACAAAGCTACAGTGTTCCAAGAGAGGCAAGTTTTTAGCAGAAGGAAAACAGAATATAGACAGTTCTTTGTGTGCTTTTGAGAGTGTCCAATCATCATGAATATTTGAAATAATGCAGAGAAGTTCTCTCCTAGTGCCCTACGAACACTGGAAATCAGGGGTGAAGTTTGCAAGGATTGGCTGCAGGGTCGCTAGGGAATGGTAACCTGTCGCTCTCTGAAACCACAGTAGTGACACAAGGCCTGCTGTGGGTGGTGTAATATGCAATTATGACTCCAGGCGGCCCTGAAAATATATATTCCGCTCCATACCTGTCAACAGTAACGACTCCTTTGGCTGCTGATTCACCATATACAAAGTTCCCTGAAGAGCAGCTCAATGTTTGGGCCTGGCATTTGGAAATAAAGCAAGGCAAGGCAAGAAAGGCTGTCCAGAACTTTTCGGCCCTAATCCCCATCCTGATTGCCTTTCTTTGCTTTCCACAGAGATGACTCTTGGCTCCCGGAAGGACGCAGCTACATCCCCTGGACTGACAGGCAGCAGAAAAGAGCTTGTAACCACGGCCACATCCCCAATCCAACATGACATCTCACGGTAAGATGACTGGTAATCTCTGGTTTAAGATTCTGCAGACGCAACCATTGCCTTGGCCCAGATGCAGGGGAAGCGGCTGAATTTTTCTGATATTTCATGTTTTGCTCAAGCTGGATAATATAAACTTTGAAGTGCCACTTCCTGTGACATTTTTAGTAAGCCTTAAATTGTTGTTAGAATAAGAAATGTAGGAATATGCCAAGTTCTAATGCTTTAATTTTTACTTGGATTCTGTGAGGGGGACGTATGTTTAAGTTTTAAATCCTGTCACATTTAATACATTTTGTAAATAATTTAAAAGGATGGTGTTTGCTGTGCTTAGACCTTTTTCTCTCTTCAAAATTGCCTTGACGTTTTTAAATCCCCCTGGTATTGCTGCCTCCCCCACCCCACCTCCCCCATGATAAACCACATGGCACTTTGTCATGATGTGTTTCTTTTAAGCCATTTATACAAATGTTGTTTTGCTGTTTTGATAGCAAGCAACAAAGTCCCATTAAGTCCGCAGTCCTGATAAGTCACCATCAGAAACCTTAAACAATGGCAATGCTGCTGTCATGAAGAACTGAGAAAGAACGCAACAGCATGGTTTGATTTCTAGGCTGCTACACTTGATAACAATCATTATTGTTAATAACAGGAAACTGGTGTAGTGCAGTAAGTAAGAGACTGAACTATCAGTTGGGATGTCCCAGGTTCCAGTTTTACCTCTGCTATGAATTCTCCCTAGATGGCCCTAGGTCAGTGATGGCAAACCTTTTAGAGACCGAGTGCCCAAACTGCAACCCAAAACCCACTTTTTTATTGCAAAGTGCCAACACGGCATTTTAACCCGAATACTAAGGTTTTAGTTTAGAAAAAACAACTCATACATTAACATCTTTTACCTACTATTACTTATAACCCATAATGAACTTTTCCTCTAGAAATGTGTCCAATCCCTTCTTAAAGGCATCTAGGCAAGTTGTCATCACTGCTTCCTGTGGCAAAGAGTTCCACAGACTAATTACATGCTGGGTAAAGAAATATTGGCAGGGAGGGGGTGGCTGCAAGACCTTGCCACTGCTCATTTTCTCAAACAATAAAATATATATTTTTTTAAAACCCCACCCACAGAAGTGGGCTCTAAGGCTGCAATCCTAGCCACTCTTTCCTGGGAGTAAGCCTCATTTACTCTAATGGGGCTTACTTCTGAGTAGACATGCACAGGAGCAGGCCTCAAGGCTGCAGTCCCAGCCACTCTTTCTTGGGGGTAAGCCTCATCCACTGTAATGCGGCTTACTTCTGAGTAGACATGCACAGGAGCAGGCTCTAATCTCAGTCACTCTTTCCTGGGAGTAAGCCTCATCCACTGTAATGGGGCTCACTTCTGGGTAGACACGCAGGATTTGTCTCTGGCTGTGCTGCTCACCCCCAGCTGCGCCTGTGCTGTGGAGGAAAAGCCTCTCCTGGCGCTGAGTGGGGAGCTGCTCACGGAAAGGCGGGCTGCAAAGGCTTGCAATGGCTGAGGAGGAGGGCAGCTCAGCATTGGCTGGTGGTCAGCCAGTGAAGGGCCCTGAGCCATTCCAACAGAGAAAGCCAGGAGCCTGCTGGATGCTGATTGGCTGAGCCTGCTGGAGAGTTGGGGAAGGGAAAAACAGGGACCTTAAGCCTGCAGAGCGGGCAAAATTGAAAAGGGTAAAAAACTCGGGGCAGGTGGGGGCAACGGAGTGAAGGGAGAGGAGGTTAGTGAGCTCAGGGGTGGAGGGAAGCAGCCCGCCCTCCCCACACAGGGTGTCTCGGAGAGAGCCTCCATTTTCTTTAGAGCGACAGCAGTTTCAGCGCCCCTCTCCAGGCTGCCTGGCTCAGCGCGCGTGCCCACAGAGATGGCTCGGAGTGCCCTCTCTGGCACGCGTGCCATAGGTTCGCCAACACTGCCCTAGGTGATACACTTAGGTGATACTCTTAGATAGCCTTAGGTGATACACAGAGTGGATAGAGAGATGCTCTTTACGCTCTCACACAACACCAGAACTAGGGGACATCCACTAAAATTGAGTCTTGGGAGAGTTAGGACAGACAAAAGAAAATATTTCTTTACTCAGCATGTGGTTGGTTTGTGGAACTCCTTGCCACAGCATGTGGTGATGGCATCTGGCATAGATGCCTTTAAAAGGGGAATGGATAAGTTTCTGAAATAAAAAGGCATCACAGGTTACAAGCCATGATGTGTATTTGCAACCTCCTGATTTTAGAAATGAGCTATGTTAGAATGCCAGATGCAAGGGGGGCACCAGGATGCAGGTCTCTTGCTGTCTTGTGTCCTCCCTGTTGCATTTGGTGGGCCTCTGTGTTATACAGGAAGCTGGACAAGATGGGCCTATGGCCTGATCCAGCGGGGCTCTTCTTATGTTCTTACTTCCCAGCCTCAAACTTCCCCATATGTGGAATGACCATCATAATACTTGCTTATCCTACAGGGTTGTTGTAATGGCAGCATCAAGACATAAAGCACTTTGCACACAAATGCTAACAGCCCAATCCCAACTAACCACTGCGCAGATGGTGTAAGGACGCTGGTGCAGCACAAGTCAAATCCCATGCTGGCAGCTCTGCCATACCCCAAGGGAAAGAAGGCATAAATCAGGGGCCGCAAACGCGAGCAGATGGGGAAGGCGCAAAAGAAGCAAGGCGCAGAGGATAAGAGAGCACCACCGGCACAGTGACAAAGCCACGCACCCACAGAGGCAGCTGCACAGACACCGAGCAGGCAACTGAGCGGCGTGTGGATTCCATGGGGCTGCTCTCAGGGAAGTGCACATAGGTCTGCAGCCTGGGAGCGAGTTAGGCAGCACTGATGAGGGGTGGGAGACAGTGACTGCCTGCCCGGTGTCTGTGAGGGAGGACGATGCCTGCAGCAGTGTTTTAGTAGAGTTGTGGGCACGACTGCCAGAGTCCTTACTTGTCCCCCTGGGGTGGGGGCTGCAGTTACCCTGTGTGGAGACCACCCCTTGACTTACTTGCGTGGCACTGCTGGGAAGGACAGCCTGCAAAGAGAGATCTGAGAAGACAAGCAGTAACAGTCTGTCTCTGTGTGCATGCGGCCTGTGTTTTGTGCAGAATTATGAGTGTGGTTGTTGGTTTAAAGTGGGTGTGTTATTCCCCCATGTCGCATGCCCTGTGTTCTGAAAGTGTGGGTGCGGGTGCTGGGCTTATATGGTGAGGTGGGTGTGGCTTGATTGGCTGCCAGAGTTATGCTGTATTCTGTGCTCCATGGGGTGGGGGATGGTTTGGGAGGTTGGTGGGTGTTGTGCTTTTTGGGTGCTTGTAATGCAACCTACACCTATGGCTGTCCTAACGGTTTTCTGCAGAAAGGGGTGTGTTGGGAGAGTTAGAACAGACAAAAGAAAATATTTCTTTACTCAGCCTGTGGTCGGTCTGTGGAACTCCTTGCCACAGGATGTGGTGATGGCATCTGGCCTGGGCGCCTTTAAAAGGGGATTGGACAAGTTTCTGGAGGAAAAAATCCATTATGGGGTACAAGCCATGATGTGTATGCGCAACCTCCTGATTTTAGAAATGGGCTATGTCAGAATGCCAGATGCAAGGGAGGGCACCAGGATGAGGTCTCTTGTTATCTGGCGTGCTCCCTGGGGCATTTGGTGGGCCGCTGTGAGACACAGGAAGCTGGACTAGATGGGCCTATGGCCTGATCCAGTGGGGCTGTTCTTATGTTCTTAACTACAATTCCCAGGAAGCCTTGCAGGTCTCTTGTTATCTGGTGTGCTCCCTGGGGCATTTGGTGGGCCGCTGTGAGATACAGGAAGCTGGACTAGATGGGCCAATGGCCTGATCCAGTGGGGCTGTTCTTATGTTCTTAACTACAATTCCCAGGAAGCCTTGCAGGTCTCTTGTTATCTGGTGTGCTCCCTGGGGCATTTGGTGGGCCGCTGTGAGATACAGGAAGCTGGACTAGATGGGCCTATGGCCTGATCCAGTGGGGCTGTTCTTATGTTCTTAACTACAATTCCCAGGAAGCCTTGCAGGTCTCTTGTTATCTGGTGTGCTCCCTGGGGCATTTGGTGGGCCGCTGTGAGATACAGGAAGCTGGACTAGATGGGCTTATGGCCTGATCCAGTGGGGCTGTTCTTATGTTCTTAACTACAATTCCCAGGAAGCCTTGCAGGTCTCTTGTCGTCTGGTGTGCTCCCTGGGGCATTTGGTGGGGCCGCTGTGAGATACAGGAAGCTGAACTAGATGGGCCTATGGCCTGATCCAGTGGGGCTGTTCTTATGTTCTTAACTACAGTTCCCAGGAAGCCTTGCAGGTCTCTTGTTATCTGGTGTGCTCCCTGGGGCATTTGGTGGGCAGCTGTGAGATACATGAAGCTGGACTAGATGGGCCTATGGCCTGATCCAGTGGGGCTGTTCTTATGTTCCTGCGGAGTGGGGAAGGAATTTGGCACTCCTCCCCCAACATGTTCAAGAAACTCCCATCAAACACCCCCAGCACCGATGGAGTTGCACTGGCAGCCGGCTTGCGCCTGTACAGGGAAACTCAGAACATACCTTAAAGAGAAAGTGGAAGGGCTGGGCCGTGTTCCAGTTGTGGCATGTATGTACTGCAGTATGGATATTGAAGGTTGATCCACAATGGCAGCATCTGCAGGGAATGTCCATGGGTCTGTGAACAGTCATGGTGTTGCCACAGGCTAGCTAGAGGCTGGTGCTAGGTAGCAACCTGGTCGCATCCAGCACAAGGTACTATGACATACTGTTAGGGACACATTAATGTGCTGAAAGCGATGAACTCAGTATGTGACTGGATTTCTTCCACCCTCACTCAAGAACCTCTGAAGCCAAGACGTGGCATGGCATCGGAATGCCACACCATTCCTGGTTAAAAGTGTTTGAACATCACCTGTGAGCTCTTGAGTTCTACTCCTATGTAGGAAAGCTTTGATGCAGACAAATGGCTGTCAAATAGAGCAGGATCTTGCTTGGAGGTCTTGGGCACCACCCTGCTTTCTCCCCCTCAATTAGCCCAATCCCTGCCTTCACCCACCATTCTGAGCTTCAGTCCTGCGCAGTACATGTCCAGGATGATCCTGCCTTTTGCTGGGTAGCGGGAGAGCCTTGAGGTGCAGGGAGAGGGAAAGCTTTAAGAACAAAACCCTCTAGTTGTGATTTTGTTCAGGGGGAGCAAGAAGAAGTAGGGTTCTCAGCTCCTCCCCTCCTTCCCCTGGGGCACGAATGAACTTTGCTACTGATGGGAACCCCTGGCTGTTTCCTCATTCTTTGTCCCACAAATATCTGATGTCTACATTTGCTTTACTCTTCCCTATTTCGGTGCATGGTTATTTTGCCTTCCATCAGAGGCTGCTTTCTTTCTCCCCACCCTTCTCTCCTTCTACCCCCTTTTTGGTGCAGTGTATTAGTGCATTTGACCAGGTTAAGCAGCCATGTTTTGCTTTCCCTTACTCAAGGGCTTCTCTAATTGAAAATGGTAAATGGACAAGTATTTCTGTGGGAGACCTAAACCTGATCCTATTCTTCATCAACGAAACCTGCTTGGGCAGCAGGTCAGTCTCAATTTATCACCGAATGCGTTATAAGCTTAGATTGCAGGTTTAACTAACTAAATTAATCAATATGGAGAATTATAGCTGCTGGTGTGCCACTAAAGTTAAAGATCTGTCAGCATGTTTGTTATAATCCACAGTTAACGGTTTAACCCTAATGGTTTGCTTTGCTTAGGCCTGAAACTTGCTGAACAAAACCTGAACCTTAATGGGAGGCTGGGAGGGAGTAGTGGGGGAGAAGGGAGGACAGATTGAGTTTGCTGTAGGTGTAATTACTTCTGACTATTTAAGTTTCCAGCCAGTATAGTCAAGCTTGGTTTTCTATAAAGCTTTAACTAGCAACTTTGGCAGAAGCAGCCTTACTGGTGCCTACAAAAATTGTTTGTTGTGAAGGGGTGCAGGAGAACCTCTAAAAGTCAGAGGGAAAGTAAGCCAGCCACTACTCCTGTTTTGCTACTAATTTTGTTCTGGACCCAATTTGCCCCTCCCCTGCCCAGTTTCACCCTCTCCCTGCCCAGGGATGGGTGAATTGGGTCCAGGAAAGGCATGGATTCAGCAGCCGTGATGGCCACCAAATCTTAACCCCCTTCCTGGACTAGCTCCCATGGCACAGGTCCACATGGTCTTGGCCCAGCTGTTTAGCTAAAGCAGGTCCAAGATCCCCCTCCCCCAGTGCTATGTAGGCTTGCTCCTATGTAAGGAAACAATTATTCCATTACCCAGAGGAGACCTCCACAACTGCGCCCCATAGAATGCAGCAGTAAGCATTTTGGTCACTCTGCATCTGGGGGAGGGGGGAAAGAATAAGATTGGACTCTTCGATTGCAAGGCATCAGACAGATTTCTGGTTCCACCAGGGTCTCTGTAACAAAAAGACGCTGAACTGAAACAAGCAAGACACTGGCAGCCTGGCTCCCTCATCCCTGAAGAGTAAGAACACTTCTGCAAGGTTGTGGTCCTGGGGCTGGAGCGGTTGTGGCATGAGGTGACACCCCAGCTGGCAGCAAAGATCCCCCCACATCCAAAATGCAACTGCCGGATAGAACCACCTGACCATAGGGCTGCCCAACCCCATACTCAGGAAGACGGCAGATCCTGGCCTGGTTGCCCTTTGCCCGCATTGTCTCCAGATTGGGAGGATGATTCCTCCCATTCACCGCTTCCTCCCCCGGTCAGAAGTGTTGATTCTTGCAGCTTGACTTGGCATACATTGTAATGAAAGGCACTGCACATTCCAGTCACACTCATATTAAGTCATAACTCAGACACCCTCTCAATTGTGAGAGCCACAGTGGCAGCATCCTTTGGAGTGTTTAGAAAAACAAATTACATTGTGCAAATGTGTGTTTGGGGGCTGTTAGGAGAAATAGTTGGTTTGCCCAGCTCATCTCCTCTCAGATAGGTGTGTGTTTGGGGACTTTTAAACAAATTAATATTTGATGTAATATGCAATGCCCAGAGCTGCCTATTGAATAGTCCGCAGTGCCACTTATCGTGCTGGATCCTTTGAACTAAATGCTTTGTAGTAAATAAAAATAGGAATTAGCTGTGCCTGGAACTGCTACTGCTTTGGAGATTTCAGTGTCTTGGATAGCTCACTAAACAGGTTTTTGCCTTTTAGACAGAGTAGTTCTTGCTTACTCTATTAAGCATCATCCGTTAAGGGAAAACTTCTGAAGGAAGGTTTTTTTCTGAGACAAAATTTTAATATTAAAGGGGAAGGAAACTAATTTCTAAGTGTTTTAAGGAGAAAAGATTTGCGACAGGGAAGGTGGTGATTGAGGTTCCGAATGTGGAAGGAGATAAGTTCCTTCCCTCCCTTTTCTTTTTTCCCCCTGAGGAGAACTAACATCATGAAAAGTCCAATATAGTTCCATATGCAAGTGATAAAAGCAGACATTGGCAAATTAATCTCTCTTATTCACTGTGTAGGTTGTTAATTGTTCTCTCGGCTTGCTGTCGATATAATGTGAAGTTTTCATTCCCTCCATTCAAGATGGGGAAAAGTTGGGGCTGAAAATGTTAACATTTGCATTTTTATTTGTTGATTTATTTAAAGGACAGCCTCTCTTACAGCAATCCATCACTCAGTGACACCCCAAATATGAATAATGTATTGTAGACTTGCGGTTACAATGTGTAATAAGTGCCAGAGACAGTAGGAGAATGTTAACTATGTTGCAAATGTAATATTTATCGACTTGTAGTTTATTGCTTTGGAGGTTCAATAATACTGACCATAGGACATTAATACCGCTTATCCTGATTTTAGCCACCAACCTCTGTATGCATCTATCTCGCGCTCGCAAAATAAACACCAAATTTACAGCACTTGGTAAATTGCACATTATAGGGTGGTTGTGCTCTTGCTTAAAAAAAAAGGGGGGGCTAAACAAACTCAAAGCTCACTCAGCTCCTGTTCTGCAGCTACCTTCATTTCGTTTATGCCCAGTTCTGATCCTGTTTCAATGAGGAAACCCAAACAGAAGTGCCTTCTGAGCTTTGTACAATGGGGTCAATTTGTGCCGATATACATGTGGCTTCCAGACTATCAACATTGACTTTAACATGTGTGCTCGCACCATCCCTCTTGCTGGCTAAAGGTGCAATCCATCAGGAAGTTCTGCAAAAGAACTTCCTGGTCGATTGCATCCCACAGGGGGAAAGTGGCTGGAGGGAGTACTCCGAGACAGCGCAGTCATGTAAATCACGGTTACTAGGGAAGTAAATGTCTGCATTCAAACCTCCGCGTTGGACAACTTGATGGCTCCAGACCTTACAGACAGATTAGTGATGCCTGCATTTTATTTTTCTAGTTTATCAACATGGGGTGTCTTCTTTTCAAGGGCATTCTGGTGCGCCCTTGAAAAGAAACTACCCCAGGTTAATAAACTAGAAAAATGCAATGGTTCTTATGACTTCTTCACTTTCTGGCTCCACCCACAGCTTAGTTGTTTTGCCTCTTGGGCCTTCTCCTGAAGAAGACAGATTTGGTTTCTGCCATTCCTGCCTTAGTCACACCCAGCTTGGACCACTGGGATTTATTTGATTTCTGTTGCTTAGCTTTCCTTTTTTATTCCACCTGTCACTAAAAGTTCCAAGGCAGCTAACAGTAAAGTATAAAAACAATAAAGTATAGAAACAGTAAAGTATAGAAACAATACAAGCAAAGACATTAAACTCCTTGGATAGCCGATCAACCCAAACTCCAACCCAATCCCCCCCCCCCCGATTTCATTATCTGCAGAATTTGGTATCTGCCGGGGATACTGAGGATCCACGGTATCTTTTTTGATGGTTCTTGGTCATTTTATCATGTGTTTTTGTTTCTGTCTCAGTGCTGTGAGCTTTCTGGAGTAGCAGGATACAAATTCAGTGCAAGCAGTCAGAATGCCCCGTGTTCCCCTGCAAGTGTATACAAGATTCAAGCTGATGCTGGAAACAAAGGGAGGGTTTGCAGCCTCCTGCCTGAGCAGTGTTGCTGCCGGGAAGAAGATGCCCCCACCTCTGCCGGCTGCTTGTTTCTCTGTCGCTGCGGAGCGGCAGGAGTTCTTTGAACAGGCCACCAAAATCTTTCCCCACCATTCAAAGCCAGTGCGGCTTGTCCTGTTTTCCACAAGGAGATTGATGTTCCCTCTCCTCTTTCCCAGATCATCTTAAATATTTGATTTTTACTTTGCTTTTTTGCCCTGGTGCCTTTCCTTATCGCCATCGGACTGTAAAAAACGCTCATTATTTATTTACCATATTTACATACTGTTTTTCCTATAGCGCAAAGCAATTAAAAACTCCACATAAAACACACCAAAGAAACATAAAGCCGCAAAATCCGATACACGTCCAGTGAGCAGGAGTACTTGAAAGCAATCAGGTAAAACAAGGGAGGACAAGATGCGGATAATCCACCCTCATGTTCACACACTGTGAATCTCCACTGAGAAAGAGAGAGAGAGAGAGAAAGCTGTTTTAGCCTCACGGCGCAACACCTGCTTCTGTCCTCCACTGCAGAGCAAGTCAAAAGAAGGGGGAGCAGAGTTGTTGGGACAGTGACTCCTGGGGGGAAAGGATGACCAGGTATTCCTGCCTGATCATGCCCTGCAAGAAGTAGCATTCTGGATCTCTCTTGATGGGAGAGGGAGCAGGCTCTTCGAGCAGTGCGCCGTGTGGCTGTCAGGAGGTGCCGGAAAGCTGCTTTTGGGCAGTCGGAATGTTGGTAAAGACCCGTAGCTGGCCTGGGAAAGGTGTTTTGAGCTCTTATGAAAACCCTTCTAATGGGATCAGAAACTGCAAAGCTGAGTGTGGGCGGCCACCATGAAAATCCAATTTCTGTTTGTAAGTCCAACTGCAGAAAGACAGAGCACGGAAGCACATGGGCGGTGGAGCCTCTTGGAAGCAGAGAGCATGAGGAAGAGACTTCTCACATCTGAAAATGGCAGTGTGCTTGGATCAAGGGCACTGTGGCAGGCCTGACTCTGGCCCACTGGACTGTGTCCGTGGCTGAGAATGCATGAAGATCCTGCAGGAACACCCTGACTCCCAGTGCAAATGGATTAATGTTAATTAGCAACTGTCGGCTGTAATTGTCACCCTCATTAAAACACAGAATTATGTATTTCTTAGTTATAAATAACCTATCTAATTGTACTTGATGTATGCTGGTTTAATCAAATAGTACACTTGCTTGCAGGCAGGCATTTGCATTAATCTCACACTGGATCTTGGAGTCTTTTTGATCATCTCTTTTTTCCAAACTTTGCTGGTGTGTGTGGTTTGTAAGGAGTTGGGGGAGGGGGAGGCTCTCTTTCAGCTTCTTTTCTTTTAAACATCTTTAAAAAAAAATCACTCTGCAACTCTGATAGGATTTTATATTAAAATGAGTGGAAGTGTCTTCTGGGATTGTTGAGTGCAACTGAAACCTTGTCAATTTTGAAGTAGCTTGGCAAGGCTTCCGTCACTCAGTGGTATGACAATAAGTTGATTATGAGTTTGAAACTAAGAATAAGCTGAGAAGAATAAAGTGCAAATCACATTAGCGAGCCAGCTTAACTTTTTTCAAGCTGCTTCTTGAGAAGAGCCACGTTGGGGTATTTTTGTTGGACTAGGGCTGGGGGGCTCCCCATTGCCAATTTCACCAGGTGTAAATCATGTCCAGTCCTGCAGAAGATCAAACATAAACATCCATGTTGTACAGAATGTACACCGTTTAGCAACCGGACTGGGGAAATAAACCCAGGCCCCTTGTTGCCTGGAGTACATTGTCGGGTAGTGGGGGACTCAGAGGACCCACAATGCTGCTATATTGTAGGAAGGTGGCAGGCCCAGTTGGAGTAGCAATGGGAATCTTTGCATTGTGTTACTTTTTGATTGTCATGGGTCAGTAACCCCAGATAGTGGCGTAAAGCTGAACCAGGGATCTTCCGTAATTAAGTGGGTCTGTTACTAGAAGAAGCAAGAACTGCTCTTGCCCGTGCGTTTGTTAGGTCTGGGAAGTGGTGCAGTACCAAAAATGGCTGTACCTATTGACATCACTGGAAAGAAACATGGCACACATGGGGATGGACAAACACATAAAGACATTTCACATTGGTTTTTTGATTTCTGAGCACCTGTCCTTGGTGACGCTTTAGGCAGAATATGAGCCACATAGACCTCACATGTCCCTTTCCTTTGGGCTTTCCATCACTCTTTACATGCCCAAAGGCACTGTCATAGTCTCATTCTAAGTTCCGATTAGAGCTTGGTACAAGTCTCAGCTCCCATTTAAACTTGCTCAAGGTGTTGAAAAGGGAGGAGGTTTGAGGATAAAGGAATGTGAAACCTCCATGTTGGAAGAGCATTAATTGTAGATGGGGTATTTTTCTGACAGCTGCTGTAGTGTAGAGGCTGGGACTGAACTGTGATTCAGGACTTCCCTAGTGTGAATCTTGTCTCTGCTGTGAACTCAGTGGGTGGCCTTAGGCAAGCCCCTCACTCTCACCCCCCCCCCCCAGCAATCTGAGGCTAGTAGTCATAGTCATAGTTGGCAACCTTCAGTCTCGAAAGACTATGATATCGCGCTCTGAATGGTGGTTCTGGAACAGCGTCTAGTGTGGCTGAAAAGGCCGATTCAGGAGTGACAATCCCTTCCACACTGGGAGCAAGTGCAGTCTGTCCCTGGTCTGTCTCCCTGGCTATGGGCCTTCCTTCTTTGCCTCTTTGCCTCAGACTGTTGGCCAAGTGTCTCTTCAAACTGGGAAAGGCCATGCTGCACAGCCTGCCTCCAAGCGGGCCGCTCAGAGGCCAGGGTTTCCCACCTGTTGAGGTCCACTCCTAAGGCCTTCAGATCCCTCTTGCAGATGTCCTTGTATCGCAGCTGTGGTCTACCTGCAGGGTGCTTTCCTTGCACAAGTTCTCCATAGAGGAGATCCTTTGGGATCCGGCCATCATCCATTCTCACGACATGACCGAGCCAACGCAGGCGCCTCTGTTTCAGCAGTGCATACATGCTAGGGATTCCAGCACGTTCCAGGACTGTGTTGTTAGGAACTTTGTCCTGCCAGGTGATGCCGAGAATGGGTCTGAGGCAGCGTATATGGAAAGCATTCAGTTTCCTCTCCTGTTGTGAGTGAAGAGTCCATGACTCGCTGCAGTACAGAAGTGTACTCAGGACGCAAGCTCTGTAGACCTGGATCTTGTAGTCACCGAAGAAGCACTGAACAACATTGAGTGCCTGTCTGTGCTGGAAGAGCTTGACAGTGAACCAACCCTAGAAGAACTTCACATGGCCCTGGACTCCCTTGCCTTTGGCAAGGCACCTGGAAAAGACAGCATCCCTGCTGAAGTCCTAAAGTGCTGCAAAGAGATCATCGTCACTGAGCTGCATGAAATCCTCTGTCTTTGCTGGAGAGAAGGTGGAGTACCTCAAGGCACGAGGGATGCAAACATCATCACGCTGTACAAGAACAAAGGTGACAGGGGTGACTGCAACAACTACCGCGGCATCTCTCTCCTTAGCGTTGTAGGAATGCTGTTTGCCCGAGTTGCACAAAAGAGGCTCCAGGTACTTGCAGAGGCTAGTAGTACTTACCTTTAAAAGTTGTTGTAAAGACTACACCAAGGTAGTGCTCAGTAAGCAGTGGTGTAGCTAGATGGGGTGCAAAGCACTAAGTTTTGCTGAAGTGTACGTCTCTGTTTTGCTCCCCCACCTAGAATGGCTCTGAAGGGGGGGGTGCTTGCACACTGCACTGAGGCTCCCTGCAAAACTTAGTGCTTTTTATCCCCCTAGCTATGCTGCGGCCAGGAAGTAGAAAGTAGAAATCCCTATGCAGATGCTGTTGTTTGTACTACTGCTACTGCTCCATCACAAACATCACTTGGTTGGATAAAGGATTATATAAATAATTTTGTTTAAAATGCATATATTACCTTTCCTGCCTAGAAGGGTATGCGGTGCAGTGCAAGGAGTTCATTTATATTTGGTGCTCCCTACAAAGATCCAGATGCAAAATGGCAACGTTGCATTAAACAATCTGCTTTTAGTTCTTCCCATTCTAGTCATTATTTTTTATATTTAAAGAGTCCTGAGCATGACGAGGCTTTGATCTGGTTGAATTCCTCAGCACTCCCACGCCCAGTGCCTGTGACAGACTGTCTTTAATAGACCTCTTGCAACATGTCTTAAATCGAGAGAGCAGTTCTAAGTTACCTTGAGATTTAATCTTCCTAGTGGGAGACAGAGTGGTGTGTCTTGCCTTTTCTGTGTTCCACATCTAAAGGAAAAGTGAGGAATAGACAAGGATGTCCCTTTTACCTTTTGTCTTCTAATGTAGCAAAGAGATCCCTTCCAGAAGGGCCATGACTCCCCCAGAAGTGCCTCACCTGTAAGCAATTGAGGTGACATGATGACATCACTATCAATTACTTCCAAGTTATGGTGCACTCGGAGTGGTTGCGAGCAACTCTGAGTGGCCGATCATGTTTTTTGCCTTCCCCCCCCCCTCCCCGTCGAAACAGAACACAGATAATTCTTCATCAAGCAGAAACAAGAAAAAGAGGCATTGGGGTGCACAATTTTTGTGCAAACCATCAGTTCTGTTTAAAATGTACTGAAGTAACCAACTTTTTAACCTCTTCTCTTTCTGACCTTTGGGAAACCTGGACCGACTAAACAGGCTTATAAAACATGCTGCATTAAATTAACAAGCACAAAAAAATTCCTGCAAATAATAAGGTAACCGTAGTTTGGGGATGAAACAAAAGCAATGAAAGACTTTGGCACAGAATACTGGCTGAACAGAATACTGAACGAGAAGCACCCAAGGCCACAGCAGTCGTCATGCTCACCAGTGGCTTCCCAAGCTTTGCTATACATAAGGAGAAAAACTCCATTCTAACAAGCAGCAACATCTGATCACTTGGATGCAAACAAGTTCTCCAGAGGAGGCTTTTCTACTACTTTTCCTTCAGCTAGAACTACAACAGTCTAAATACTTGTTTCCTTCCTCATTAATCCATACAAAGTTCCAGAGAGTCAGCCAAAATTCAAACTCAGCCTCTTCTGTTTTACTTACCACTTGCAAGGGGACAGAGACCCCTTTAAAGCTGCCCTTTAAAACCAAAAATTCAGAGAAGACTAGCACTGGTGAGGAAGGACTCCACTGGGAGATAGTCTAAGATGCTGTCACATCCCCTCTAGGAACTCAATGCTCTCGGATATCCACAGCCATGTGAGTTTTGGAACTATACATTCAAAACCCCTGTGGAAAATTTAGAACTCATGGAATAAAAAAGTAGAAGAAGTACTTGACTTATTATTTGGGGGAAAACTCATGGATAAGGAAACCCATGTGGGATTTACACCCAAACATGCTGTTACTCTGGAGCAAATGCTTTTTTTCTGCCTGGGTTTTTGCACTTTTGGCCTGGGCCTCAGAATTGGCCAAGAGTCCTAGATTACTCTCGTTGCCGCAGATGCTTTGTAAATTGGAAGCAAGGGTGTTTTTATTAAATGGTTTTTCCTTTTTATTAATATTTAGATTCAAGTTTTACCGTATTTTGTGCAATGCCTTGAAAATCCTACTTTGCAGTATTTGAAAAAAATAAGAGCATAAGAAAAAAAGAGCCCCGCTGGATCACACCAAAGGCCCGTCTAGTCCAGCTTCCTGTATCTCACAGTGGCCCACCAGATGTCCCAGGGAGCACACAAGACAACAGACACAACCTGCATCCTGGTGTCCTCCCCTGCGTCTGGCAATCAGAGGCAGCCTGCCTCTAAAACCAAGAGCTTGCACAGACCTACCATGACTTGTAACCTGTAATAAACTTTGCCTCCAGAAATTTATCCAATCCCCTCTTAAAGGCATCTAGGCAAGATGCCATCACTACTTCCTGTGGCAAGGAGTTCCACAGACAAATGACACGCTGGGTAAAGAAATTTTTTCTTTTGTCTGTCCTAACTCTCCCAACACTCAACTTTAGTGGATGTCCCCTGGTTCTAATTTTACATGAGCGAGAAAAGAGCATCTCCCTATCCATCCCCTGCATAATTTTGTATGTCTCAATCATGTCCCCCCTCAGGTGCCTCTTTTCTAAACTGAAAAGAAAAGCAGGACACTCCTCCTGCCTCCATTGTCAGTGTTGCAGAGGTCAACCAGGAGAGAAGGGAAAGCAGCCGAAAAGCCTCGTCTGGAGAACTTGTTTCAATCCAAGTGATCAGATGTTGCTGCTTGTTAGAATGGAGTTTTTTCTCCTGGTGTATAGCAAAGCTTGGAAATGGGGTGATGTGTTGGATTATGCCATAGAAGCCACTGGTGCGCATGACGACTGGTGTGGCCTTGGGTGCTTCTCGTTCAGTATTCTGTGCCAAAGTCTTTCATTGCTTGTGTTTCATCCTCAAACTATGGTTACCTTATTATTTTACAGGAACTTTTTTGTGCTTGTTAATTTAATGCCACATGTTTTATAAGCCTGTTTAGTCAGTCTAGGTTTCCAGAAGAGGTTAAAAAGTTGGTTACTTCAGTATATTTTGAACAGAACTGATTCTTTCTCAATTTCTCAGTTATTTCTCAGTTATTTTGTTTCTCAGGCTGCAATCCTAATCACACTTTCCCGAGAGTATGCCCCATTGAACAAAATAGGATTTACTTCTGAGTAGACCTGGTTAGGATTGTGCCCTCAGTTATTTTGCTTCTTTCTAGCTATATAAATGCCTAGAATGATTAGCAAGAGTGACTTGTTAATGTGTGTGTGTGTGTGTGACTTTTTTTTGTTAAAAAAAAGTTTCCCCTGCAGGGTCAATGAAGAGAAGCCAACTTCCAAAAGCCCCATATTTCCTGTGGGACTTTTAAGAAAGTGATTTTTTAAAGACGTGATTTTCAAACCCTCTAATGCTATTGTACTTTTAAACTTTCATTTTTGCTTCGTCTGCATGGAATCATCTTTTACTACTTAAAACCAAAATTGGGTTTATTGAAACATTTCAATTTTGATTATTTTTTTAATAAAGATGTCGCCATCTAACTTAATGAAATCACTGGGATGAAATGAGTAAAAGTTTGAAGAATGTAATAAGCTTGGAGCCCTGCAGATTTTATTAAACGCGTAGCAGACAGAGCTTGGGCGCATTTCAAGGTTCTGTTTTCTTCCCCTGTATGTGCTGTCTTGGATCAATAGGGTGTGAAAAACATGCCTTGTCAAAAATGACCTTTGCACCATTAGACCGACTCTCTTTCAGGCGATTTTCCGGCAGGATGAGCTCTGCATACACCTCGCATTGCCCAATTTGTGCGTGCCTGTGTATGTGTGTAACTTCCTATCCCTACAAAGCTTTTTTGCAAAACGTTGGGAGTACATTCAAAACTCAGTCCCCTGCACCTTGCAACACTTGTGCAGACTGCATGTGTGTTTGTCAATCTCATCATAATTTATGAGCAGTGTTTCCATTTATTAGGCCCGAGACGCTCTCACTGTAACGCGTTGCCCATGCAATGCAGCATTTGTTTGCCAGCAAACTTGACCTGGTCTTTAGGGCCCAAGACTTCAGAGTGGGGAGGCAAAGATGCAGTAGCTGTGATTGCTGCCCACAGCCCTTCTGTAGCTGCATGGTGTGATGACTGTCACAACTCTGTCTGCGGACACTTGGCAGTGACACCTCATCTTGGAACTTCTGAGTTGCTGAGCTCTAGCCGCACAGAGCTCGGTTTTGAGCCGCATGGCCACACAGTGTAGTGTGAATCCTGCACGAATCCATCCCCCGCCCAGATACCCTGTCCAGAGGTTCACTGGGTTGGAATGTCTTCATGAAATGCTGAACAGGCAAGACAGGACTGGAATTCTCTTGGCGTTCCACCCATCTTGCTGCCCAGCGGTTTCCCTGCTAGCCAGTGGTTTCTCCAGAGTTGGCTGGAGTGATCTCTGGTGTGGCATTGGGACCGGGCTCTGGAGGACTTTGATTCTGTTGCTGAAGCTGCTAGCTAGCTAGCAGCTCAGGGTTTCAAGGCAGCCGTGGCCAGATAATTCCTGCTCTGGGGCATTGAGGCAGGAGACATATTGGACCCAATGTTTACTGCTTGGCAGCTGTGAGTAGGTTTACTGGGCAGATACGTAGTTATCTGATTGTGGAGGAGATTAAGATCACCTCCTTGTGGTAGACAGATTACTTCTAGGTGGTGGCCAGGCTTATCATGACCCTCTACCTCTCAGGCTCATGGGACCAATTTGTCCCTCTTGTCTTTCTAGCAAGGGCTGAAAACCTTCTAATCTGCTTAGCTTTTCCTTTTTAGTTTTGGGGCCAAGATTCTTCCTCGTCTTTATCCTTTTATGGTGTGTACTTCTGCTGTATTTGTATTTTATTAATGTTATTGATTGCATTGTTTTTTAGTATGATGATATTAGCACCGAGCAGTTTGCTTGGGCAGCTAGAACGGGACTTCCACCCAGACTTGCAGCCCAGATTAATTAATTTTGTCATATGGGGGGTGTACAAATTTTATGGGCCCTACGTGCCAAATGACCTTCGTACACCACTGCCCTGGGGGTGGGGTAACATTATTCCTCTCCCTTTCAGTGTCCACAAAGACTTCTACCATCTCAGTTTTCCAGCTTATCTGCATCTCAAGAGTTTACATCCTAACAACTCTTTTCAGGGTTCAGTACCAAGTATGTTGGCAACCTTCAGTCTCGAAAGACTATGGTATTGCGCTCTGAATGGTGGTTCTGGAACAGTGTCTAGTGTGGCTGAAAAAGCCAATTTGGGAGTGACAATCCCTTCCACACCGAGAGCAAATGCAGTCTGTCCCTGGTCTGTCTCCCTGGCTATGGGCCTTCCTTCTTTGCCTCTTAGCCTCAGACTGTTGGCCAAGTGTCTCTTCAAACTGGGAAAGGCCATGCTGCACAGCCTGCCTCCAAGCGGGCCACTCAGAGGCCAGGGTTTCCCACTTGTTGAGGTCCACTCCTAAGGCCTTCAGATCCCTCTTGCAGATGTATTGCAGCTGTGGTCTACCTGTAGGGCGTTTTCCTTGCACGAGTTCTCCATAGAGGAGATCCTTTGGGATCCGGCCATCATCCATTCTCACAACATGACTGAGCCAACGCAGGCGTCTCTGTTTCAGCAGTGCATACATGCTAGGGATTCCAGCACGTTCCAGGACTGTGTTGTTTGGAACTTTGTCCTGCAAGGTGATGCCGAGGATGTGCCGGAGGCAGCGCATGTGGAAAGCGTTCAGTTTCCTCTCCTGTTGTGAGCGGAGAGTCCATGACTCGCTGCAGTACAGAAGTGTACTCAGGACGCAAGCTCTGTAGACCTGGATCTTGGTATGTTCTGTCAGCTTTTTGTTGGACCAGACTCTCTTTGTAAGTCTGGAAAACATGGTAGCTGCTTTACCGATGCGTTTGTTTAGAGTCAGTACCAAGACACCTGGGCAATCTGGCAAGATTCCAAAGATGAGCTTAACTGTTAGCTGAGATGAACAGGATTTAGAGGTGGACCTTCAGCCCAAGAACTCTAGGGGAAAAAACATCCTTGGCTCTCCACAGTTATCTGCATGATAATTTCACTGTGGCGAGTTTGGCATTGGTGGGAAAGGGAAGGTGTGGGAAAGTTGAGGAAAACCAGGTCTGCGTTTTTCATTGGACCTGGAAGAAAGTGGAGACATGGTGCAGACAGTTGGAAGGTCAGAGTTGTTTGCTGCAGACCTGCATCAGGAGACAGGCGAGTGGCTCTCATTCCAGCAGAATCTTGTAACCTTTCAAGGCAGCCTGGCACAGGGCACATGGCAGCAATCAGAGGCCACTGTAATGTGCGCTACCTTGAGAAGCAGCATGCCCGCTCCCAACAGCATCTGCAGATTTCCTTCTGTGAATGCTTTCCTTACTGTGGCCTTAAGCCTGCAAGACATTTCCCCCCTGCCTGTCCCAAGGTTGTAGCAGGGTATCTCTGCTTCATTGTAGCTGTGAACATTTTAATTTCACGCCCTGCAGACTTCACTGTCTTTTGTGCTCTCATCATGTGTGTATGGAAGGGTCACATTCATTTGAATGGGCTTTTTTGTGTTTGTTTAAAAAAAAAGAAAGAAAGAAGTAAAAGTTGCATTTTCTGTGAGGCCTCCCATGTGAGGAATGCGGACTCAACAGTCTCTGCTAATCAGATGCTTTGCAAGCTGGTTGACGCCCCACCCCTGGGAAGCTTTGGTGCAAGCAGACTTTGGCTTGAGAACTGAACCATTTGAGATGGAGAAGGTTGTAGTGGAGGTGGGCTTTCATGTGGTTTGCAGTTGGCAGCTGGAGGTGAGGCTTCTCTTCAAGATCTGCCTGCAGAAGGTTTACACGCACAGCATCCATAATATCCGTACACAGCCTCCGTATATGGAGCACGCAATATCCTGAAGTGTCATTTGTTTCTGAACAAAAGTGTATTGGTGGCAGGCAAAGAACCCATGTGTCCTCACACCAATTGCCAGGCAACAGGAGCTGCCAGAACTCAGTTGATGGGCTCTTAGGCCTTGCTGGGCAGTGCTCATTTAGCAGCCAACAGGATGCTAGTTCCTGTCTAGGGGGCATAGAAAGAGAAATTGGGAATTGGGATGGATTCAATAAAGTGTTCACTGGCAATGGAGGCCAGGATGCTTTGGGAAAGGAAAGGATTTATTATAGGAGTCTATGGAAAAGAGTTTCTTTAGAGGAAGCAAAGAAGCTAGATAAACAGAAGAAGTTTTTCAGGAGGCAGCACTGGCTGGAGTGAATGAGAAAGAGGTTCACTGAGCCAGTGCAAAGACATTGGTGCAAAGAACTGTGTAGGAGAGAATGGGAAGCCGCAGTGCACTCAGGGACCAGAAGTATATGAAGGCAGAGCGGTGCACACTGGGGGCTGACAAATGGTGCCATCAGAGGCGACAACATGAGGTGGCAAACCAGCCTGCACTTCCAAAAACAGAATGGACGGATCATAGAAATACAGGGCAATGCACCCCCAGAAAATTGCATTTTCTGGTATCTGATGCATGTCTTGGATTCCAGCATACATCTACTGTATGTGCTGTGCAGGAGTGTTCAGCATGGCGGTTATGTGAAGCATCCTTCAGATTCTCAAGATTTCATGCCAGCTGTCGGATCCTGAGCTGCGTAACCTATCACAGAAGTGCAGAGTTCTAAACCCCCTCTTGACCTACAGCCCAATCCTATGTTCCACCCCCACCCACCCCTGATGCAGCCATGCTAAAATGGCTCGCACTATGTCCTGTGCGGGGGAGCAGTCCCAAAGGTTTCTGGGTAAGGGAACCCAGGAGAAGCTTCCATGTCATAGAGAGGTTTAATCAGATCTGTGCTAGCAAAATGCTAGGTGGGCAAAATGCTAGCACAGGTCCAGCAAGCTAGGATTCGGCGGATGCTACTGCCACCAAACCACCCCCTTCCTGCAGCTGTCCTCCCCACTGCCACCCCTCCCTCCTCCACCGACTTACCTGGGTTGGTGTCCCAACATAGCCACAGCAAAGGTGGAGGCTCCTTTGTGACTGCAGTAGAGCAGTTACCACTGGCAGAATGCTGGTTCCACCCAGCGTACAAGCCAATTGAATTGTTGGATTTCTGCCAGCAGTGACCGTCCAGCCACCTAGTCTTGTGCTTCTGTCAAAATAACTAGTTAAGCAACTAGTTTGGGAATATTTCATATACACATTAATGTGAGAGACCTTGCACTCACTGCTGCGTGTTTCTTTGTATCTGAAATTCAAAACAAAGCATTTTTGAGTTATCGCAGCTGAATGTGCATTCAGAAATCAATGTGTAAACTGGAATGGCTGCTCATCCAGAGGTGCCTGGAGCTCTCCAAAGTGCATGTTCATGCTCAGAAAGATAACCTCTTGTCACTGGGTTCTTGGAAGATTTACACAACAGAGATTCTGTGGTCAGTGTCTCCGCATGTTTGATTCATGTTGCTCTGTCGACTTGCATCTTAGAGGCTTGTGTCAGAGGGCTGGAATCAGGCCTCCACTCCATTCCAGTCTAGCTAGCCAGCCAGAGAAAATCTAGACAATCTAAACAAACAGTGATAGGCCAGAGGAAGCTCTTGCAAGATGTGTTTGACATGCTGCAGTTGTGCTGCAAGGCCGGGGATCACGAACATCTGACATCAGAATGGGGAAAGCTGCTGTTGGAACTTGTGGTTGGCAGTGAACTACCTGGACTTGCTGGGAACTGTTTGGAAACTGGTTCCCAGGGTCACTGCTCCTCTAGGCTGAACAAATCTCCTGGACGCAAGTGGCTTTGCTAACTTTTGCATGGCTTCCTATCTTGTCTGGTGCTGGCTCCTTCCGGTCAATGAGCCCCTTATGTGTGTGCAGCTTCCAGAGCCTACTTGTCCTCCCTGGTCCTATCCTTGGCAAGTCTCTCTTGAACCTCCTTGCCTGCTTCTCTTAATTGGCACCTGCTTTCGTTGGCTGGCTTCTGACCTTGGCTTCCCTCTCACCTCCAGTTCTTCTTCTGCCTTCTAGTCCCAGCCACCTCAGCTTTCCTACTCCTGCCCCCTGCTGGAAGGTACTCCCCAGCTATGATCACTGATGTTTTCCCTGCCTCTGCAATGCCTTCATTCATTCAAGTGACCAGCACCATGAAAAGCCTACAGCACACTGAGTTTCCATGACAATTGCACCATCAACTGCTCGTCTGAATCCATTCTTCTTGTTGGCAAATTTGCTGTCAAGGCAGTGTGCATGGTTGTCACGAGTATTCTATTGGCCCATAATTAATGGGAAATGGCAGTAAACCTTTCCTAAAAGGAAAGTTCTTGAAATTTTTGGATAACTTAATAGACTAAAGAGACCCCCCCTGTCCTTTTGCCTCTGTGATGTGTGTCTGGAGAGGAAGTGGGCATCTTGCCAGATTTCAGTGCCAGTGGCCTTTGAAATATCTGAATGATGTTTGTGTTTCGTGTTGGAACCAGCAGGAGGCAGCTGCTGCATGGAAAAGGGCGGCCTTTCTTGGAAGAACTGATTCGCTGAGTAAATGTTGCAAACACACCCTGTTCTAATCTTGGGGCTCTTGGCCACTATGCCTAGCTGGCCACCCTTTGTGACTTGGGGGGCTTCCTTTACCATGGATCAAGCACTCCAAGAGAGCTGAGCCTGCCATCAGCCTTTTTGATCTCTGCTGCAGTTATCACGTTGAAGGCTTTGCCCCATAACTGCACCAAACATTGTCTGTTCAGGTTCTTGAGTGTGCAGCACTGTTCTCCAAGTCAGCACTCTGCTCTATGGCCCTGGCCTATGCCTGCAAGGGATGTTGTCTCCAGTGGTGCTGTGACTAGTCTTGGCTTTATTGCCAGTGACCCCAACAGCAGTGAGCCCGTGTGCTTGTGAGAGTCGTGCGTCAGGTTTCCCTGTGGGCTTTGGTCTGTGATGCTCTGGTGGTGCCATAAAGAGTGGGTGTCTGTTTTTGTTGCTGCACAGCTTCAAATGAGAGCAATTCTGTGCTGGGGTGTTAGAGAACAGGGTTGGGCTTTCCTGTGACTATCCCGGGGGAGGGGTTGGTCGGTCAGTTGCATAGCCGGGGGGGGGGGCTCACAGAGATGCTGTGACCCCAGGCAGCACTCCATGGGGGCAGCAATGCCACCTTCTCCATAGCTGCCTGGGGCCATGCCCACTGTTGCTCAGAGCCAAACCGCTTCTGCCAGCCTTGCCCTGAGTGGCACACAGAGGTTCTTCTGACGCCTCCTAAGACCTCCAGCAGGCCTTGGAACATCACTTCTGGTTTTTTGGGCAAAACCAGAAGTGACGTAGGCTTTCTGAAGCCTGAAGAGGCCATTCACCGGGTTCGGGTCAGGGGATGGTCTAGGTCAGGCGGCAGCCCTGGAAGGTGTGTTCCAGGGTGGCACTCCTCCCAGGTACACTGCTGAGGTTGGTCCTCATTTCTGGGTCCTGAGATTCCAAAAGAAGGATTGATAAATAAGAGGAGTTATCTATCGTTAGGCTGGGAAGTGGTGATTTATGAGGAAAGATTAAAACAGGTCTACCTTGCAAAACGAAGACTAGGAGAAAGACAGTCACAGCCGTCAAATGCAGGGAGGACAAAAGGGAGGCTCAGTATCTGTGCAGGTCCGCTGTGAGCCTGGGCTGTAGGTAGGGGGCTCAGCCTGGTCCAGCTCTTGTGACCGTTGCCAGCCCCAGACCTCCCCCTCTCTGTTGTCTCCCTGCCAGTGCTGAACTGAGAACTGTAAGCACGTTGGGGCAGCCCCCAGTCTTTTTTTATGCGATAGGATTTTTTTTCCCTTGTGGAAGACACATTGAGTGATGCAAGTCTTCACTTGCAACCTGAACTGGCACACTTTGGGCATAGGATTACCACCTCCATAAGAACCAGACTATTCGCTTCTGGAAGTCACCAATTCTAAATAAAGACATGACTCCGAGTAACACTGGCTCGCTGGTCCGGGAATAGGGGAGGCCTTTTGCAGCCAGAGTTGAATCTCATCTCGGTGGCATGCTGCAAGAGCGTTCTTGGGGTGGAGGTTGTAGGTCTTGAGATGTTGTGGAGAAAGAGGACTGATTGGAGAGTGCCAGGCATGTGTACAGCCAGAAGGCGGGGTGAGGTAGGGTCATCCGTTCTTGTCTCTCTTTCCAGCTGCAGCCAAGTGGGCAGAAAGAGTGAGGAGGTGACAGCAGCAGCACACATGGCATCTACCCCCACACAGAAGGGGGCTGCCACTGTCCCAAAGTGGAGGGGAGTTAGTTTGCAGCAGGGGGGAGTGACATTTGCACTTTGCTTCAAGCAGCTCTTGGGCGTGGGCCGTAACTGGACCTGCCTCTCCTTCCACAACTGCACTGGTAGTCTGGAAGTACCTGCCACCTCTCCACCCCCAAATAAGTTATCAGTTAGTGAAATATTGGGATGGGGCTGTAGTTCAGTGGTAGTCTTGGCGTTACATGCGGAAGGCCCCACGTTCTGTCCCTGCCTCTACCAGGTAGAACTGAGATGGACCAGTGTGTTGGTCCAGTGCCAGGCAACTTCATATGCTCAGAGGTCTCCCCAGTGGAGGGCAGGGTTTTTCTTTGTTGCTTAAAGGCTGTCTGCTTTTGCAGCAACATCCTCATTGGGCGAGGGGGTGGCTTCAAGAAGAGGAGTCTGTAGTGGGGGCAGAATGGGGAGAGGTTGTCCTCCTTAGTCAGCACCTGTTTGGCACGCAGAGCTGCCACCCCTTCTGAACTTTCCACTTTGTGGTGTTGATGTCTCTCAGTCATCCTGGTTGATTTAAATGTGAAATTTCCTCAACGAAAGCTTTGGCTTCCTACTCTGTAAAACGAGCACACGCTATCATAAGCATTTTATTATCAGTAATTAATGTTTGTCGAGTACTTGGGAGCCGAAGGTGTGGGATAAGTCCAGAGGAGCTCTACATCAGTCGGGAAGGTGCTGGAATCCAAAGGCAATTTGTGTGCTGCTAATAAATCACTTGGAGGTTTATTTTTATGCTTCTGCTCAAATTTCTGACATAAACCTTTTTATTTCATTGGGAACATGCGCTTAAATAAAAGCAAACCTCTACAGTACTAATCTCCAATGCCGTATTGCCCAAACGCTTTGTGGAAATGCCATCACCTTTTCAGAGAACCAGAGCAGTGTGTTTTCTAGACATTTATGGTGGAAGAATAAATTTTCAGAGACTGTAAATGAAAAGATATCGCTGAACATGATGATCAAATAATATCTGACACTGCTTGTTTAAGGAAATATACATACATCTTACTGCCGAAACATTTATGATGCCAATAAATCTCATTACTTTTGCCTGGTGAGAGAATTCTTACCGACTTCACCAAAAATCTGATTGGCTTAAAATTGTGCCCTTTTCCGCATACTGGAGTAAAACAGTCTTTATCATATCTGTTGAATGGTGCAAAACAAAAATATAAAGCAGTTAAATAGATTGTTCTGTGTTTGTGAGTTATGTGGTCAGTGGATGATGGAGATGCATTTCACATTCAAAGTCATATTTTCCAAAGAGTGGTATATCCAGTGCTGTGAATGGAGGCCACCTCAGATAAGGGCGTAAAACAGGGGTGCAGCTGCCCTTCCATAATAGCCAGGCTGGACAATTTTCTGCACACTGGTCAGCTGTGGGAAAATGAAGGAGCACTTCTGCCTGAAGGACCCCATGAGTGTTTATAAGGTCCTCTTCTGATAATTCACCCCCATCACCTCCCTAGTTAATCCATCAGGCATAGGGCAGATAATGGGACGGTGCCCTCTCAGCACTCTCAAGGCTGCTTGTGGTTCCAAAGACAAAGAGCTGTTCCTTACTCCTTGAAGCCCCAGGGTGTTTTCTCTTTCATATTACCCCCCCCCCCCGTGACAGTTCCCAAGAGGCACTCTTCCGTGAACAGATCCCACACAGCAGGGACTGCATCTTAGTGACTTCTGTGGATCTGTCCATGTCCCTGAGATGCTGCCCAGGGTAAGGCTTCTGTAAGGGTAAGTCTTGCCTCACGAACCTTATAGAATTCTTTGAAAAGGTCAACAGGCATGTGGATGCGGGAGAACCCATGGACATTATATATCTGGACTTTCAGAAGGCGTTTGACACGGTCCCTCACCAAAGGCTACTGAAAAAACTCCACAGTCAGGGAATTAGAGGACAGGTCCTCTCGTGGATTGAGAACTGGTTGGAGGCCAGGAAGCAGAGAGTGGGTGTCAATGGGCAATTTTCACAACGGAGAGAGGTGAAAAGCGGTGTGCCCCAAGGATCTGTCCTGGAACCGGTGCTTTTCAACCTCTTCATAAATGACCTGGAGACAGGGTTGAGCAGTGAAGTGGCTAAGTTTGCAGACGACACCAAACTTTTCCGAGTGGTAAAGACCAGAAGTGATTGTGAGGAGCTCCAGAAGGATCTCTCCAGACTGGCAGAATGGGCAGCAAAATGGCAGATGCGCTTCAATGTCAGTAAGTGTAAAGTCATGCACATTGGGGCAAAAAATCAAAACTTTAGATATAGGCTAATGGGTTCTGAGCTGTCTGTGACAGATCAGGAGAGAGATCTTGGAGTGGTGGTGGACAGGTCGATGAAAGTGTCGACCCAATGAGCGGCGGCAGTGAAGAAGGCCAATTCTATGCTTGGGATCATTAGGAAGGGCATTGAGAACAAAACGGCTTATATTATAATGCCGTTGTACAAATCTATGGTAAGGCCACACCTGGAGTATTGTGTCCAGTTCTGGTCGCCGCATCTCAAAAAAAACATAGTGGAAATGGAAAAGGTGCAAAAGAGAGCGACTAAGATGATTACGGGGCTGGGGCACCTTCCTTACAAGGAAAGGCTACGGCATTTGGGCCTCTTCAGCCTAGAAAAGAGACGCCTGAGGGGGGACATGATTGAGACATACAAAATTATGCAGGGGATGGACAGAGTGGATAGGGAGATGCTCTTTACACTCTCACATAATACCAGAACCAGGGAACATCCGCTAAAATTGAGTGTTGGGCGGGTTAGGACAGACAAAAGAAAATATTTCTTTATTCAGCGTGTGGTTGGTCTGTGGAACTCCTTGCCACAGGATGTGGTGCTGGCGTCCAGCCTAGACGCCTTTAAAAGGGGATTGGGCAAGTTTCTGGAGGAGAAATCCATTACGGGGTACAAGCCATGATGTATATGTGCAGCCTCCTGATTTTAGAAATGGGTTATGTTAGAATGCCAGATGCAAGGGAGGGCACCAGGATGACGTCTCTTGTTATCTGGTGAGTTCCCTGGGGCATTTGGTGGGCCGCTGTGAGATCCAGGAAGCTGGACTAGGTGGGCCTATGGCCTGATCCAGTGGGGCTGTTCTTATGTTCTTATGTTAGAAATGGGCTGTGTCAGAATGCCGAATGCAAGGGAGGGCACCAGGATGCAGGTCTCTTGTTGTGTTGTGCTGAGGCATGTCCTGAGGCATTTGGTGGACCACTGTGAGATTCAGGAAGCTAGACTACATGGGCCTTTGGCCTGATCCAGTGGGGCTGTTCTTATATGGTCTGGGTCTAGCCCAGCCTCAGTAGCCATGCTGGGTGACATTTTGCCTAATAAGGACCAGAGTGGAATTGTTTTACAACTAGTGTCATACAAGTGGGAAAGGGCTGCAAACATCCAAATTAGTCAAATTTTCTAGGAACTCTGCGAGAGAAAGTTGGTGAGTGGCCACTAGCCAGGAAGAACGGCAGCCTCTGACTCTGTCCAGACCATTGTAAGCAGATTTGCACCTCTGGATATACAACAGCCCACAGCTCCCTCCCCCCCCCCCCCACAATATCCTATATGTGAGAGATTATGGAACATGGTCCCAAGCACCCCAATTCACACCATTTTCTGAAGCAGGAAACTGTTCGTCTGGATTCATTTTTCCTATCAGAGATTAGGATGCCAAACAGGAAAGGGGAGTTGAGCAGAAGCCTGGCGAACATGCCATGTCTCCGCACACCACCTTGGAGTTAATTTCTCCAAGTTTATCTAAGTTTTACAGCATTTCTCCTATCGGGGAAAATTAAATGATTTGGCAGATTACAAGAGCAGCAAATATAGCAAAGATTATTTAAAAGAACCAGGCATTGGAAATCAGTCTATTTGACACCAGGGCTCTGTATGCAAGGCAGCAACTGCTCTGTGCAAACAGCCTTATCTGATGGAGGGAACAGCTCCTCTCGGCTATTTAGTAGTTAATCCCCTGATAATACAGTTTGTCCTGGCTTGTAGAGGTGCCATCACACCGCATTTTGCTGCAGGCAAGAGAACTGAGCTAGCAGGGCTCCAACCTCAGGAAGCCAATTTCCTCCTCACTTATTTCTGAGGGAATATTTAAAGGGAAACTGCCAAGATGTTCTGGCTCCAAAATGGCCATGCCTTGCAAGGAAACTGCTCCTATCACTGAGCAGAGACCAAACCCAGCCAAGGCAGGTGCTCTTCGAAGTGGAAGTCACCGTGTGGAAAGGAAACAGTCAATGCCATTTCTACCCAGTCCCTCCTGGACATCAATCGGTTTTTGCCAGTGGGCAATTCCACAAAGCTGGCAAGGCGGCTTACCTAGGCAGGCTGACCATAAACCCCATTTTTCAACTGAGTTGTCACTAAAATTGTTCCACAAGAGAAACTCAGAGAACTCTCTGTTTCTCCAGACATTCCCCTTCATGGTGCAATCATCCCGGCTGCTCTTGCACTTTCATATACAACAACAAGCACATATACTATGATGATATTTGTAATGCAACAACATAAAACCAAAAATTAGCTGCCTAGGTCCTTGGGAAGGACTCGATAGGTGGGGTGGATATATACAAAATCAAAAACAACATGACTCTGTGAAAATAGATGATGATGTTGAACAGGGATGAGTGAGTTCCTTCAGACAGTCCAGTCCTAACCTGTGCTGGTACAACCAGGCCACATGAATTGCGCTATATCCAGCACAGGGTAGGAGGTGGCTGGAGGTCTCCATGGGGTAAGGGGATATCTCCTTGGGGTAAGGGACACAGTGCTCCCTTAGGACTGTGCCCTGAGTCTGTAAATCTAAAAGAGGATATTGCATTGAACTTTCCAGTGTTCGTGGATAAGCTATTTGTGCTCCACACACTTCTCTGTCCTTACACAAGGGCACTACCCACTCTTTGCTAAACTCTTCTGAAATCTACGGGTGCCTTAGTTTTCCCCTCCTGTTCAGCCTAAATGATGTGAAATGTATCAGCTTCCCCACTCTCCATGGCTTGACTGCTCTATTTTAGATTAGGGCTGCAATCCTAATCCCTTATGTCAGTGCTTTCCAGCACTGACATAAGGGCAATGCAGCTCCAAGGTAAGGGAACAAACATTGCCTTACATTGAGGAGGCCTCTGTGAGTGACACCCAACTGCGGGATGCAGCACATGTCCCATTGGCACTGCTATGCCAGTGCTGGAAAGTACTGACATAAGGGGTTAGGATTGCGCTCTAGGTGTCTTTAGAATAGATTATCAGCCCTTGGACACTCAAGAACTGTGCAGGAGTGCTAGCAGCAGCAGGTATGCCAGGATGCAGACTATGAAGACTTTCAATGAACTGCTATGTGCAGAGTTGGGAGGCCATTTCACACCCAGCCCCAAAACATGATCGTGTCTCCAGATGGTTGGGGATGTGCACACTCCTCTTGGTGTAGAAGTTGAAACAATGCGTGTCCGTTCCTTGCCAGTCCTGTTGATTGTGCAGTATATGGGATGCTCAGCACAACTTGTTCAAAGAAATGTCCTCCTTCTCTCTCTCCCCCAGATATGAGGCTTCTCTCTTGGACCTCGTGGAAGCCATGAGCCCAGGGCTCCAGCATCAGCCCAGCATCAGTCACAGCTACAACAAGACAAGCCGGAAAAAGGCTGGCTGGACACGGAGCCCTTCCAGTGCCTGCAATGGAGCAGCTGACCTGGAGGAGAGCCGCATTCTGGAGGACGTCTTTTTCATTTGATGGGCCCAATTGCGGTCGCCCTTGTGGTGGGTCAGGGACCTGCCTCTGCTTTCCTACATGGACACGTGTCCATCACAATATACTGTTTTTAGTTTATTTGATTGATGAGTGATTGTCTCCTGACTTCCCCTTAGAAACTAACATGGTAGGTCCCTGTCCAACTTCCAAATCATGTAAGAAAAGCATCCTTTTGCATAAGGTGACAGGTGTTAGTGGAATATCATCTGGGCGCCTTTCATGCACTGTGTTACAAGGCGTAATTCTTAAAGGAACAATGTATGCCATTGTCACAAGAACAGAGGCTTCATGTTTGATTCTTTAGCTGTGGAAATCAGTTTGCCAGCACTGCTGTCTCACACTCACTCACGCTCTCCAGCTAAGTCGTTTTCCATTTCAACAGTGGCCTACTGAAATTGAGGGCGCTACTTATGCATACTGTAGACGAATTTCTGTAATTGTCACATCCTACGCTGTTCCATTGAACTGTTTTGAAGGCAGATAACCTGCAGCTCTTCCCAACATGAATGGATGTTTCTCAGTTAGTGAATGTCTTACAGAATATGCCTCTTTAAGAAAAGATAAATTAAGAGTGCATGGGACATGGGTGGTCGAGTGAGATAGCACACCCCTCCTGCTTACCTGTCTTAAAATCAGCCAGCCTAGCAAACTAAACTGCTCAACTTTTCCCTCTTTTTCATATGAAAAGTGCCAGGGTTGTAGGGTGAGACCAGTCTGTTCCCTGACTCTGGCTTTTTCCCCTCTCCCTGCCTATTTCTTGATGCTGTAAATACAGACAAATCAGTAGTTATTTCCACTTGCTGCTCGTCACACGCATCCCTCCCTCTGGCTTTAATTATTCATGCCATAATTGTTTCAGTTTCTCCTAAAAGACACAACCTCCTTGGCTTGCAGGCTCTCATTTACTCCAAGAAACATGCAGAATCGGTAAAAATGACTGCAGATTGCACGATCAACCGTTGCTTTTAGCACAGTGCAGGGTTTGTATTTTATCAGAACGGTCACCCTCTCTTGGATTCCTGGAAACCCAATTCTGAAATAGCTCCTCTTGCAAAAGAGTTAGAAAGGCAGCACAGGAAGAGAATTCCCACCTCTTCTCTGCTGAACAGGTTGTCAGGAGACGAGTACATCTACTCAGAGGTGCCCTGCTTCTCAGGTTCACTCTTGCTGTGCCTGATTTCAGCTTTCTTGTCTACACCTGCAGCAGCCCAATCTCAGTGGATTGGAACTGTGCTTCCCAAACTCCTACAAGGGAGTTGTGAGCACTGTAAGTTGATGTGTGGGGAGGGGGGAGGCAGGAGCACGATCCTCAGTATTGCACTGCTGCCGGGGACAGGAGGAGGGGGTTTCTACTTACCTGTAGTCAGCGCTGCAGTCCTGGGGGGTGCAGGGAGCCCTCCACAGGGCTCCCCCTGCCTGCAAAAGTGTGAAAAAAGAGAAAAACAGGCACTTTTGGTTTTTGCAATGAAAGTGCCCTTTTCCCCCCTCGTTTGCACTTTTGCAGGCACAGAGAGCCCTGCGGATGGCTCCCCACACCCCCCGGACTCCCCAGGACTGCAGTGCTGGCTGCAAATAAGTTTTAAAAAAAACCCCTCCTGTCCCCAGCAACTATGCAATCCTGGGGATCCTGTTGCTGCCTTTCTCCCTCCTTGCCCCTTAGAGGGGCATTGGCCAGTGCTTCCCAGGCTGTTGGGTCATGACCCGTCAGTTTGGGAACCACTGGACTAGAAAGATGTAGCTCAAGCCAATTAGATGTAGCTAAAAGATGTAAAAAAGATGTAGCTCAAGCCATGGCTCAAAGCCATGGACTTTGGCCATAGAGACAGAGGGATGTGTGAGTGTCTCATAAAGCATCTCAAGATGGCATTGCTCGGGGCTTCCATGGGACTTAGCACAACTTATGGCATCTCAATTTATTTATTTTTTCTTCTTATCAAAGCTTTGGGGAGGCAGAAGTGTTTGCCTTGCCAGGCTAAAGTGAACACTAGATCCTCCTCTGTACTCTGAAATTACAGAGCAAAATAGGGAATGCTGAACTCTTTGGGATTGTTCTAGTGGAACTCTGGGACCAGTTGATTCCTCTCATTTGGGGCTCAGTTGGCATCCCAATAGCATGTGACTGGGGCATCTCTTTCCCCCCTTCTCTAGCCTTGTTGCTGATGCTCTGTTTCATCAGATTAGCCTGCATTGTCCTAGAGCCGCATGTCACTGCTCCCTGTTTTCAACAGCTGCCTTTTTTATACCTCTGCCACTTGGGCACAGGGACTCAGCTTACAAGAGGAATTAGAGAAAGAGAAGGGTGTTGGTCTTAACTAACAGCATTCCTTTTTTAAATGCCTTTTCTCAATAGCACATTTTGGGAATGAAACTAAACATCTTGCCTTTTAATTTTTAGCCTTCCCCCAACTGGCCTGTCACTCTGCTTGCCTTTTCTAAAGACACCAATTCCCACTTCTGAACGTGCCTTCAGATTCACATTCCAGAGCTCTACACTGGAGTGATATATATATATATATATATATATATATATATATATATATATATATATATATATATATATATATTGCCTCCAGTTCTTATTCAGTGCCAGTCCTTTAATATTGAATCTTGGATTTTGATAAAGCTCTTGATAAACAGGTTGGATTCGTGCTGTTTATTTTTGTGTCAAATTGTATGACTTCAATGACTTTTGAAGGGGTTTTTTTCCACTTTAAACTCTAGCTATGTTCGACTTTAAACTCTAGCTATGATGCTTAAAATTCATCAGTAGGAAATACCTGTCTAGGAGGCACTTCAAAAAATTGTAATAATAAGAGGAGCCAAGAGTGTGCTTGCACAGGTGTGGCCACAGCCCAGCATCAGTTATGCCAAGAGGCATTCCCGATTGTTAACATTGTGCTATAGGTGTGGTGGTGAATGTGACTTGAATGGGGAAAATGCATAGACACCAGCCCCACACACGCATTAACAGTAGCAACTGGGAATTGCACACGCTGTCCAACCAGACTACCTAACCTCCTAGGGATGCTGAAATGGGATTTCACACAGGACTGGTCAGTGTGCCGAGTGTCCATGTGGAGTGTGCATAAAGACTGAGCAGCATGTGAAATGCATCACCAGAATGAGTGCATTTCCCGGTGTTATTTGCAGAGAGTGCCTGTTGACCAGACAATTTGCAGAATCCCCCATTTGTGCTGTTCAGCTTTGCCCATTCTCCACCATGTTCAGTGCAAGTGCACAGCAGCTGTTTTTATGCGCCTTCACTATTCAATTTCCATTAACCCCCAACCTCTCTATCCTCCAGAAGTCAAACTTGCAGTGCTTCCTGTGCAGCCTTGTGCTGTAATTCTCAGCTGAATTGCGCAAACAGTGTTTAGTAGCCAATGTGAGCAAAAGGTATTTTACCACAAGGCATTATAAAGTTGAAGTTATTAAAAACATTTATGACCTTGGAGGGGGGAGGAAATCAATGGCTGTCAAAGAGAAAAGGACAGAAATCAGTGGCTGTAGATAGAGGCAGGAATTATTTTTCCTTCTACCGAAACAAAAGGAAAGAGAATCAAAAATTAAACTAACCAAAGAAGTCTCTCGGCGCTATCCATTTATTTGTAAACTCCTTCAGTTGAAGCACCAACCAGTAGAAACAGAGAGGGTGAAAGGAGAGGGCTGTTCACAAGTTTGTCCCATGTGTATTGCTGAATGAGGCCACGTGGTCACAGAGAGCTCTGGGTTTGCTCCTCACTCAGTGGGCCGTGGCTCTGCACCAGTGGCTAGTGTGTGTCTGTAGTTCCTGTGTAGCCCTCGTGCACTTTGTAAAAATGGGTCTGTGAAACAATCTCCCCCTCCCACAACCTCTTGGGTTTTGCTCTATAAATACTACCTTCAACTTGATTGGATCTTTTAATATAAACCTATGAAATGTTTTAATTTAATAAATTATCAAGATGAATTTTTCCTTATTTCTCTGGACTTAATTTGTTCTCTCTCTCTCCCTCTCTCTCTATGCTCCCTTCGTGGTGGTTTGACACTTTATAGACAATGGAAACATCCGTTCTCTGCCTTGGTTGCCCTTCGGGGAGAAAGGCAGAATATAAATCTAATAATAAATAAAAATAAGCAAGTTGTTTGTGGACAGAAGAAAACGGGTGAATAATTTGAAGTGCATCACAACTTTAATAGTTCCATTAACCTCACCTGACCAAAACAGAGAGCAATGTATGGTCTGGGCCAAACGTAAGATTGGGCTGCTACTATTATGATTAATAACTTATTCGTAATAAGCATATCAGAAGAAGTCTGCCAGATTCAAGGAGAGGTCAAATGGTCTGGCCTCCTGTGTCTCACTGTTTCCTATTAGGTGCTTCTTGGAGGCTGGGCATGAAGGCAATGGGCCTCCCTCATCACCCCCCACTCTTCACACACACTTCCTCTGACCCTGGGAGAAGCCATTGTGGCTACTGGCCCATGTGAGACCCATCCTCTGTATTTGCAAAATTCCCTTTCACACAATTGTCAATTGTTAAGAGCGATGCACACAACGTCAAAGGGACTGAGTCTTGCCACATCTTCTGATTGCAAATTCTGTAAGTCAATTATGTGGCGATTGCCTGGGATCATGTGGTGTGAGTGAAGGAAGTGCCTAGTTCTGAACCTCACCACAGGGGGCCCTTGACCAGTGGCAGAAGCTCTTTGTAGCCCCAGACTTGGGACGCAAATCTGTTGTGCTGCCCTCTGCATGGAACTGTCGTTTCTCACAGCAACTGAATCTTGGTACGACTGAAGGATGCACACAGAAGCGAGGGATTGGACACACTCTCTGCTTCCATCAGGCCGGGACACAACACTGAGCTCCAACTGGGGTGGGGCAAACTCAGCCAGTCCTGGGCTGATTTAAGGCTCTCTACTTTATATATATAACTTTGGAAATAGTAAACTATATTAATTTGTTGTGTTTTTCCAAGGGAAAATTATTTATTGGGGGGACATTTTTAGCTCGAGTGCTTGGAGCCTTAAATCATCATAATAAATTTGTGCTATTCAGGCTTTCTTACATTGTAATAAATTTGTTTTAAACATGAATGAGAAGATCCATGATTTCTCTAATATACTGTTATGTATTTCCTTTCAAAATGACACGGCTCACTACATCAACCCAGAGAATAATAGAGGGAGATTTACAGGACTTAACTTTGCCGGTGAGTGTGGCACGTACAGCAACTCCCAAGACGAGGCTTTGGTTGAAAGCTGGAGCTCCTTTCTGGAAGGGTGGCACTTGACAGCGCACTGAGCGTGTTGCCTGGTTGGCACCCCCAGGGCATTCCAGCCCAAGCTCTGGGCTCCCTGAACTCATCTCTCCCAGCAGCCCCAAAGGTCCCCTGCACTCTTGATCACTTTATCTGTCACCCTCTCAAGATGCCAAAGTTGAGCTGTAGTTGAAAGCTAAATTAATGCTCCAAACAAGACTAAGGTGTGTGTGTATGGGGGGGGGGAATAGCCTTCAGTGGGTGACAAAAAGGCATCCGGGGTGCAGCAGGACAGCCTGCCTGTGGAGAGCAACTGCGGGAGCAGTAGGAGATTCTCCATGTCTGACAATGATTCATCCCATTCTTCATCATGAGGCAAGGAAGGACATTCTTAATCCTTTGTTAATGTTCTGTATCTTCTAATAAGAGATGGGGTAAGACAGGGGTGCTCACACTTTTTTGGCTCGAGAGCTCCTTTGAAACCCAGCAAGGCCCGGAGATCTACCAGAGTTTTTTTTACAATGTTCGCGCCATCATAACATATAACATTTATGTGTACAATGTATGTTGGTGTACCTTGAGCCCCACTGAGTATAACAGGACTTACTCCTGAGTAGACATGCCTAGGATTAGGCTGTGAGGCTGCAATCCTAGCCACACTTACCTGGGAGTAAGCCCCATTGAGTACAATGGGCCTTACTCCCGGCGTTTCCTCCCAGAGGCACTTGAAGGGGGGGGGGGGTCGGCACTCCGCGATCTACTCATTTTGCCTCGCGATCTACCGGTAGATCGCGATCCACCTATTGAGCACCCCTGGGGTAAGAAATTCTTTTTTTACCTTCCTCCCTTGCTTTCCTCTATGCTTGGAACTCTCCAGCAAACTCTGCTTTCTTGCCATGCCTGTGCTCTTGGCACCCAGAGGTCCCAGGGCTTTCTGCTTTGAGGAGAGCAAGGCAGTTGCCTATTGCGCCATGTCTCTCTGGCTCAGCTCTGATCTGGGACACAGGTCCTCCACACCTGGCCACTTGCCAAGCCACTCAGCACTTCATGACGGAACAGACATTTAAACCCAGGACTGACTCAGTGTCCTGTCCATTTCACTACACTTATTGTCTTATTTTGGGCAGCAGACGCCTGACCCCTGCCCGATACGATTCTTCCATTTGTCAGCTAGAGAGTTGAACTGCTTTGGTAGATCCCCATCACATTGTAAAACATAAGATGCACAGGCTGGAGACAGCTCGTGGAAGCTCTTTATCGGGTCCGCGTGATAATTGGTGTCTCCCAGTATGGCCAGCAGCTGCTTTCAGAGGCTGAGCTGTGAAATGAAGCTCAGCAGAAGTGGCAAGAACAAAGTGCTTACTTCTGGGTGTAGCCTGTTTAATTATGTCACTTCTGGTCCTGAACAGGTACCTTGACTACTATTCAGCCAGTTGTCTGAAACGGGTCTGACATGCCTATTTAAATGCAACCAGGCCATGCAATGGTGAACTCCTGGGGCATCAGACTCTGGGCAGAAACCTATTGACCTTAACTTTTCAAATGATTATAGCTGAATAGTTCTCTGTTTAAAGCTAAGGAATCCACTCTGCAAGAACCCCAGGGCCGACTGCCCTTCTCTGGTTTCTTGTCTCACAAAAGTAAAGTGGGCACAAAGTCTTAGCCTGTTTGGGATGCAGTCTGCTCGCTTGGAAGATGTTGGGCACGTCTGGAGCTCAAATAGACTTTTTGCCTTGACAGCTACATTGTGATCCTCCATGTCTCAAAGCTACATTTCACATGCCATTCGCTAAGCTGTCATAATGAAAATCTGACAACCAGAAACACCTGCTTGACCTTTAAGTCATAAACCCCTCATGCTTAAATGGAATATGTTTATCTGCAGGGTGGCAGAAAGGTTGCAACCAGTAGAGGTGCACGAGGGGGCTTGCAGTGATGTTTTGAGCTCTGTTTCTGCTGCTAGTCGGATCAAGTTTAGGAGTCCATGAAGCCACACGCATTTCATGGTAACGTTGGAGTTAAACTCTCCACTTAAGAGCTGGATCCCTGCTGGATCAGGCAACAGGTCTGTCAAATCCAGCATCCTGTTTCCAACAGTGGTCAAGCAGAGGCTCTGGGAAGCCCACCAATATGACACGGAGAGCCAGGGAGAGCTCTGACAGCCAGGGTGGTGTAGCGGTTTGGGAGGCGGACTTAAACCTAGAAGATCCAGGTTCAAGTCCCTGCTCAGCCATAAAGCTTCCTGGGTGACATGACACCAGTCACTGTCTCTCAACCTCACATACCTCACAGGGTTGTTGTGAGGACAAAAGGAGGGAGACAAACCATATATACCACCTCAAGCTCATTTGCTCTCAACTGCCTCTGAAAGTAGAACGACATCCAATGAGTACAAACTGCAAGAGAAGTGATTCCGATTGGACATCAAGACAAAAATTCCTGACAGTCAGGGCGGTTTGGCAGTGGAACACATGTGGTAGACTCCCTCACTGGAGATCTTCAAGCAGAGGCTTGAGAAGCACCTTGAGATTCTCCTGAAACAAGCAGGGGGTTGGACTAGATGACCTTTTAGTTTCCTTCCAACACACACACACACCCCTGAAGTGGTCAGAACTGCTCCTACAGGCCTCCATTGTATAGTTTTACTAATCATCAGACCTGCTTTCATAGAAACATCCTTCTGGAATTTGTCACAATGTTGAAATCACTGAGCGGCTCAATCTCCTGAGCATTCTCCACCCTCAGACTGCCCAAACAGAAGATTCTTTTCCAGCGAAAGGGCACAGGATCCTATTCAGACATTCATTGCCAGAAGCTGTGGTGATGGCATTGAAAGGGATGATGGCCATTCATAGAAGCGCTGGTCTATCCATCACTGGCTACTAGTCACCATGGCTGTCTGGGAACTCCAGGGCCCTGAGCTATGACATACCAATTGTTGGGAGGGAGGCAACAGCAAGAGAGCTACAGCCTTCAAGTCCTGCTTGGGGGCTTCCCTTTAGGTATCTGGTTGCATAGGAAGCTGAATGCTGAACTAGAGGTTGAATTTAAATTCTCCTGCACACCAGTAGGATGTGCAAAGCAGCCATTCAGTGGATTAGCAGGCACTTGGTTCTTTCTGCTCTGGCTACAGTTGTCCGGATGCAATTTTTCAGGAAGAAGAGGGTATGTTGAAGCTCTTCCTGACGCCTGGCAGAAAGTCTGGAGAAATCAGCCAACCTCTCGCTGGAACAAGGCTCCTGCACTTGCTGATCTGGAAAATTGAAATACTTGGGTTGTGTAGGATTTAAAGGACAGTATTAACTTGGGGAGAAGAGATTTGACTTCCAGAAAGCAGTAGCTGCATCCAAAGAGATTCATATGGGCATGCTCCAAGCTTGGCACAGCACTGGTCACTGTCTGAAGAGGAGTGTGACCAGCCTTCTAGCGACAAGTCCGAGAAACTCTCAGGAGCAGCTCAGCGTGAATCTCCTTAGCAATGACTGTGCTATTGGCAGACTCCTCTGAGCAGTGACTACAGGCCATCTTGTGTTTGCTGATGCACCTGGCCTGAACTTTGAGCCCACAAAGGTGGTGCTCCTGTTCTTTGCTCAGGTCCAGGAATACATTGAGTGACATGAGAACATGACTAGGAAGGGTCACCACAAAATGAGTTGCCCCACTTGCAAATGGCCGTGTGAAATCATCCCAGTTCTACTCCCTGATCAAGTGTATCAGGCAAGCCCCCATGTTGGCACTCTTTCCTATTTGCAGGTTTGCCCCTTCTTTGAATGTTGGTCCTTTCCCTCCTTGCAACAGGAAGGGGAGACATGAGCAGTCCCCCAGGACGGGTCAGGTAAGCGTACAATGTAGAAGCTGGAAATGAAATGGGAGCTACGAACCCTCTGAATGATGTAGGGGGGAAAATGGTCAGTGGTGAGTCTTGCCGCAAGGAGTCTTTGCTGAGAGTGAAGAATTTGGCTGGCTTGCTATTGAGGAAGGGGATGCAGCTGCCTCTGACAGTGGAGCCCCTCAGCTGCCTCTGCTGGCTCCCTCACCCCCCACTTGCCCCCCACTTATGCGCAGCATCAGGAGTCTTGCTATGGTCCCTATTCCCCTCATCTCCCTCTCCTTCCCCTCTCCCTTCTGCTCACGCTTCCACAGCCAGGGCCATGTGAAGGCCGATTGAAGCGGTAGTCTCAGGCAGGCTGCTTGGTGGGGCTGCTCACTGTGTCCTTCTCCTTGCCGCCTCCTCCTCATCTCTCTGTTCCCTTGATTGGAAAAGGAAGCGGCGACAGGGAGGAAGAGGACATGGTCGCCGCATCTCAAAAAGGACATAGTGGAAATGGAAAAGGTGCAAAAGAGAGGGACTAAGATGATTACGGGGCTGGGGCACCTTCCTTATGAGGAAAGGCTACGGTGTTTGGGCCTCTTCAGCCTAGAAAAGAGGCGCCTCAGGGGGGACATAGATATTTGATTTTCTCTGTAAACCGCTTTGTGAACTTTTTGTTGAAAAGCGGTATATAAATACTGTTGTTGTTGTTGTTGTTGTTGACATGATTGAGACATACAAAATTATGCAGGGGATGGACAGAGTGGACAGAGAGATGCTCTTGACACTCTGACATAACACCAGAACCAGGGGACATCCACTAAAATTGAGTGTTGGGAGAGTTAGGACAGACAAAAGAAAATGTTTCTTTACTCACCGTGTGGTTGGTCTGTGGAACTCCTTGCCACAGGATGTGGTGACGGCGTCTGGCCTGGGCGCCGTTAAAAGGGGATTGGACAAGTTTCTGGAGGAAAAATCCATTACGGGGTACAAGCCATGATGTGTATGTGCAACCTCCTGATTTTAGAAACGGGCTATGTCAGAATGCCAGATGCAGGGGAGGGCACCAGGATGAGGTCTCTTGTTATCTGGTGTGCTCCCCGGGGCATTTGGTGGGCCGCTGTGAGATACAGGAAGCTGGACTAGATGGGCCTATGGCCTGATCCAGTGGGGCTGTTCTTATGTTCTTAACTACAATTCCCAGGAAGCCTTGCAGGTCCCTTGTTATCTGGTGTGCTCCCTGGGGCATTTGGTGGGCCGCTGTGAGATCCAGGAAGCTGGACTAGATGGGCCTATGGCCTGATCCAGTGGGGCTGTTCTTATGTTCTTAACTACAATTCCCAGAATGCCTTGCAGGTCTCTTGTTGTCTGGTGTGCTCCCTGGGGCATTTGGTGGGCCGCTGTGAGATCCAGGAAGCTGGGCTAGATGGGCCTATGGCCTGATCCAGTGGGGCTGTTCTTGTGTCGAGGGGAGGAGAGTGCTGAATTAGAACCTCAGATAGTGGGAGAAGCCTAGGCTGGCACATCACTGGGAAAGGGGGCAGGACTGGGCATGCCGCCTCAGGCATCAACAGGGCTCAACTGAGCCTTTTCAAAAGTGGGGGCAGGGGGCAGTGGCCCATGGTGGTCTGGAGTGTCTGTAGTTCCCTGGCAGAGGCCTGGCCAGGTGCACTTTGTGCCCCGGGAAGAGGGAAGACCCTGCGGGGCTGGGCCAGGCCTGAGGTTCCTTTCTTTTCTGTGATTCTGCAACACAGCAATACCTGAATCTTCATCCAAACTGGGTCCTGCACCCCGTTTTCCACAGTTTCATTGATCCCCTCAGGCTCTTCCACGGAACGTCTGGCTGGTCCACTTGGTTGGCCTGCTCTTCCAAGGCTTACTGGCAGCCTCCCAGTGTCAGGGGCTGGGGGTGCTACACACCTTTCCTTCCTTCCCCCCCAGGTTTCCCACTTATTTAATTATTGAACGTGCAGCCCAGCAAAGCGAGCCCTTTTCATACTCGTTATTGTTTGCTTAATTGGAAATCAGGTTGTGGCAGTGACACCCCCCCACCTCCCCGCAGACCTGCGTGCTCCTTCCCGGCAATTCTCCAGTTGCCGATTTGAACATCTTGGAATGGGAGCCAGATCAGGAGCCTGGAAGGCTGGTGCCACATTAGGATGTGGCTGGGCTGCTGGGTTTTTTTGCCGACAGGGAGGAAGCAAACCGAGGCTTATCAAGCTCCCCAGCACACAATCCACAGTTATGCCTGGGAAACAGCATGTCTACTCCTGCAATTAGTCGCACCTTCCCAGGTGGCTCTGCGATTAGCCTTGGGATTGGGGCCCCTGAGCTTGCTCATTGTGCGAGCTCAGAGAAGTTGCTTTCTCGGGCCTTCAATTTCCCATCTCTAAAATGGGACTGCGTTGCTCCCAGATGCAAGGGAGCTGCCACAGGATCTGGGGATCTTGTTCTTTGGTGTTCTCATTTAGGCATCTGGTGGCCACTGTGAGATACAGGAAGCTGGACTAGATGGGCCTTTGGCCTGATCCAGAGGGGCTCTTCTGAGGTTCTCATGTCTCTTAAACAGTTGTGCTTTTTAGAACACTCAAACAAGCGCACCCAGGGGAGCTGCAGCAGGAGCGTCAGTGCGGTGGCCAATGGCAATTCACATTGGTTTGGCATGTGTGAGTGTTCTCTCAGTCATTCCTATAACTAGGCCCTCAAAGTAAAAGGAGGAAAAGATGGAGACACAAAGTGTGTGGTCAGCCTGACTGCATGCAAGACAGGGGAGCAGCAGGGGAGGGGTTTGTGGATTGCTGCCTATCCATTTCTGCTTATTCTGGCGACCACCAAGTTCTAGAAAGAACCCTTAGCACAGGGTTTCTCAAACTTTGAGTGAGAGGTACTCCCTCAGTAAGTTCTTGCAGAGGAGGGGCTAGGGCAACAACACGATCGCACCGCTAAGGGGGGGTGCTTGTGACTTACTTGGCATGGTATAGCGCTGCATCAGGCTGCAGGAGGTGTGGGGAGCCCTGCGCAGTGCTCTGCAGAGCTCCCCGAGGCTTGCAACCTGCAATAGAAGCGGGCGCAGAGGATCTCCTGCAAAACGGAAGTGCTTTGCACCCACTTCTACTGTAGGTTCCAAGCCTCGGGGAGCTCTGGGGAGGGCTCCCTCCACCTCCTGCAGCCTGCTGCAGCCCTGCCTACATAAGTCAAAAGCCCCCCCCCCCACCTCCCCTTAGTGATATGACCCACCAGTTTGAGAAGCTCTGCCTTAGCATATTTGGCTAAGTGGTAGTGACTAATCCAGGGAGGGCTGTGCATGTGGGGACCAGCTGCGAATAAGCAAGTCAGAGGGCCAGATGCAAGGGAGGGCACCAGGATGAGGTCTCTTGTGATCTGGTGTGCTCCCTGGGGCATTTGGTGGGCCGCTGTGAGATACAGGAAGCTGGACTAGATGGGCCTAAGGCCTGATCCAGTGGGGCTCTTCTTATGTTCTTAACTACAATTCCCAGGAAGCCTTGCAGGTCTCTTGTTATCTGGTGTGCTCCCTGGGGCATTTGGTGGGCCGCTGTGAGATACAGGAAGCTGGACTAGATGGGCCTCTGGCCTGATCCAGTGGGGCTGTTCTTATGTTCTTAACTACAATTCCCAGGAAGCCTTGCAGGTCTCTTGTTATCTGGTGTGCTCCCCGGGGCATTTGGTGGGCCGCTGTGAGATACAGGAAGCTGGACTAGATGGGCCTATGGCCTGATCCAGTAGGGCTCTTCTTTTGTTCTTATGTTCTTAAGTCAGCTGACACTGCAAGGCTCCACTTCCGGGACATTTGGAGGTGAGGGGGCAGGAGAGATCTGCTAAGCAACCTTCTGTCCCACTACCTTGGAAGGGGGGGCAAATAAGTCCTCCTGGCCGTAGAGAGAAATGCATCCCTTTCTTGGGGACATCCAAATTTTCCCTGCTTGCCTGTTTCCCACATTGTCACATCACATTTGAAGCTGGTCTCTCTCTCCCGGGACCCCTCCCCACCTTGGAAACTCTTGAGTCTTGGAAACACAGAGAGAAAGGGACAGGGAGGGGGATTTTTCCTTCTTCTCCCCCCTCACCTTTTTTTTTTTTAAGTTCTGAGCACCTCTTCAAAGGCTGCCAAATTCACTTTGAATAATATAAAACTCTGAGAGGTGAAAAAAGGGAATATTAAACAAAACGCTCTTGACTCTGAACCGCCCCTGGAATGGAGCCACTTGCATTTTTCATCACTGCAAGAGCAGGGATACTTTTCCTCCCCAGTTAGAAGGGAAGGGAGTCTGCCAAGCAGCTTCGCAACCATAAGGATGGAACCAGCGCAAATGGCGCCATGTGAAAATGTCTCCAGTCTCTGCACTGTGAGATCAGGACAGAAGCTCCCTGAGCATCCCATCCTTCTAAAGTTTGAGTGACAAGCGGCTGCTCTGTGGCAAGATTCCGAATGCAGCCCACCGGCCATGGAACTGACTCCACAGGGGCTTGGCAGCCCCCCCCCCCATACCCTGTTTCAAGTTTGAGGCAAGCAGCAGAAACCCAGGAGTGCTCCACCCACCCTGAGCCTCATTGCATCTGGCCTCCCAACCCAGAAGTGACTGGCGATGATGTCATCACCAGCTACTTCCAGTGGCACTTCAAATAGGTGGACCACGTGAAGTGGTGCGGCAGAGGACAAAGTGGAGAAACACTGGTCTAGGGGAGTCATGACTGAGGAGGCAGTCCTATCCAACTTCCTAGCTCTGCTGTAGCTGTGCCAATGGGGCGTGCGCTGCATCTTGTGGTGGGGTCACAATCACTCAGGCTTCCTCAAGGTAAGAGAATATTTGTTCCCTTATCTTGGGGCTGTGATGCTGATGCATTGGTGCTGGAAAGCCGGGTTGGACTGGGCCCTGAGATATACAAAATTATGCATGGGATGGATAGAGTAAGATGGAGGGAAGTTCTTTCCCTCTCACATCACAGTAGAACTAGGGGGCATCCACTAAAATTGACAGGCAGGAGATTCAGAACAGACAAAAGAAAATATTTATTCCTCTCCCAAGTAATTAATCTGTGGAACTCCTTGCCACTGGATGTGGTGATGGCATCTGGCCTATATGCCTTTAAAAGGGGATTGCACAGATTTCTAGTAGAAAAGTCCATCAGAGGTTACAAGCCATGACAGGTATAGGCAGCCTCCTAGTTTGAGAAGTAGCCAACCTCAGAATGCCAGCTGCAAGGGAGGACATCAGGACACAGGTCGTTTGTTGTCTTGGGTGCTCCCTGAGGCATTTTGTGGGCCATTCCGAGATACAGGAAGCTGGATTAGCTTGGCCATTGGCCTGATAATAATATATAATATAATATAATATACAGTATTTATATACCGCCTTTCTTGGTCTTTTATTCAAGACTTTATTCAAGGCGGTTTACACAGGCAGGCTTATTAAATCCACGCAGGGATTTTTACAAATTGAAAGAAGGTTCTCTCTTTCAAGAACCACCACATTCAAGCTGTTACACTCCGATCTGGTTTAACATTCTGGCCTCCATCCTCCCACGCTCCGAGCAGATGGAACAGCTCAGCTGCAGCTTGCCAGCTGCTTCAAGGTCGCACGGTGCCAGTGGCCTCGAACTGGCGACCTTGTGGATGTTAATCTTCAGGCAAATGGAGGCTCTACCCTCTAGACCAGACCTCCTGCCCAATGGACCTCCTGATCCATTAGGGCTCTTCTTATGTTCTCACCCTTGCCTATTGGCATGCACGGGGGAAACTTCTGAAAACAACTGTATTCAAGGGCCACCCCTTCATGGGGCATGGTGGTGTGAGTTGCCACCATGGTGGGTTGCACGGGGGGAGGGTGGCAGGCTCAGGGTGCCCTTCACCTTAAAGTGAAGTTAAACTGAAGCTAAAAGCAAGTGGGAAGTGGCTAGTCACCTTCTTAGTGTGCTCATGTGGTTAGTGTGCTCTCCAGACTGAGAGCAAAGTCCAAAGTCCAGCTGAAATGTCTTCGTGACTTCCTCTTTGCCGACGATGCAGCTGTCACTACCCACTCTGCCAAAGATCTCCAGCAGCTCATGGATCGTTTTAGCAAGGCCTGCCAAGATTTTGGACTGATGATCAGCCTAAAGAAAACACAGGTCATGGTTCAGGATGTGGACTCACCTCCCTGCATTACAATCTCTGCGCATGAACTGGAGGTTGTCCATGACTTTGTGTACCTTGGCTCAACGATCTCCGACACTCTTTCTCTCGATACCGAGCTAAACAAACGCATCAGTAAAGCAGCTACCATGTTTTCCAGACTCACAAAGAGAGTCTGGTCCAACAAGAAGCTGACAGAACATACCAAGATCCAGGTCTACAGAGCTTGCGTCCTGAGTACACTTCTGTACTGCAGCGAGTCATGGACTCTCCGCTCACAACAGGAGAGGAAACTGAACACTTTCCACATGCGCTGCCTCCGACGCATTCTTGGCATCACCTGGTAGGACAAAGTTCCAAACAACACAGTCCCGGAACGTGCTGGAATCCCTAGCATGTATGCACTGCTGAAACAGAGATGCCTGCGTTGGCTCGGTCATGTCGTGAGAGTGGATGATGGGCGGATCCCAAAGGATCTCCTCTATGGAGAACTCGTGCAAGGAAAGCGCCCTACAGGTAGACCACAGCTGCGATACAAGGACATCTGCAAGAGGGATCTGAAGGCCTTAGGAGTGGACCTCAACAAGTGCGAAACCCTGGCCTCTGAGCGGCCCGCTTGGAGGCAGGCTGTGCAGCATGGCCTTTCCCAGTTTGAAGAGACACTTTGACAGCAGTCTGAGGCAAAGAGGCAAAGAAGGAAGGCCCATAGCCAGGGAGACAGACTAGAGACAGACTGCACTTGCTCTCGTTGTGGAAGGGATTGTCACTCCTGGATTGGCCTTTTCAGCCACACTAGACGCTGTTCCAGAACCACCATTCAGAGCGCGATACCATAGTCTTCCGAGACTGAAGGTTGCCAATACAATACATGTGGTTTCCTCCTACCCAGAAGTGTGGGTCTTCTAGTTTTGCTTACAGAGACCACAGGAATTAAGGAGCTCCTTCATTTGTGCAGTCCCCTTAGAGAAAACCAGAATTCCTTTACTTCCAGGTGTGCAGAAACAGCACAAGGAGCATGGAAAGGGCCTTGTTTCCATTTTTGTAGTGCAGCAGTGGCAATGGTGGACCCAAGACGGCACTGGGTGGTGTTCTGGAGCATGCTTCCCCTGGCAAGTTGGATGCTTGTGCCTTCTTTCCTTCCCTCACGCGCAAAGGATGGATGGAAGGAAGGAAAGAGCGCACAAGCGTCCTGCTTGTCATGAGTCATGCATCTCATGCTAAACCATGCTTTCATGTTATGTCATGTCATGTCTGAACCAAGCCTCTCTTTCAGCACCAGCTCATCTGGGCTGTTCAGGAAAGAAACAAGGCAGCACAATCAATACTGAGAGGGCCTGTGACCTGATCTCCACCCAGTGAGAACAGACCAGTCCCTCCCACCACTACTGCTTAACCTTGAGCCAAGGCCTGCAGCTGGTGGCTGTCGCGCTCTCTTGCTTGGGCTGTCATCCAGTCCTGTCCCAGCTGTAGAAGATTGTCCACGTGGGTTGGCAAGATTAGCTCATCAGTTGAACTGCCACAGCGGCCTGTCCAGCCAGCCAAGGACAATACAACAAAAGCACATTTGGTGGAACCAAGGGGAGATGAAAGCCATCATGTTGGGGGAAGAAGGAAGGAGAGAGAAGCCAGGACTTTGCTCTCTGGGTCAGTGGTGTAGCTAGAGGGTGCTGCTGGTTCGTTTCCAGGCCCAATTCAAGGTTTAAAGTCCTTTTAAGGTGGCAAGGAATAGGGCCTTCTCAGTAGTGACACCAAGTTTATGGAACTCCCTCCCTCTTAGCTTATGGACCACTCCCTCCTTAGAGGCTTTCCAGTGGGGCATAAAGGCATGGTTATTTCGATCAGACTTCTGAGTCCAGGTCTTTTAATATTGAATACTGTGGGTTTTTACGCAGGTTAATTTTTTTTAGGCGTCTGATCCCTTTTTTGATTGCTACTAGTTTTATGAGTGATCTCTTTGTCTTTTAATGTGATATTTTAATGCTGCCTTGTTTTTAAGTAGATTTAAATATTTATGGTTTTTATGTGGTTCTGTGTTGGAAGCCCTTTCAAATGCCCTTCGGGGAGATAAAGCAGGGTAGAAATTTAGTAAATAAATAAAATGTAGCCCCAGCCCCGCCTTAGCTATGCCACTGGTAGTAGACCATCCTGAGCTGGGTGGACCAACAGTCTGGCTCAGAGTAGAGGCAACTTCACGTGATTGTACATTTGGAGCTTACTACCACGAAGGGAGGCAACAGAGAGGTGGTTCACCATGGAGAGGGGGAAGGAATTTGTGTATTTCATCTTACTTATAAATCATTTTGCTACAAAAAAATATTCAAAGTAGTGTACAATTTGTTAAAAAAGAAATAAATTACAACCAAAAATGCAAAACAATACAACGAATAAAATGGCATTAAAAGGGCAGCAATCCATCTTGGGTGTCTACAACTGCAGCCTGCAGCCGAGATGTAGGTTTGCCATCACAGTAAGAATTAACCCAGCGCACGGAGCACTTCCTTCCCATAGGACTTACGGTCAGTTGCAGATGGGCCAGTCAAAATCAGGAAACATGACAGGGTGATAGCAACACGACAGGATTTCATGGCTGTGGGCTTCTGTTCAGAGCTGTGCATGATTTTGAGAGCCGATGAGCAAATTGTATGGCATGTATCAAGCTAGCACAGCAGCATGATAGTGTGGGGAAGGGCATTAGGCTACATTAATACACTGGATAAAGACCCTAACTCCTAAAAGCTCATTAAGAATTCTTTTTTGTGTATGGTGGGGGGGGGGGAGGAGGAAATAAGAAAATAGATTTTTGGCAGCTCAGACAGGATTAAAGAGGGGAAAGACCATCCAGGAGTCCATCTTCTCTGCCCCACAAGTCATTCGTGTTTCCTGTAAATCAGTCCTCATAAAGGGGTTCCTTCCCACCCCTGCCATTATGGCTAAATGCATTTGCTTTAACAGGTCCTGGGTTGGTTATGAATTGCCCTCCAGCAGGGGGAGGCCACTCTGTAGCTGTCCAGATCAGTTCTGCCTGGATTGAGAGGTGAGGGCAGAGACAAACAACAGCACAGTGACAAAACACAACCCTTGCAAGTAGAAGATCCCTGGCGCAGTCCCTAGTTGGAAGACGTTGGGGAGAAGGGCTGGGAAAGCCCACTGCCGGTCAATGGAGTAGCTAGAGGGGGTGCAAAGCACTAAGTTTTACAGGCGCCTGAACGCGCCATGCAAGCAAGCTCTCTTCCTGCTCTTTGGAGACATTCTGGGAGGTGGGAGCAAAACAGAGGCATTCCGCCTCCGTTTTGTTTCCACCGCCTGGAATGACTCCAAAAGGAAGGAGGAGGGACTGCTTGCACGCTGTGGCCAGGCTCCCTGCAAAACTCAGTGCTTTGCACCCCCTCTAGCTATGCCACTGCCACTGGCCAGAGGGGGTTGAGCCATGATAGCTGTCCAGTGGCAGCCAGGAGTTAGAAGGAACAAACCAAAATGCAAACCTTCCAGGAAGGCTGGTATTGCTCAGGAAAATTCCCAGCCCGCACAGGAAACTTTTTCTTGCTCTTCCTGGCTAGCGGAGCCCAGTGGCTGGCTTGGGTGGGTGGGGCCCGTTCAGAGCCTATAACTCTCCTGGCCAGGAGATGGGCCAGGCTGCAGTGCTGGTGGTTCACTACGTGAGGCAGCCATGCATGGAGCTGAGAGTTCTAGCCTGTTTGTCCCACAGCTGGATGGACCGGGGGCTTCGTCTCCAGGTCCATTCCTATAAATATCCTCTTTGGCCCACACAATTTGCAGGGTTTTGCAGTGCTTCAAAAACCTGATTGACCAGCGATGAAGAACAGACAGAGTGAAATGGATGCTGGCGGTCGGGCTGATGCACTTCCATCACCTCTGAAAATCTCTGGCCTGCCTTCAGTTAAAGCCTGAGGGCAACTCATAATATTCTACATGATTTAAAACCAAACCAAACCCAAAAACCTCTTTTATGGAAGAGGAATTGAAGCTGAGAACAACCTGCACTGGGATGGGCCACTGTGAGATGTAGGAAGCTGATGGGCTTTCGGTCTGATCCAGCAGGGCTCTTCTTATGTTGTTATGGGATGCTTCAAGCAGGGGTTGGTAGGAGGTAGATTCTGACCTGCTGGTTGATCTCTGAATGATTTACAAGAGAGCTACAAGGGTTTTTGATGCCCAATTGCTTCACAAGGCTGCTGAAACAAAGTGAGCTGGGGGGGAGCACAGATGGATCAAATATGGCGTTTTGTGTGCAAGGATTGCGTGCTTACTTATGGTTCTGGAAACAAATTCCTGAGTGCACAGAGGCACCCTAGTTCTTAATTCTAAGTGCAGATCTGCCCAAGAAGAACATAAGAAGAGCCCCACTGGATCAGGCCAGAGGCCCATCTAGTCCAGCTTCCTGGATCTCACAGCAGCCCACCAAATGCCCCAGGGAGCACACCAGACGACAAGAAGACCTGCAAGGCCTCCTGGGAATTGTAGTTTAAGAACATAGGAACAGCCCCACTGGATCAGGCCATAGGCCCATCTAGTCCAGCTTCCTGTATCTCACAGCGGCCCACCAAATGCCCCAGGGAGCACACCTGATAACAAGAGACCTGCAAGGCCTCCTGGGAATTGTAGTTTAAGAACATAAGAACAGCCCCACTGGATCGGGCCATAGGCCCATCTAGTTCAGCTTCCTGTATCTCACAGCGGCCCACCAAATGCCCCAGGGAGCACACCAGATAACAAGAGACCTCATCCTGGTGCCCTCCCTTGCATCTGGCATTCTGACTTAACCCATTCCTAAAATCAGGAGGTTGCGCATACACATCATGGCTTGTACCCCATAATGAATTTTTCCTCCAGAAACTCGTCCAATCCCCTTTTAAAGGCGTCTAGGCTAGACGCCAGCACCACATCCTGTGGCAAGGAGTTCCACAGACCGACCACGCGCTGAGTAAAGAAATATTTTCTTTTGTCTGTCCTAACCCGCCCAACACTCAATTTTAGTGGATGTCCCCTGGTTCTGGTATTATGTGAGAGTGTAAAGAGCATCTCCCTATCCACTCTGTCCATTCCCTGCATAATTTTGTATGTCTCAATCATGTCCCCCCTCAAGCGTCTCTTTTCTAGGCTGAAGAGGCCCAAACGCCGTAGCCTTTCCTCATAAGGAAGGTGCCCCAGCCCCGTAATCAACTTAGTCGCTCTCTTTTGCACCTTTTCCATTTCCACTATGTCTTTTTTGAGATGCGGCGACCAGAACTGGACACAATACTCCAGGTGTGGCCTTACCATAGATTTGTACAACGGCATTATAATACTAGCCGTTTTGTCCTCAATACCCTTCCTAATGATCCCAAGCATAGAATTGGCCTTCTTCACTGCCACCGCACATTGGGTCGACACTTTCATCGACCTGTCCACCACCACCCCAAGATCTCTCTCCTGATCTGTCACAGACAGCTCAGAACCCATCAGCCTATATCTAAAGTTTTGATTTTTTGCCCCAATGTGCATGACTTTACACTTACTGACATTGAAGCGCATCTGCCATTTTGCTGCCCATTCTGCCAGTCTGTAGAGATCCTTCTGGAGCTCCTCACAATCACTTCTGGTCTTTACCACTCGGAAAAGTTTGGTGTCGTCTGCAAACTTAGCCACTTCACTGCTCAACCCTGTCTCCAGGTCATTTATGAAGAGGTTGAAAAGCACCGGTCCCAGGACAGATCCTTGGGGCACACCGCTTTTCACCTCTTTCCATTGTAAAAATTGCCCATTGACACCCACTCTCTGCTTCCTGGCCTCCAACCAGTTCTCAATCCACGAGAGGACCTGTCCTCCAATTCCCTGACTGTGGAGTTTTTTCAGTAGCCTTTGGTGAGGGACCGTGTCAAATGCCTTCTGAAAGTCCAGATATATAATGTCCACGGGTTCTCCCGCATCCACATGCCTGGTGACCTTTTCAAAGAATTCTATAAGGTTTGTGAGGCAAGACTTACCCTTACAGAAGCCATGCTGACTCTCCCTCAGCAAGGCCTGTTCGTCTATGTGTTTTGAGATCCTATCTTTGATGAGGCATTCCACCATCTTACCCGGTATGGATGTTAGGCTGACCGGCCTATAGTTTCCCGGGTCCCCCCTCTTTCCCTTTTAAAAAATAGGCGTGACATTTGTTATCCTCCAATCTTCTGGCACCGTGGCCATTTTGAGGGACAAGTTGCATACCTTAGTCAAGAGATCTGCAACTTCATTCTTCAATTCCTTAATAACCCTTGGGTGGATGCCATCAGGGCCCGGTGACTTATTGATCTTTAATTTATCAATGAGGTCTGAAACATCTTCTCTTTTAACCTCTATCTGACTTAACTCCTCGGTTAGGAGGGGCCGTTCGGGCAGCGGTATCTGCCCGAGGTCTTCTGCCGTGAAGACAGATGCAAAGAACTCATTTAATTTCTCTGCCATTTCTAAGTCTCCTTTTATTTCCCCTTTCCCTCCCTCACCATCCAGAGGGCCAACCGCTTCTCTGGCGGGTTTCCTGCTTCTAACATATTTGAAGAAGCTTTTATTATTCCCCTTAATGTTGCTGGCCATGCATTCCTCATAGTCTCGCTTGGCCTCCCGTATCACCTTCTTACATTTCTTTTGCCACAGTTTATGTTCCTTTTTATTCTCCTCATTAGGGCAAGACTTCCATTTACGGAAGGAAGCTTCCTTGCCCTTCACAGCCTCTCTAACTTGGCTGGTTAGCCATGCGGGCACCCTCCTGGATTTAGTGGAACCCTTCTTTCTTTGCGGTATACACCTCTGCTGGGCCTCTATTACTGTCAGGCCATAGGCCCATCTAGTCCAGCTTCCTGTATCTCACAGCGGCCCACCAGATGTCTCAGGGAGCACACACAAGACCACAAGATACTTGCAACGGAGCCACTTTTCCACTCAGCACTGGTTGGCAGACCTCAGGTTGTGTAGAGTCACAAAGTGGATCCTGTCGTCCTCAAGTGCACCCGCCCTGAGCAGCAGAACAGAGATTTGAATTCAGGTCCTCTAGTACTGTCCGCTTTGCCCCACCGCCTTTGTCATTAACAGCTGTTGGGAAAGAGTGAGAGCCGGCGACACTGGCCTGTCTCTGCACTGGCCTGTCTCTGCCAGTGTATCTGCCTGAGCTCCCCAAATGGACAGCTTCATTTGAATGCAGATGTTTTCCACCCTGCTTGGGATACTGCAGAGTGGAGAACGGCTAGCGCAGTTCAGTTTGCCTGTAGGCAGCCGCTCTGCTATGAGCATGTAATTAATTGCTATGCAAAAATGTTCTGAGCTGAAATGCCGGGTGTATAAATGATACTGTCTCCCTTCCTCGAATTCACACAAAGGGAACGAGATGCAAATTTTCCTGCTATATTTTTTAAATACCAGCATTTTTCAGCTGTTTGTTCTTTTGTAAAATTTATCAGGCTGCCTCCTGGGAGATGAAAGGCAGCAGATCCCACGGAAGCCAAGGAGACGCAATTCTGCAGCCCCTGCTGGGAAGAAAGCCTCGACTCCAGATTTCGGGGAGGGACACGAAGAGGCTTCCTCCCTTTAACCTGAGCTTAACTTTTTCTCCTCCTTCAAAGGGTTTGCCCAAAGAGAAACGGCTCCCTGTGAAGGGTGATGCCCTCCATGTGCTCCAACAGCTGGACTTCACACTCCTTTCTACAGGTTTGCTCAGCAGGTGTCCTGTTCCTGGCCTTGGGTGGGAACCAGGGCAAGGAAGAAAGGCTGCTTGGCTGCATAGGACCCCCTCCTCCCATGACAGTGGTTGGTTCAGAGATTGCTAGGAACTGTTACATGCTCAATGTTTTATTTCCATCGGTTCTGATTAATTCCAGGCATGCAGGAGACACACATCCAAAACAGGTGACTTGTGTGGGTGCCTGCTTGGAAGGCAAAGGGCCAGACCAGTAACATGTCTATTTACAGGCCAAGAAGGCCAGACTTTTTATCTGAGCCACATAATCACCACCTCTCCCTTCCTTAATTCATCCATGCAGCCGAACACTCCATGTTTTGACAGAGGCCTGTTTACTCCTTAGATGTAAATGTTCATGCCTCCAAAATGCAGATGAAGCCTTCCAAATCTAGCTAGAACAGCGCATGTGGGGTCTTGAAAGCTGCCTTCCTGGGCATCTGAGTTTGGAAAAAAAAACTTTTGCAAAGCAAAGGAAAAATTCCACACCTCCAATGGTCCTCACCCAGCCCAAGATTAAGCTCACTCTAGGAAGCATGTTAAGCCACAAGACCTCCAAAGGAGAGGATGTGCCCTCAGCTGGGGGAAAAACAAAGGCCGAAGCCAGTGCGGACCTTGACTAGCAACAGAGGACCTTCTGATTGAGTCACCCCACCTTAGAACCCCTACCAAAATTCAGCACTATGGTTTTGTTCTTCACCTGCTATTCTGCCTTGCCCTTGGTCTGTGGAGTAACAACCTGTCAGTCCTGCATCTAGACACCCCCATTCCAGCTTCCATCTCAGAATCACCAGGCCAACCACCACCCAGGATGGGTAACCCCCCTAGAACCCCATTTCCTTACCAACCTTTTCTCCTTCCTGGGCACTTCTGAAGCTGCTGAAGCCAATGTGGGCTTATGCGCTGCTCCCCTTGCGCTCTCCAAGGGACCTCCCTTCTTTCCTGGCCTCCCTCCAAGAAAGGCAGCTTGGCCCCCTTGCCTGGCTGCCTTCCAGACTACTGCCTTATTGCAATCATCCTCCCCCCCCCCCCGCAAATAGTGCAGTCCCAACTGCTCCAGGCTTCTACCCCATTTTTGTATTCTGCACAGCACTTTGCAGTATCAAAATGAGCGGCAGGTGGAGCAACCGCAGGTAAAGCACAGACAAAAGCACATGTTGATGGGCTGCCAGGCGCTTATCGATAAGATCCGCGTATGCACGGAATGTGCTTGCTCCCCTTGTTCTCTTCCTTGCCTACCTGCCACCCGTCCTTTTCCCCATCCACTGATGGGTGTTTTTCTCGCTATACCTTAAAATAACCTCTCAAACAGTCAATATTTATTTTCCCGTCTCCGTCTCCCTCGTCATCTGTCTTGGAATCTAATGCCTTTCAAAGGCACATGATTGACGATTTACTGAAAAACTGAGTTAAAGCGTATAAATAATTCTGCGATTTGGCTGGTGGATTAAACAGGGCATATGAGAAAAAAGCCCCAAAGACCAAGGTTGCCTTTTATTATTAACAAGGAAAAAAATTAAATTTAAATAAATGTAATATTTATTAAAATTTCCTTTCACGCTGTTACCTGAGGTTCATAAAACTTTTGAGCTGTGTCAGCAGCGCACTCCCCAGTACATTGAACTCCAGGGAAAACTATAAGCAAATGCTTAAGATCAATGCAAACTACATTGCCATTACTCAAAAAAAGGGAATTTTAACTATTTTTGAAGGCCCCAGGACTCTAGTAATCCAGATATAAAGACTCTTTTCACCTTCAAACTTCATGATTCCAGCCTCCCTTTCACCTCCTCTCCCTTCCCCATCCACCCCCACACAACCACGGGCCTTTACACTAGGGGCCACAAGGGGGGAAGAAATGAATATACATTACGCTTAAACATCCATCCACTCACCTTCTTTGCATTTTCCTGTAATTTCCCCAGCTGGCTTCTTTCTGTTAATTACACCACAGTTCCATTCCAGTCTTCTACGGTCGCCTTCGCTGATGGCTGGAGAGAGGAGAGGAATTGGGAAGCTGTTGAGAAGTCAGGCCTCAAATCTCTGGGGCTATGATGGGAGCCTCTGTGGCATTTATGATGGGTGGGAGAGAGGGCAGCAATGCTTGCACATGTCGGTATCTCACACTCACCTGCAATGGGGGGGGGGAGTGGTTGGCTGCCGTTGAGCTGGGCCCACCTGCAACTCCAGCAAGTGTGAAAATCTAAAGAGGCCCTCCCGCTGAGCGAGACCATGTTGCCCACTCTGACTGAAACAGCTTCCCAGGGTCTCAGACCCAAATCATATTTATAATGTAGTCAGGCTGTGAGAAGGCTAGCATGTATGCACTGCTGAAACAGAGACGCCTGTGTTGGCTCAGTCATGTCATGAGAATGGATGATGGCCGGATCCCAAAGGATCTCCTCTATGGAGAACTCGTGCAAGGAAAGCGCCCTACAGGTAGACCACAGCTGTGATATAAGGACATCTGCAAGAGGGATCTGAAGGCCTTAGGAGTGGACCTCAACAGGTGGGAAACCCTGGCCTCTGAGCGGCCCGCTTGGAGGCAGGCTGTGCAGCATGGCCTTTCCCAGTTTGAAGAGACACTTTGCCAACAGTCTGAGGCAAAGAGGCAAAGAAGGAAGGCCCATAGCCAGGGAGACAGACCAGGGACAGACTGCACTTGCTCCCGGTGTGGAAGGGATTGTCACTCCCGAATTGGCCTTTTCAGCCACACTAGACGCTGTGCCAGAACCACCTTTCAGAGCACGATACCAGAGTCTTTCGAGACTGAAGGTTGCCTACTACCTACAGGCCGTGAGGTTTTTTACTTTTAACTTGGGGACAGGGCTGGCCCAAGATCTTCTGGTGTCTGAGGTGGCAGGCCACATTCTACCCTCCTTTCTCCGTGATGCGCCGACCTCTGCTCTTCCCACTCCCCAGTGTTCTGGCTCAACACTTTCTCCCCTCCACATTTTCCCTTCCTCTCTGCCCCTTTCTTCATTTTCCAGTGGGGTGGGGGCAGTGGAGGCCAATGGTCAGGCAGAGCTCTTCTCCCACCAATTGCCAGTGCAGCAATGTTGAACTTGATGGATTAATAATTCAACCCAACACCCAGCAGCTAGTCACATAGGAGGGGGCAGCTGCTTGGAGGACGTGACAGTCACATGCACCAGCCCTTGAACTGCTGCTGTGCCGTAGACACTCATCCTTTAACGTGAAAGCTCAGAGGATGTTCGGGATGTCAAAGCATGTCGTGTTTTGGACGTCTGCCTGTTGTAGCCCTCGGTTAGGGGCTGGGTTGGCTGACGTGCCCCTGGGAAGCCAGCACACCATCCTTTGCAGGGAAGCAGCTGTTCTGTAGGTTTGGCTGTAGTTTGGGCCCAGTGTTGCATCTGATGCACTTTAAATCATGAGTCCATCTCAAGGGTGAATGAGAGATGACCACAGAGGAAATGGCTAAAAAGAGGAACACCTGGTGGCAATGCCTCCCTCATCTCCCCACCTTGGAACTGACCGTGTCAATGCACCGTTCTTTCCCTGGCGCCTTGTCTTTGCTCAGCTGTCTTAAAACTGGAACCGGCAAAGGCAAAAAACCTGCTTTTCTCATAGTTTTCTTCTTCTTCTCTTGATCATTAACATGCTGAAAAGAGCTTGAAAGAAACAGTGCCATTTTTTAAAAAGGGATTTATTCATTTATTCATCAAGGTTAAGGACCCTGAAAAACTGCTGTCGACATCTTTTAGCTCTCAGTTCTTTCAAATCTCACATCCATTATATTCCTAGATCCAGAGCTCCGTTCTCCCCCCCCCCTTTGCTGGAAGGTTTTTCTCAAGGCAAATCTATTGTTACGGACCTAATGTTACAATAAATCCCTTTAAAAATTCTTTATTCTGGCACAATTGTCTGGAGGAAATGTGGGATCTGTGGAGTTTGAGGAGAATTTCCAAGCTGTAAAACATGCAGAAAATAATATTCTCCCCCAACATCACCCTAGCCTGAGCCATAGCCCGGTTAATCTCAAGCATTTGGACTCTCACTGTTGAAGGCACGAGCCACTTGGCCCTTTGGTTCCCAGCGCCAAGTCAGCACAGGTGGTGGTCTAAAGTGCTCAACGGGTCTTATGAATTCTTCCCTTTCTGGCGTCATCTGTTATGCATGGACTTAATCCAGAGAAGAGCTCTCAGCAGGGAGATGACTCTGTTGATACAGGTTTGGGGGACAGCCAGGGCAGACTTGCCCCCCCCTTAAGAATCTGGATCAGACCAGATGCAGACAAAAAACAAAAGGACTGAGTCAAATGAAAGTGAAAAATACTAGATGATATTCCATGAGCAGAAACCTTCAGGGAAAAGGGGGCTCAAAATGGATGGGAGATTCTTCCCAGGCCTGATCTGTTACAAAAAAGGGCTGTTTTGTTTAGGGGAATTAGTATATTACCCTTTTGGAAACTTTTAGGATCGCAGGCTGGATAACAAAACAGCGTAATGCAGAGAAATTCCCTTGTAGCTTAAAGAGGAGACTGGGAGAAAGGTAATGTTCAATCAAAGATTATATTTTTATTACAAAACACACAAAGGTAAACATAATACACATTTCTTGGTTCTAGTACTTGAAAAATGTACCTAGTTTTTATGGTGGTTGCATGTGCTATGTGTTTGGTGCATCCGAGAAGGAATCAGAAACGGATAGGTTGTAGGGAAGGATTTTAGGGGTCCCTTAATCTGCTAAACCCAGTTTGCTAACTAAAGATGGGGAAGAATAGATGGGGAAGAAGGGAAAGAATTTCAGAAACGCAGGATAATTACCTGTCCCGGGGAGCAGTAGGGGAGGGGAGAGTCCTGTGGAGGACCTTTTGCCTTGGAGGGGGCAGCCAGAGAGAGAGCCATGTGGCGGAGTTCTTTCTTAAAAGGGGCTTGGCTGACCTGGAAGCTGGATGTGAATGACCCGGATGTGACCGAGAGCTGTCCTAGATGCGCATGCTCATTACACACAGTAGGACACGTGGAGCATGCAAGAACATGAAGACTGGGTATCAGCCATGACTGGGGGAGGGAGGCAGTTTGCATAAGGAGTTTAAGAGTGATAAAGCTACAACAATAGAACAATAGACTTCTTCCTCCTGAGGCGCATGCTTGTTTTGAATAACAGTGATTGAATCAGGAGACATTCCTTGACTGGAGGAGGGGATGTAATCACCATGAGCTTTGCTAAACTTGTGACTTTTACCAGGGCCTTGGAAAAGTGTACTGGGGGGAAGGGTGTCCTGTATTCTGAGGTTTGACCTGCATGAGTTTTAGTCCATAATACATACAAAATCACAACTTGGAAGGGAAAAGGAGATTTTCATGTAACAGATCCATATATTCTTTCATATAAGTAGGCCCTAAAATGGAAGCAATCCTGAAAGAAAGAAAGAAAGAAAGAAAGAAATCCTTCCAAGGAAAGGAAGCCTGTGATAGATGATGGAGCAAGCAAGGAGGGGAAAGGATTACCCAGGGAAACTGGATTGATTGGCCCATGCAGTGCTTCCTCTAGCAGCTCCATGGAGCACATTGATGTAAGAAGCATCCCTGGCTAAGAAGGGCCTGTCTTCTGATGGGACATTTTTCCCCATCTCCAGCTATATTGCCAGCCAGTCAGTATTTGTGATCGAATTGCCCTTGTCAGCATGAAAGCTCAGTATGTAAATGTGGCGCATCTACGTAAGACTTTAATTATCTGGCCACCAAAGGCTAGTTCCCCTGAGGGCTGGGGATAAGAATAGGCCCTCAGTTTGGCTGTACTTGTCCTAAGAGGCGACTAAACAATCACCGGGTAGATGGGACTGGTCAGCCTGGGAAGGCAGCTCATCTGAGAGAAGGAAAACTCTGATCCCAAACCTCCACTGCCTTGTGGCTACATCCAGTTATGGAAAAGGCTTCAGGAGTCAACCTCGAGGCAAAATCCGGAGCCGGAGTCCCTGAGGCAGTTCATGGCTGAACACAGTCACGTTCTGGCAACTCCTGCGACGCCGCTGGAACCAACCGTATTGGCCTCTGCCTTTCCATTGGACCATTTCAGCTATGTGGAGAGGGGGGATTTGCTGCATAGGTAACAGCCTATCCTCCATACCTACTTTACCCAGGCTTCGCGCACTGGAGAGGACTCTCTGTTCCAGAACCACCATTCAGAGCGTGACACCATAGTCTTCCGAGACTGAAGGATGCCAACTCTAAAGGCTAGTTTCAATTAAAATGTGTTACGCTGTTTCTGGAAGACACACAGGTTTGGGCTTTTCTGAGTCTCCAGTGCAGAAAATTCTAAAGTCAAAGGCCTACTGGTCATAAGAACAGCCCCGCTGGATCAGGCCATAGGCCCATCTAATCCAACTTCCTGTATCTCACAGTGGCCCACCAATTGCCTCAGGGAGCACACAAGGCAGCAAGACACAACCTGTGTCCTGGTGCCCTATCCTGCATCTGGCATTTTGAGAAAGTCCACCTCTGAAATCAGGAGGTTGCACAAACCCAGCATGGCTTGTAACCCGTGATGTACTTTTCCTCCAGAAATGTGTCCAATCCCCTCTTAAAGGCATCTAAGTGAGATACCATCATCACTTCCTGTGGCAAGGAGTTCCACAGACTAGCTTCACACTGAGTAAAGAAATAGTTTCTTTTGTCTGTCCTAACTCTCCCAACACTCAATTTTAGCGAATATCTCCTGGTTATGGTGTTAAGTGAGAGGTAAAAGAGCATATCTCTATCCACTCTATCCATCCCCTGCATAATATTGGTCCTATCTTAATCATACATATGATGCATATGTTTGTTTTAGTGGTTGCTGCTTTGTCTTTTATTGCATTTTGATGGCATTTTTACCATGTCTTGAGTTTATGCAGAAAGGCGGGATAGAAATGGTTAAAAATAAATAAAAACACCTGAGCATTCCTGGTCAGCCCTAAAAGCTGAGGTGCAAGATAGGCTTGGTAGCCGTCTCCAGCGTGTGTTGCTCAGTCCACGCTACTCACAGCTTTATGTCTCAGTGCAAGTCCCTTAATGAGGCCCCAGAGGCAACGGGGAGCCAGTGGAGATCCTGGAACTGTGGTCTGATGTGCGCCCAGTCCCCTACTCCCAACAGAAGGTGAGCAGGGTACGTTGAAGAAGTCGCATAAACTCTGGAGTGATATATTTGGAGAGCCAAGATGGTGTGGTGGTTTGGGAGTTGGAGTTAGGCCTGGAAGATCCAGGTTCAAATCCCCGCTCACCTATGACGCTTCCGGGGTGATCATGGTCACTGTCACTATCTCTCAGCCTCACCTACCCCACAGGGTTCTTGTGAGAACACAAGGAAGGAAGGAACCTGAGCTCCTTGCAGGAAGGCTGGAATAGAGATGTGGAAAATAAATATCCTGTTCTGGACCATTCCCTCCACACACTCGCACAAACATGTCTGCAACCAAGTGCAAACCTCTGGCTCCAGCCTTCTTTGGCCAGTCTCCTCCTAACAATTAAATAGGAAGTGAACAATTATGGACCTGAGGCAAACTCCCAAGTGGCACGTTCTCTTTCTCTCTTTCTCAGGCAGAGTCCCGGCCATCCTACAGCAGTTAAGAGCATAATTTAGGAAGTGTCAGTCGCGGAGTGTGGGGGAGCCATCGTAACCCTCCTGTGGCACCACATGCTGACTCAAAATGACACACAGCTTGGGGAAACATTAGTGTTGTCTTTGCATGAGGAGAAATACGGCTTTCAAGAGCCTCTACATCAGGGGTGTCCAAAGTTTTTGGCAGGAGGGTCACATCATCTCAATGACACTGTGTTGGGGGCTGGGGGGAAAAATAAATAATTTACATTTAAAATTTGAATAAATTTACATACATTTACATAAATGACTATATTAAAGATGAATGATTGAAGTTCTTGAAATAGCTCAAGGCCTGTAAAAGGCCTTGCACAAAGGAAGGCTGGTCTTTGCTGCCGCTACTGCATCACAGAGTGAAACAGCAAGCAGTGGAGGAAGCCCTCATCCCACAGCTCATGTGAGAGGTCAAACAGTCGCCCTTATGCAGAGAGCAGATGCATTGGGCAGTAATCTCCAGAGGGCCAGAGGCTCATTGGAGACTGGGGGCTCCCTGAGGGCTGCACTGAGAGGCCTCAAAGGCCGCAAGTGGCCCCAGGGCCAGGGTTTGGGCACCCCTGCTCTACATAAATACCGAGCACCTTCCCCTTCCCACAGCAAGCCCAGTGCAATGCTTCTCTGAGCAACAGCTTTGGGGGGGGGGAGCAGCACCCTTTATGTCAGTCGTGCAGGTGAGGAGGGTAGTTCTTTGGGGTGCAGGGATAAGAGAACACCTTTCAGGCTTAATTTGGAGAGAGGCTCCCTAAGGTCCTCAGAGGTGGAGTGACCATACAGGGAGTGCATGTCCTGGAAGGGTGGATGACAGGTAGGATGGGATCTGATGGCAGATCTCAGAATTATTTGCAGGACAGCTGCAAGGGGTGCCAACAGCGGTGTAGTGATGAACCGTCAGTGTCTGGGGGGGTGCCCCACAGCTCTCCACTTGCCCTCCTTTTCTCCTCCCCCCTTCTTAGTGCTCTTCTTGTCACAGAGGATTACTGTCCTGCCCAGGCCCACCATGGACCCCCCCCAGCCCCCTTCAGTCCTGGTATTACTGATCTCCTCTACCCCAAACCTACCACTGCCAATCTCCCCCCCCCAGGTTTACAACCCCTGCCACCAATCTTTCCCACTCTGTCCCCCTCCTGGGCTCATGGTTCATCTCTGGCCCCACCAGTTTCCCTGCCGAAACCCCGAGCATCCTCCTGCTGCCTCTGCCTTTGTCTCCCTCCCGCCACTTGAAAAGGCAGCAATGGTGGGGAAAGGAAGGCAGAAGCAGGCACAGGAGCAGCTCTTGCCTGCCAGTCTCTGATCTGCTCCCCGCTTTTAGGAAGGAGCAGGAGCCAGGATGATGGCAGCAGTGGCAGTGGCATTCAGTTGAATGCCAGCATTGCCCTGCCTGCACCGGACACGGCAAATTGGCACTCTGACTCTGAGCCCTACAGAGGGCTCTCTGTGCTTTCTGGCTCCTTATACTTTAGCAACAGCAGCAACTTTCTCCCCTCCCCTGCCACATTTTGACTGCTGAAATGAAGACACTCAGGGGGAAACCAGGAGCAGATTTCGGTGTGAAAGTTCTTTGAGCTCGGTTCCATTCCTGGCCTACTCACAGCCACACTGCTTGGTCAGCTGCCCGTCTCTTGCAGTCAGTCTCCTGCTGGCTTTGGGATTTGCACGCAGGATAAAAGTCTTTGCACCTCTGCATGGAACCAGAGTAAGGGCCAAGCCATACAGGGGAACCTTCTGCTCAGGGCCAAGCCATGCCTCCGTCCTGTTGACACCATTCAGGCAGCGCGGTTCAGAGTAACTCCTCCTCCCCTGATGGGAGGAGTTACTTGAATCTGCATCAGTGATTTTGCTGGCACATGTTTGAGTGGACCTCGGAAGGCAGATGGAAGCCAGGAAGGGGGTTGGGATATTGGTGGAGCCTCTGCCACCAGTAACCGCCTGCTTGACACATCCCAGTCCCCCCTATTCTGCCCACCCCACCCTACCCCGCACCAATTTACTGGTGCTCCCTACACAACTTACTCCCCCTACGCAAAAAGGCAACCCCCCAAAAAATCCTGATATGGTTTTCTTCTTGATTGGCTGGGACCCTCTCTGCTTTGCAATGAAAGGTGATGGAGAGTGAAACTTTAATCTCATTGACAAAGTTTGGGAACTTCTTCACCGAATGGCTAAAATAGCACATGCTTGTCCAGGGGGGCGGATATGAGCTTTGGGAAGTCTCCATTCCTGGCATCAGCAGAGCACAGAAGTCAATTGCTGCTAACGAGGATGAAATTACGAAGGCATTAGTGTAATTACAATGAGAAAACTCTTGTAGTTCAACAAAGATGATTGATGCTGGCGGAAAGCTTCCTGGGAAGCGATTCCAAGGAAGCTGTCCTTGGCTTTATTTATCTCCCATAAGCTCCCGAAGCAAGGAAGGAAGGCCCGCTTGACTATACAAAGGAATTGGGAGGAAGTGGTCTGAATATGGAACTGGATTGCTCTCAAGTAAATAATGCATGTCGGCAGAGCAACAGATGGGGCCTGGTGCAACTGTTCTGGAAGTGCCTCCAAAGGAAACTGGGCCATCAATCTCTCCAACTATTCAAAACAGAGACGAGGCCCCGAGGGGCAGAAGAGGATTACAAAATGACTCCTGATCTCCATCTCTTTTGGACTGCGTTGCCCATCCCTCCTGAGTCTGTCACTGATTCATATTTGCTTGGAAGCTGGTTTAAATGTATTTAGAGAAGACCCTAAACCCCCCCCCCCCCATTTATTTATTTTTTTTTTAAGGGAAAGAAAATTCCAATTCTGAGGCAGGTTAAAGAAGCTCCAGGTGTTCTTTCTAGAGAAAAAGAGATTAAGAGTCAACATTAATCAAGTTTACAGAGTATTCAAATGAGGAGATGAAGAGAGGGAGGATGCACCATAAACAGCCTCCCACTCAGAGAGGTTTTCCTAATGACTGTGGATGTTCCTGCTGGGATTGACTCCCCTCCACATGTTGGCCAGAAACTGGGAGGGGAGTTTTCCTTCCCGTTGCCTTGGTTAGATCACCCGAAAAGGTGGTGAGAGACTGGAGGTCTCTGTATTCTTGAAGAAATAATATATTTTTGCGCTGCTTGTGGATGTTAAGATATGCCTTGACTGTCAAGCTTTAAATCACCCCCACCTTTAGGCCGAAGTAGTGCACCTCAGCCTTGGCAAAGCCTACTTTCATTCCCAGCCCTGGCTGCTGTTGAGAATTCAGTGATCCATGAGATTTGAATGTCCTGACTCTTCCTGAATGTGACAGAGACCTCTAGGGGGTACCCAGTAGGGTTTCTGATTAGGCAATCTGAGATCAGCCTTTGATGCTCATGTTCTGATGGGACAAAAGGCATCAGCGACTCCTTCTCTCCCAGTCCTACTTTCACCCTCTCCGGTCCTGATCTGTTGGAAATAGTTCATGCCAAAGAAGCTTGGGACAATCGGGGGTGTTGCTGTTGCCTTTTCCCCATCAGAATGGGAGCGTTAATGGGAGCAGGCTGATTTCCAGCTGCCTAGCCTGGCAACCCTGGTGTCCAAGTTACTGGATCACCTCAGAATGTTATCTCTGTGTAAGGCTTTGCTTGGCATGTTCTGGGCATGGTGTTATAATTGTGGAAATCTTTTGCTCAAGGGAATCCAGCTCCCTTTCTTAAGCATAGTTAGGGCCAAACTATTGTTCCTGCAGGGTACTGTGACACTGGACATTCAACATCCAGTGCTCAAAATGCTGCATCACACTGTGTGTAACTTTGTGAGTGGCTTCCCTGTTGGGGTTGTAGCCCTTCCTCCCAGCAGAGGGCACTGCAGCAAAGAGAGCATCTCTGAACAATCCAGGCGCGATGAAAATACTCACTTGTCGCACTTTTGCACTGTGATTGCGCTAATTGTGTAGATCCAGCCAGCCCTTCACTTTTGTCTGGAGCGGTTCACCCTCAGCACAAGCCTTTCATCTTCATTGGTAAGCCCAACAAGGCGGGGACCTGATATCTTGAACTTTATCAAGCACCGCGCGGATCAGATACTCTAGAGGAAGAGATGATGTGGACGATGTCTGAGGACCAGGCTGCGCAAGGTCGTCAGTGCCAGTGGCATAGTAGAGAGGGTGCAAAGTAATAAATTTTGCAGGGAGCCTCAGTGTGGTGTGCAAGTAGCCGTCTCTCTCCCCTTTGGAGCCAGGTGAATGCCTCTGTTTTGCTCCCACCTCATGGAATGGCTCTAAAGGGGTGGGGAAGGGGCCACTTGGATGCCACGCTGAGGCTCCCTGCAAAACTTAGTGCGTTGAACCCCCTCTAGCTACACCACTGATCAGTGCTTGTTTGTCATTTTTCCTGGCTCACAGCAGGCTCTAGACAGCAGGGCTTCTCGCAACTTCCTTCAACTTCAGCAGGTTGACTTTGGGGCAGAGGAGACAACATAGGAGTTCTGTGTTCTTTCCCCAGAAATCGGCCCTGGAGGGAGAATCAGTTTGCGACCATGCCATGGGGTAATGTGTTGCCTCTACATGGAGTTCTTGACACCGAGTCCCTTCCTAAAGCTGCTACTAACTACCGAGGGGCAAACATACCAGCACATTTTAGTGCTCTAAAGTTTTCCCCTCCATAGCTGACTGCATCACCTGGTGGGTGGGTGTGATTTGGCTAGGGACTGCAGTGCAGGAGGGAGTGTTAGATCTCCCTCCTCCTTGAAACCAACCCCAGTGGCTCTCCCCGCAGTTGCTTTGTGACTAAAACAGTGCCAAAATAATTCTCACTCCATGCCTAGACTGGGCCACATTGAGATGTCCCAGGGCAGTCAGTGGTACTTAAGCCCAACAAAGTGTGCAAAGCTTTGGCTTTTTCCATGTTTTTTGTAGAGGGAACACTGGAAGGACCCAGCAAACTCTCTACATTCTGGTTGTGCAGCTCCTCTGCTGTCCCATTAAGGAAGGAGCTTTCTTTGCACAAGGCTTGCTGGGGATGTCTGACACCTGATTGGTGCTTGGGTCTGCAAGGGTGGGAGCCAGAGCACTATTTGTGGCATTCAAGTCCCAAACCCGATATTCCTACTCAGGAGGCTTTGCATCCCAGCCCACCCACCTGCAGGACAGCGACTAGCTGGTTACCCTTCTGGGGGCCGAGGAGGAACACTTTGCTTCCCGCTTGATCATCCACTGGCAGGAAGTTTTCTGCCGGTCCCACATTGACTTTAAGGTGTGGAGTTTTAGCCACACTGGTGAAGTGAAGGGAGTAGGATTAGGGAGTGCACGCTAAGGTGAACAAGAGTCAGAATCAATCTCAAGGGGATGCAGGGTTGGCTGGTGACCTCTCGGGGTGGAGTTGCAAAGACTATCTCACTGGCTGTCAGGCTTGGAATAGGCAGAGCTGTTCGTGTGCTTTCACCCCCTTTGGTTGGTGGGGAAAACCTGGGGTGAACTCGGGTTGGAGCTGGGATGATGGTGCCCGAGGGGGCAGTGACAGGTTGTCTCCCTCCTCCAGGTCAGGTGTCCACACTAAAGGGGGATGGAGTTTTATCTGGATAGGAATCACTGTGTTGAATTGGATGCTATAAGCCATACAGTGGATGCTGCAATCCATACAGGGCGGTTCAACATTGGGTTGCATGACCCTGGCATGATCCCTGACTATGCTGACCTGAAAGTAATTGGTGGTGACGTGATGACATCACCCCAATTATTTCTGTTTTCTGAGTCATTTGGCAGGCGGAGGTGGCAAGTGGCAGTGGGGTTTTTCTGTCTTGCTGCCCTTCTCTTTCTTCAAAGCAGAAGTTGGAAAGGCGTGGAAGGGAGATAAAGAAGCTGCTGAAGAGGAAGGAGGTAGTTGGGGGGGGCTGCCGCCAGGCTTTTGGGAGCCCCCAGAAAGGGTCTAGTGGGCTGCATGCAGCCCGTGGACCACCATGTGCTAGGTATAAGCGGTCCATTTTATACCAAAGATGATGTTGTCTCATCTCTTTGTGGGGAGCACCTGGGCAATAAGTACACCACGTTTCTCCTAAGGAGAGGCATTAGAACTACTCTGCTATCCTGGGGTTTCCAAATAACCTGGTGAATTTTGCATTGTTGCTAAAAGTCACCGCTGGGCCAATGGCAGGAGGTCCGGCTTTTCACATCAGCACAAGCGGCCCTATTAAGTCTGAAATCAAACAACCATCTTGAGCGGGGAGGGGCAGTGCCTCTAATTTGTATGTACCATTGTTTGATCTTCTAACCTACTAAGTTGAAGGTAAATCACAGTGGAATACCAAACAGACATTAAATGAAACAGTGCCATTAATTCAATCCAATAAGAAATGTTTTATATAACAAAGGGATTTGTTCTGATACTCAAACAATGTATATTAATGAAATAGCTGAAAGAGATTCATTTGGTTCTCAAAGCAAACACATGGGGGGAGGGAAAACACTGAGAAGTAAAGAATACCTTTTTTTCTTTAAACTGTGCTTTATTTAGGGCTAAGCTGGTAAGCGTCATTCAATAATTACAGAAGATTACAAGGAGTTTTAGGGAATTGAGAATCAGAGAGCAGTTGTATGGAACTGCAGTGGCATTTTACACACCTAGATATGGGCTTGTTTCGGTGGCCTTATCCCAGCCAAACAACCAGTGAAGACCAGGGGGTGTTTAGCCAGCATAAAGACTTCAAAATCAGGCCCCAAAGGGAGAAAGACAGAAAGAAATAACTTTAAAAAATTCCCCAAATCGAACCAAAAGGCAAACAAATAATTGGTCAGAAAGAACCATGTCATTTGTCTCAATCCAATGGAGAGAGGGATAAAACCCCTTAAAATCAAGTGTTAATACAGTGGAAATAAATTATAATAAATATGATATACTTTAAAATATATGTGTTCTTAAATAATTCATTGTTTCTATTTTTCTGATTCAGATTTTAAAGCAACTTCTTTTTTTAACTGCTCTAAAGTCATTTACCAAAGATAAATATCGTGCTTTCATTAAATAGTTTTTCCTTGATTTTTTCTCTATCATTACAATTAAAAGTCCTACAAAATATGCAAATTTATTTACAGAAAAACAGAGCCAGCATCTTTTTTTTTTATTTTTTAAACATCCCCCTGTTTTTCAAAATTCCTTGTAAACAGTTTCAGAAATTCTTCAAAGAGATTGCATTTTTGTAATTTTTTTTGTTTTTGTTTTTAATTTTTTTTGACGTTTTTGTTTTTTTAAGATTAAGGTTCTAGGCTAAACCCTGCCCCCACCCCGCCCCTGTCCTGAAGGATTCTAGAGCAAATATGGAAGCTACGGAAGCGAAAGATGATGGGAGGTTGCTGGCAACAGCTCGTGGAAACATGAAAGCGTCGTTAGCTGTGGTACTGGTTTTAGCAAGTCCGAACTAACTTTGGATAGTTCGTTAGAAGACAGCCGTTTTCTGTTTTGCATTGTCTACAGGATTGAAAATTTTGTTTCGTTTGCTTATTATTTTATTGTATTTATTACTAGCTGGAATGCTTGCAGTTAAAAAAGCTGCCAAGTTAAGCCGTCTTCTCCTTTGCCCCCCCTCCCCCCCCAATAAGACACAGCCTCCAACAGCAATTGGCTGAGAGCAGGAACTGATTTCAATCTAAACTCTACAAAAGTTACAGTTCTACAACATCTTTCTTTGTTTTTAGCAGTAATGCTAACTTCTATGTATATATTTTTTTTCTTTTTTATGTCATCTAATCCTTTTTTCCCCCTATCATATAGGTATTTTAAACTTTTTTCTTTTTTTTTTTAAATTCTGTACAACTATTAGGATTTAAAGGAGGGGGCTTCAGAAGCATTTACAAACTTGTTTTCCTTCTCCTCCATATCAGCCTTCTATCCTTCCCAGTCGACAACCATCCGTGCATTCATTTTGATTTATTTTTTGCTTTTCACAAGTGTCCACCTCAAAGTGTGTCCCTTTTCACCACTTAATCCATACATATTATACAGAAAACCATATGAAAGTTTCATAGACTCTAATTAATGTATAACCAAAGATCCTCCCGAAGTATCAAAGAACAATTATCTTGCCATTTTTTAAAAGCGTTTAAGCATTATTTTTTTTTTCAGTTTTTACATATTTCATATAATTGCTCTCAAAAACTGTTATAGGAACAGCTCAAGAGAAAAGGAAAGAACTTCTGTAATTTACATACAGCTACAAGTCTGCGATAAAAAGTTATGTCCTTTGGTCCCTATATAGCTAAGGAATGACAGATAAAGATGCTTAGTGACTAGTGCTATGGCGTATCCATAGCAACCGCATCCAGTGGCAAACAGGCACTCCTTTTGTCTGTATCAAGGTTTGCATTTCCTGTTTGGAGAAAAGCCTCTGTGGTGACATCAGTTTCTCTGCAGAAATCCTAGTCAGTCTTGCTCCTGTTGTGATTGTTGTTTCGTTTTTCGGTTGTTTTGCTTCTTGTTATGTTTTTGTTTCAAGCGTTATATCCTTCGAACTCAGCTGATGCGACTTTTCTTGAAGAAATGTTACGGTCTAAACAATCAGAAAGAGAGTAAGTCTGAAGTCTTTAGCTTGACTGATATTTGCTGATATGTTAAAGGTGGAATCCAACAGTTCTCGTTCCTATATATATTTATTTAATATATATATATTATATATATTTCTCTAAATGTGGCCCATTCAGCTGATGCCCTAAAAAGAGATGAAGAAGATAATTGAAAATTAAATTAACATGGGCGTACCAAAAAGAACAGAAGAAATAAAAAAGAAGGAAGAATGAAAGACAGAGAAAACTGACAAGGGAAGAGAGTATCTAAAGAGCACACCTATAAAAGAAAAGGAAAGTACATTTTGAAGAACACCTGTTTCCAAGACAATCTTGCTCCCATTGTGGAAAATAATGCAAATTTGGCTAACAGGTTCAGGGTCAGATCCCTAAGCTGCTTTAAAATATTGGAAAAAAAAATAGATGATCCATTGACCATTCATTAATGGTGCAATAATTCCGAGTACTCTCCAATGTATCCCTACCTACTGACTGCAAGGTATTTCTGATCGTGATATATTTGGACATGTTTGTTTCTTACACTTTGGAAATGATAATACTGTGTAATAATAGCATACCAGTGTGCACAGCCTGATTCCCACCTCCTTGCCTGTGTGTGAGCTCCGGTGTTCATGTGGGGCTGCTATATGAGCCAAGGCTTTCCCATTCACTTTGGAGTATGAGACAGCCCCAGACATGCATCCTCTCTGCAGGTAGGAAGCTGTGGTTGACACCAAAATGAGTGTGGACATTTGCTCTCCTACAGCTCTCCTTTGTGCATCTGTTTATTATAGGCTCTCATTCAGTGGCGTCACTAGGGTTTGTGTCACTGGTGCAGGAGGCCCTGATGGACCTCCTCCCACGCAGTGGATGTCGTGATGCACCCTTGCCCCGCCTACCACTGGGTTTTTGGCTATAACTTTTGATAGAGATATTTCAACGTGGTTTGATTCACTGCATTCTGCGTGAAAGTATGCATCGAATGTTATAAAACGTGATGGTATTATTCAAACATACCAAGATTTAAAATTTTTTGGCCAGAAGTGATGTCACCTCCTCCCCATGTGCTTCACCCGGTGCAGCCCACACTCCCTTAGCAACGCCACTGCTCTCATTTCCTAGGTTCTCTACCATTTCATTTTCTAAGACCCCAGTCCTATTCTGGAACTAGCATTCTAGCAGCACAATCTCTTTCCCAGCAGTGTGAAAGCCAGGCCACTGTTGTGGGCTGCCAGGCCAGAGGCTTGGCAAGAGCAATGGCGGCTCTGCAGGTTCCACTAAATTGGTGGCAGGGGCAGGGAAGTTCAGGGATGTTCTGAGGTATGGATGGTAGGAGGTGGGGAGCGGGTTCGAGGGGGAGGATCTTGGTTGTTGAATGCTCATGCCAGATCTTATCCCCGTTCTTCAGCCCACCCTCTCTCCATGAATTTATGCCTGCTATGTAGGATTAGATTCCTATATATCTGGTATGGGTCTGGGAAAATCCATAGGCCACCAGGAGGCCTATGCAGAGGTAAGTAAAAATACTTTTACTTAATAGCCCCCTGCCACCATGGGATACAGCACACACTACAGCAACATGGCTGCCTTGGCACCAATGGTGGGGAATAGTATTGGGCAATTCATCTCCTATCTGACAAATATTAGGGTGACTCCACATCATTATGAGAGCACTCCCCCAAGTTGCTCCCATAAATGTACTGCAGGAAAGACACTATGTGCAGTTCAGTTTATCTCAGAGCTTATAAGTCACACAGGCTTCCCTTGAAGTAGCCCTGCGTGCAAATCTTTCCCACCTTAAACTAGAATACATTGGGACGACTTGTAGGGTTACTCCTGTGGGCTTCAAAAGTGCAGAGTGGTCCCCACCCAGTTTTGACCCTGACCATTAGGGATTGCAACCCCTCCTTTCTGTTTTTCCTACTATGAAAGATCTGTGGGGCCAAATCCTGATTTTGAATGTCTGCATCTATCAGCACCTGGCAGGTTGACATGTTGCTTGGCCAGATTCTAACCTATTTTGTGTACTCCGACGGCAAGAAGGGAAAACCTGCCCTATATTTTGGTAGTTCTCTCTAACTTTCCATGGTTTGCTAAATGCCAATAAAGTATTTTCCTTTGCAAATGGCAGAGAGAAACACTTTGAACAGGTGGTTTGGAAAAACAAAATTGCTTGAGTTGGAACAAGCAACCTCTCTCTCCCTCTTGCAATAAAATAAACCAAAAATGTAAAGCTAACGTTTCTTAAATAAAAATATTTAATCATGATCCAACTAAACTTGACATTTAAGGAGGATGCTTAATCATCACGGATTAGCTCTTATCTCTTGCTAGCAAGCAGGTTTCTCTTCTTATACACTTGGTGATTTATTACATCAAGAAACTCAGAAACCGCAAAAGCTCCCCTCTGGTGGAGAAGTGTCATGCGTTATATCAAACCATGCTGGCAGGTTTTCCACACTGTTGATTGAACAAACAGCAAACCGTACACAGCAGTCTAAACAATTACAACACCAAAAATAATAATAAGAATAGAAGAAATCAAAAAAGGAAAACACTCATCCAGGACCCTTTTTCAGTTGTAACCAAACGAAAGAAAAATGCCTTTTACTTTGGAATCAGGGTGTTTTTTTTCTTCCCCAAATAACAAGCCCACCCCCTCCCCAAAAGCAATAGGACTACAAAACCTTCAAATTAGGAATTCTGATAAGGCACGTTAGAAGCCGCAGGTTTTATTTTCTAGCTTGCTTTGGAAAATAGCTATTTTTCTTTTTAAGAAAAAAAAAGACTACTTTGATTAACTCTTTGAATTTTGGAGAGGGATTTGAAATATCTTAAGGAAGAAAGAAAGAAAAAAAATCAATTGAAAAAGGCCCCCAATTATCCATTAAAAACACAATATTTTAGAGTGCAAAAATACCAATCACACATTTTTCCTGTCTCCTTTTTTTTTTTTAAAAAAAAACAATTCATACATTTATAACAATCCCACTTTTTCTAACCAATTAAGAGTTCATGTTTTTCCCCTTCCATGTGATATCTAAAGAAGCATAAACCGCTGAACGAGAAATCAAACAACAAAGAAACCACTGCAAGCACTAAAGAAAACAAACAATAAGAAAAAGAAAAATGAGCACAGCAATAAAAACCGTGGCAGCACAAAAGTCAAGAAAGGCACATGTGATCATGACTGGCCAATCATCAACTGATACAACATCCAAGAAAAAAATGCTTCAATCACGGCACCTGCACGAAACTTGACGGCATGTCATGCAACCAATTCTTAGCTTTGTTACATGGCGCCATCATGTCACACTTTCAACTTCGAGTTGATTTGAACTTACGGACTGGGGGACTGTATTCTCCACTTTCCTGTCATTACGTGAACTTTTTTCCTAGCTCAGCGCGAGACTGTGGTGGATTTGACTGGCTCTTGGTTGGTTTTGTTGGAATTTGATTGAATGACAAAAGAAGAAAAGATTTTTTTATATATATATATTTATATTTATATATAGTTTGGGAAAAAGGGGGAAGGTGGGAAGGAAGATAGAGATTAAAACAAAAAGCTATAAAATTGGAAAAGGAAAAATAAAAATTAAGCACCAAACACAGCATTGTTCCAAAAAGCTCTAATGAACACACAATTGAACAAGGAAAATTAAGGAAAGAAACAGGAAACGGAACCAAAAAGGAGTAAATTAAAAAAGGAATGGAGAAGGCCTCGCAAGAAACACAATGACATATACATACGGTTCATGTGGACACATAATAAACAGTGACCATTAACAGAACAATATGTTGTGGCAGCTGAAAGAAGCATGCGTTGGATGGATGACAGCAGACGCCAAAAAGTTGGTTTGCAAGTCTGGAAAATATACTGGCTGCCAACCATCCCTTTTGGTTTGAAAACAATCCTTCCCCAGCCATGCCGAAGCTTGCAAGGCTGAACCAGATGGAATAGTTCTATTTAAATCTGGACGCCTGACCCCAAACCCAAGTGTCAGTCCTTCCCTGAAAGGCCCTCAGATGGAGCTTAGACCTGAATATTCCTTTCATCCAAACATGCATATAAATCAGAGAATCTTCCAGTCACTTTTGAAATCCTACCACCAGCTAGAGGTGGGCTTTTCTATTAGTGGTCCTAGTACTACCAGTGATATTACACAGTAAGGCAGGTGATAGGTGGCTCCACCACCACAATGTCCATGTGTGGCTCTGCCCCTCCTGATCTGGCTCCCTTGGGAGTGGAGGTGTTGAGGTGGTGCACCAGGCCGTGACCTTGCAGCTGTCTGGCCCTTTGGGAGATGCATAGTTTGGGGAAGGAAGGTGCAGAGCCCATTCCTGGGCACAGCTGCCATTTCTGTGGTACCTGCAAAAGTGGTACCTACCAGCAAAAGGTGGTACTTAGGAAAGAGGGTAGTTAAACAAAATGGAAAAGTAGGTTGATAGCCCAGGAGAACTTCCAACAGCTGCTCCCAAACTGAGAGTTTTTCACCATAGATTCCTTCCTTCACCAGTGTTCAGTTTCTTCTTACAGCTAGCTTCGACCTGTCTTCTTGAGACCCCTTTGGGCAGGAACCTGCTTGAATTCCAAATTGCTCTGGGTTCTGCTGGTTCCTTCTCAGCCATGGTCTTGTTTCTTGGCCTTGCAATTTCTCAGTCTTAAGTCTGATCTCATACCTCCTACATTTGAAGAGAACTGATGGACACCAGCGATGCTCTAGTATTCTGCTAATTGGAATAGACCATAATGACACAGCATGTTCCCCAGCTACTTGGGAGGTGGGTTAACCCAACCATGTTGCAGTGGCATAGCTAGAGGGGTGCAAAACACCGGGAGTTTTGCCGGGAGCCTCACCACAGCATGCAAGCGACCCCCTCCCCTTCCTCTTGGGGGCATCCTGGGCGCTGGGAGCAAAGCGGAGGCGAATGCATGCAGGCGGCCCCTCCCCTCTCCATCGGAGCCAGTCGTATGCCTCAGAATGGCTCCGAAGGGGAGGGGCCACTTGCACGCCCAGGTGAGACTCCCTGCAAAACTTAGTGCTTGGCACCCCCTCTAGTTACGCCTCTGCCATGTTGTGTTTAATGTCACAATCTGGATGCTTGTCAAGCCATTCACAAGCTGGGTTCAGTATGTACAAATCCTTAGAAAAAGTCAGCTTTTTGGGAGGTGACAAGAAAGGAATTCACTTCATTCTAGAACAGTTTGCTGGGGCGTAGTTCACTGCAAATGCTTCCGGGCTCCACAACACCCTCAACGCACCCCCCATCCCTTGTTACAAGAGGTAGTATTACCTCTTGTAAAGTAGTATAAAGGGAGCAGTGACCACTGCATAATTATGCTGCTGTATTGACTTAAAACCAAAGACTGATTCACACATTCTGTGTTGGATGAATTGCAACCACTGAAAACAAATATGAGATGAACTCAGAGGTGCTTCACTCCAGACATTTCTATCTAATAAACTTACAACTTCCCTGTCGGAAAACCACCCAAAATTACTATCCAAATTACAGTGCAATTCTATGCTTGTCTGCTCAGAACTTCTACTGAGTTCAGTGGGATTTACTTCCAAGTAAGTGCATAGGATTGCTGCCTTAGGGCCCAATACCCAGGTGTTGTAGCACTGCCGCTGGAGCCCAGTGTCAGCCACAAAGCATGTTTACAGCACTGGGTGAGGAGGGAGCACTGGTGCTGGGTTAGCACCAGTCAGCCCTGGGCCTCACCGCCAGGAAGACAACTTCACAGCGCAGCCAGCAGAGCGTCTTTTTGGGTGGGTGGGGGGAGGATGGATGGAAGGCGGGGGAAGGTATTCTGGGCAGAGGGTGAAACGGGAGGGACTGACCCAGGAGGGAGGTGGGACCAGTGGAGGCAAAGCCTGACACGGGGCTTCTCCTGCCTGCGCCAGCAAAACAGCTGGCAGAGACACAAATAGCTCCATTGCGGGGCCTGTGACTTTCCTCAGGGGAAGGGGACAAATAGCCCAAATATCTGGGCTGCCTGCCAGATACTGCAAAGCTAACACAGTGTTGTCGAGTGTGGGAGGTGTGAGCCCAAACCTGGGCAAAACCATGGTAGGGTTGTTGTTTTTTCGCACTTTGTTCCACCACAGTTTCTATCAGTTTGCAGATTAAAAATGGAACATTTGGAGGATGTGAAGCAACCACTGACATTCATCTCCCCAGGAACTGTACACTGATGACTTTGTGCATGCTCCTTGGCCGCTCCTTGCTTTCTAGTTTCAGGAGAGGTAACAAGATACACTCAAAAATGATCTCTTGTACCTTTAATAGTCGTGCAGGAGAGGCAGGCATCTGATTCACTCTCATCTTCTGCACAGCTATGAAATGTTTACAAGCTCCGTCCTCTGCAGCCGGACCCCTCCCCTATGTAAGTCTGTCATCACAGTCCTTGAGAAGCAGCATCTTGCCAGGAATGCTGCGTTTCAGAAAGTATCTGGTTCCCTTGAAGCCAGGGGGGCAGGGACTGAGCCAGAAAGTTGGCCAAGAAACTGCCTCACCATGTCCTAAGGATCCTGCTGTTATCATGTCCAGGTGGCGCCCTCTAGGTTCTCATTAGCTTCCTGGTAAGAAGTACAGCTTGTGCATGCAGGGGAAAGCTTGTGTGAACCTTGGTACATGTTCTCCATTTGCTGATGTTCTCACCTGCCCTAGAAATCTTCACAATTATGGAAGTACCAATGATAGAAATGCTTCCAAAAGGTAGACATTCACCCAAGGATCCCTTTGTGGGAGTGGAAGGCACCATTCTGCTTGGGCAACAGGGTGTGTCCATGTGCACATGTGTGTGTGTGCACATGCTAATTTCTAATCATTACATTTCATGTCATTTCAGGACCAGCTTATGTATGTGTTTTATGGAACTGCACCTGGAAGACATAGCAGGGAAGTCTGATGCAGGAGCAGAACATTTGTCCGGGGCTCTCTGGTTCCAAGGCACAGCGCAGAAGCTCTCAAAACAGAGGCCAGCAGAACACAGACAAAGCTACCTCCAAACAGTGGCATAGCTAAGGGACACCCAGGGACAAAAAAATGTTTATCACCACTCTGGGGGCCAGACGCCCAGAACATCCCTGGAAGTGTCTGGGAGATGATCTGAGGCTGGGGAGGCCTCTTCAAGCCTCCTAAGGCCAGAGGATTAGACCTGGGAGGGGGCAGAGATGGCAGCAGACTCTGCCACTGAATCCTGTGACCCCTCCTGAACCGGAAAGCTGAACGCAGGCCTCCTCAGTTCTGCACCTGATTGCTGGCCATGGAGCTTGACACGGGGTAAGGGAATGCCGGTATTTTCTCAGATTACGACAGAAGGCTGCATGACCAGGCCTTGATCATCTTCTGCAGTTGCCACTGTGCAGCATTCTACCCAGCATCACAGAAACCCTGAATACAACTTGTCCCTGCATTGCTGGCCTCAGGTGAGCTCTGATTCTTAGCAGCTTCGAGGATAGAGTGGTGTGGGGAGATGTAGTAGTCATCTCCTCCATGAAAAGGAAAAGAAGTTTTGTAAACATATGATAAAAGTAACCTGTGCAAGTCTTGCCCTTCTGCTGTCTTTGGCCTCCCTGCCTTAGCACAGAGGACCATCTGTGAGCCACGGGGACTGCGGCGTCCAAATAAAGACACAAGTTGCAGCTTTCCCATGAGATTGATCGGAAACTGTAGCCCAGCTTGGTCTGAACTTTCACTTTAGCATCTGCGTACCATGCCAGATAAGAACAACCTTTCCTTACAGAAGGATGGACGTTATCTGCCATAAGATGTGCTGATGGCCTAAATGGCTTTAAAAAGAGGATAGTACACATTCATGGAGGGCATGTCTATCAATGGTTACTAGTTACGATGGTGACACGGTACCTACAGGGCCACTGAAGAGCAAGTGCAGGGAAGTCATAGCAGGAAAAAGCTCGTTACCTGTCTGCCCAGTCCTATTCTGGGCCAGTGTACTGCATTCAGGGCTGCCAATGCAACATCCAGTACCTGGACTGGAAAGCAGGCTGGTTGGGAGAGGTGAGAAATGGTAAACATTACTTGCCACCCTAGCTGCTGCATGGTCCCCAATGGAACTCCTTAGATCTATGCAAGCTCTTTTGGGCCTCTTGGGGGCATGTGCAGGCCAGGTTGGGGGACTGAGACACAGCAGATACTGGTGGCAGCACAATAGCCTCCTGGCCCAAACGCCACCCCTCAACTGGCAGAATTGCACCAGCAGCAAGTCAGCAGTCGCTTCACCAGTCTGTGCAGTGCTGCTGGCTGCACACAGCTTTCCAGCTGCCATACTGGTGGGTGGCAGCACTGTGCAGACTGGCAGAGAGACGGCATCTCTGGTTGACAGAGCTTCAGAGCCCCATGCAAAACATTTTTGCGGGGGAGAGGAGGGCTGCTCACTAGGATAAATGGCAACGGCGTGGCACCTGGCAGCGGCTTCACCGCCAACTGTTTCTGAGGGGGGATTTCAAGCCAAGCAGATCCAGGGGCGGGCAGGAGAGAGGGCTGCCCAGCAACAATGCTGCACTTGCCATGCTCTCCTTGTGATGCCTTGGCATGGAAGATTCCATAGCGGAGGGTCAGCTACAGAGCAGGGTGCTGGCTGCAGGTGCTCTGTTTGCTGCCCTGGTGTGCGTCCCCTCCAGGGCAATTCCCCAAGGTCAGTCCTGCTGGTGGAACTTGCCGCATGTCAGTGGACCTTATGGCAAGCTTGTGCACCTTAAGGATAGGATTGGGCCTCGTGTGTTCTAGTCTGGAGCTTCCTAGCGGCATCTGGTAGGCCACATACAAAATGCTGGACTAGATGGGCTCTTGGTCTGATCCTGGAGAGCCATTTGTGGGTTTAATGCCGCACATTCAGACAACCTTACAATACTCAAACTCAAGCACTCAGAGAGATTTTGGTTGGTTGTAATTTCTGTGGGTTACTCATCAGCTTCCGTAGCATCTCTCCCTTCTCCTCCTCCCACAAATCAAAGTCTTCTTGAAGTGAAGACCAAACTCAACTCCCAGCCAGGCCTGGCTACGCAGAAAGAAGCTGACTCTAATCTTTCGACACTCAATTAGCACGTCAGGTACTTTATTATTATTTTTTGCCTGCAGCTTCAAATTACCTTCAAGGTGTATGGAGCAATTAACTAAAAATGTTTCTTGACTCATTTTTAATTGCACTAAAACTAGGATGCACCTCCAGCTAGGAAGAGTAAGGTGAAAATTGGTGTCCCCATATGTTTTAAGATTGATTGAAGCCTGAGATCACTCAATAAGCTTTCATAGACCTATTAATTATTAAACTTTTATTAATTTCTTTTTACATTAAAAAACCCAAAGCCCCACTTTGGACGATGTTCCTGAAATTTAATAATGGCATCGGCGAAGCCAGGATGATTCTTGCGCTAGCAATATATTTCAGCTCACTTTGTGAGATGCTCTGCATCTAAAACAATCTTTCAAATGCTTCTAGATTGATGGGTCCCAATATGAATGTACATGAGCTCATCTTTGCTGGCAAGTGGGCATCTAGGTCAGTATCTCCATCCCACATGCAACCTGCTAGTGAGTAATAGAAGTGATCTCAGACTGAAGGCAGTTGATTGGGCTTGATATGAAGTGCAAGGCCCACCAGAGCACTAAATTTGGGGCAGGAAATGCTGAAAGGAGGGAAAATTTTGTTTTAAAACCCTGACTTGCCCAAACCAGGGACGGCATTAGAAACTGAATATATCTAACTGTACAGTCAAATGTGATTATCCGATTGTTACTCCAGGCCAGAGGTGTCCAAAGTTTTTGGCAGGAGGGCTACATCGCCTCTCTGACACTGTGTCGGGGGCCGGGGAAAAAAAAAGAATTAATTTACATTTAAAATTTGAATAAATTTACATAAATGAATATATTAAAGATGCACTTATATGAATGAATGAAAGTCTTGCAATAGCTCAAGGCCTATAAAAGGCCTTGCACAAAGCAAGGCTGGCCTTTCCTTTGCTGCCGCTACTGCATCACAGACATGAAACAACAAGCATTGGAGGGAGCCCTCATCCCGCAGCTCATGCAAGAGGTCAAACAGTCTCCCTCACACTGAGAGCAGTTGCATCGGGCCAGTGTGGGCTCCAACAAATCTCCGGAGGGCCAGAGGCTCATTGGAGACTAGGGGCTCCCTGAGGGCCTCATTGAGAGGCTTCAAGGGCCGCAAGTGGCCCCAGGGCCGGGGTTTCGCCCCTGCTCCAGGCGAAAGGGCCACGCAAGGTACAAGCATGTCCAACCATCCAGACCTGTTTCTGGAGCGGGAACCATGGCAGTTGCAGCATCAGTATCTGTGAGTTAGGGGAGAGGCCGCAGCCCAGTGGAAGACTGTTCATTTTCTATGCACAAAGCTTTTGGTTAAATCTTTAGCACCCCTGGCTAAATAGGATTCCAGGCAGCAGTTCTGGAAAAGGCCTTTTCCAGGGCTCCTGCCAAGCCCATATTATAACTGGTGGCGATTGCTCCCAAAGTCATACTGGGCTTTGACCCCAAGCACAAGCCTTCCCCAGCACCCTCTACCTGTCTTAAACTGCAGGTGCGAGAGACAGCACCAGGGACATTCTCTGCACAAAGCACGTGTTTGACCAGAGCATTATAGCCCCTCCTCAAACAGATGCTGCAAGTTTTTGAAGGGCTACAAAAACTGTTCATAATCCTAGAGACGAGTGTGCAAATGATAGGGAGCGACGGCTCTTAAATACCAACTTCAGATTGAAAAGATTGTTTAGCCTGCCTTTAAGCTTGCTTATCATAAGCCATTGTACACTCCTCCCACCTGCCCCGCCCTGCCCCGCCCCGCCCCGCCCCTTTCACTGATGTCTCCATCAATGAAAGAAGCTGGCCAACACACTGGTTGTTGGTGCCATGAGTGCTCATTCGTGTTCATGCCTTCTGTGGGTCTGACATGGCTACCTATAAATGTTGGAGGGAAATTTCATGCGCTTGTTTCTCATTAATGAACATGGTGGTTAGCAAGCGAAATCTTTCCCAGAGTTAGGCAGTTCGGCTTATTCAAGATTTTAAAAAGTAAGAATAATTGCACGTGGTTTATAGTAACACACGTGTGTTTATCACTTCATGAGTTAGGCTACCGATCTGGCTAAATTGGTCTGGTCCACACCGACCGGCAGTGGCTCTCCAGGGTTTCAGACAAGGGTCTTTCCCAGCCCTACTCCCAGATTTGCTGCCAGGGACCTGCACTCTCCACCACTGAGTGACAGCTCCTCCATTCCAGTGATGTAACTTCATAGTCTGCATCACTGCTAGCTGGGTGATTCTGTGATGTGCACAGAAATGTACACTGGTCCCGAGGAACCCACCTAGTGAAGTGGACAATCTTATTCTTGAGTGGAATAGTTCTCCCAGGTAAGTCGCACCATCAGGGACCCAAGAAGGCCACTCCACTGGCAGCACTTCCGCGCCAATTCAGTTCTGCTCGGCAACAATTCCGCACAATACACAACAGAGGAACAGTTCGGTTTTGCACCAGTTGTTCGGCACAGGTGTGCAGAAATGCAGATAGCCTGGCTGTGTCCATGAGGGAAACTCAGGAAACTGATTAAAGAGGGTTGAAGGGGAAGGGAACAAGACACTTCACAGCTCGGCTGCCCTCAACAAGAAAAGGTGACTGACACCCTGCGCAGCTCTAATCAGCTCTGAAAGCTTCTGAGGTCAAGGTCTCCCTCCGCCTCCATTATTCTTTCCCGGTTTTTGTGTCTGCCTGTTTGGGACTTGAGGGCTGCCCTTGTCAGTCTATAAATATTAAAAACATCCTGGGGGGGGGGTGACTCCCAGTGATCTAGCCAAGGAGGGAGAAGAGGCAAAAGGAAGAATGAAAAAAGGTTCCATACAAACAAAACAGGTGACTGAGCCACCTCAGGGAGTACCTGGTAAATCAGAGCAACACTCCAAGGCTAAGGTGAGCTTTGGGGGGGGGGGGAGACAGTGGGAAATGACCAAAGAACAGGGAAAGTCACTTCTGTTGTCATAATGGGCTCTGCGTGGCAGCCCAATCCTCAATAGGGCTGGGCTGTAAGAAAATGAGGGAGAATGGCATTTCACTGGCATGGACCAGAGGATGGCTGCACTAAGAATTAGGCATGGCACTTGCACAGTGCTTTGGGAGTGTGCAAAGCATTTTCACGTACAGTATTGTTTGGATGTAATTCTTACAATAACCTATGAGGCGATTGTGTCTTACTGACCCCCCACAGTGCAATACAGGAAGATCAAAACTGCAAGGGAGTTGCTTACCTAAGGCCCCAAAGCCCAGTCCTATCTCCCCACTGTAGCATTCAGTGTGTTTTCCTGGAGCACATGCTGCAAGCTGTGGTGGTGGGGGAGGCTTACAAGGGAGAGGTAAGTAAAAGTACGGTCAGTTCTCATTATCTGTTAGGGTTCGGTTCCTGGAAACCCTCGCAGATGGAGATAACGAACCATTGATCCTATGGGATCAAGGGGTTAGGTACAAAGGGTACCAGAGGGGTGGAAGGGATACCATCCCTGCCATCAGAAGAATCCAGAAGAGACCCTCAGGAAGCCAGCAGAGTGCAGCAGGAAGTGCCAAAATACCCCTGAATGCTGCAGAGAACTTCCAGAGGCTGCAGGGACCTCCAGAACGACACCTACAACCAGCGCAGATCCCTTCAAAATGACTCGTAGGAGCTTCTGCAGGCCATTTGAAAGTGGTTGCAGGCATCATTCTGAAGGACCCTGCAGAGCAGATAATAGAACAGAAGTCTCTACGGAACAGAGACTCTACGGAACAGAAATTTACATAAATGAATATATTAAAGATGCACTTATATGAATGAATGAATGAAGGTCTTGCAATAGCTCAAGGCCTATAAAAGGCCTTGTACAAAGCAAGGCTGGCCTTTCCTTTGCTGCCGCTACTGCATCACAGACATGAAACAACAAGCATTGGAGGGAGCCCTCATCCCACAGCTCACGCAAGAGGTCAAACAGTCTCCCTCACACTGAGAGCAGCTGCATCGGGCCAGTGTGGGCTCCAACAATCCGGAGGGCCAGAGGCTCATTGGAGACTAGGGGCTCCCTGAGGGCCTCATTGAGAGGCTTCAAGGGCCGCAAGTGGCCCCAGAAGGTCTCTGCAGAGCAGATAACAAGAACAGAGGAGCAGATAATGAGAGAATTCTGCCCCTCGCAGATAAGTGAATGCACAAATAGCAAATTCGCATATAGAGAACTGATTATATATTTTACTCACCTCTCCATAGGCTGCCTTGCCATCAATCCGTCTCCTTGGAACTATGCTAGCTATTTTGCTGGGATAAGTCCAAGGAGAGGCAGGGGGCATGTCAGGGGGGAAACAGGAATAGGATTTTGGTGTGTGCTGTTGCCGCCAAGATCCACCCCCTCTTGTCTTTTAGGGTCATGTTGACCAACACATTTGTTCATTCCTCAAGGAGCCGTCTTTCGCCATCCTGACTTGGACTGCTTGGCTGTGATACCAGATAGATCAAGAAAAATGGCCAACTGTTTTTCCCTGACACATTTTGAGAAACGAGAACTTTGTCTGCCATGTGGGCCTTTTTGATGGATTCCACCTCAGCCAAACGAAATTAAGATTTCAGCAAACAAGCCCCGGTTCTGCGGAGCCGGCAGAACAAATGACGGCTGATAATTGCCAGCTCCTTTTGCTTATTCTTTGCTCTGCTCACTCCATCAGTCTCTCCAGATTATATTTTCAGCTGAGTTTAATGAACGTCATTTATTAAACTAACACCAGGGTTCTGCTCTGGCCTCAGACAGATGTGTTCGCTAATATGAATCATTCCTTTAAATTGGATTATTCTGATTGAGAACATATCCCTGCCACTTCATGGAATGCAAACAAACGGAGCCGACTCGCCTCCGGTCGTGACAATAATCAGGTTGCCATCATTAAAAGCCCATCCTGATGTTGTCCACATCAGGGATTGGCCGGGTGGCATTGCCATTTCCTGTTGATACCTCAGGTACAGAACAGAATCTGCACAGCAAATTCATTTTTGCCCAGTTTCTGAGTACAGCAGCTCAGCTCACCCAGCCCAGGGACATGAATCATGAGATGCATCACCAATGGGCAAAGTCAATCAGTTTTGCTGTGTACTTTGTCATCACAAATGGTTCCTATTCTAATCGGTAACAAGGCGATAAATGTATGTTCTTTGTTCCAGTAGGCTGACTTCCAGGAAAAGTGGCCAGGCTGATGAGCAGGAGAAGTTTCTCACACATACACCTACTGATTAATCCGCTTATATACTCAATGAGCTTGAAGGGAATTGTATGCAAAAGGTTGACTTGTCAGTTCAGTAATCAGAAACGGAAGTTTAAAGGCACATCTGCACTGCAGACTTCAACTAGGATAATTGTCATAGTTTTCCACCAAGGAAAGCTGGGAATTGTAGTTCTCCAAAGGGCTAGGGATTGCCAGAACCCTAATTAGGATTGTTATTTCAATGGAAATGGTAAACGCTGTATGATGGAATTTCGTCTGATTATTCTCCCTGCTTTTAAAGTAATGATGCATATTTATTCAGAATTTTTCCTTGAACATTTATGTGTTTTTCTATATACATCCACACATGGGAATGCACAGTATTTAATATTACTCTCTGCCTTGAAAAAGGTATTAGAAAGCAGATTATAAATCCTCAAATAAATAAGGGCCAGCTTGCCATATTTGAATATAAGGAAAAACAGGAGCCAGAGCAAATCCTTTTTTGGGACGGACCTTGTGTTTCTATGGAAGTATATTCGTTCTTTACTCTGGTTCAAAAATGGAATATTATTATTTTTTAATTCCTAAAAAAATTAAGTCAGTTTACAACCACAAAATAATAAAAAAGAAAAGAAAAGCACTCTAAGGCCCAAAGCAGGTGCAACAGATTGAAACTGCACCCAAAAGAAACAGCAACAAAACATGGTGGGGAGCAGTGGCATAGCTAGAGGGGGTGCAAAGCACTAAGTTTTGCAGTGAGCCTCACCGCATGGTGCAATTGGTCCCTCCCGTTTGGAGCCATTCAATGGCAGGGGGAGCAAAACAAAGGCGTTGACCTCCATTTTGCTCTCGTGGCCCAGAATGGCATGGAGAGAAAGGGAAAGGGGCCGCTTGCATGCTACGGTGAGGCTTCCTGAAAAACTTAGTGCTTTGCACCCCCTCTAGCTACACCACTTGTGGGTAGCACTCATGGTAGTCCAGTAAAGACCTGTTGGGATAAAAATGTCTGGAGGTGACCCTGAAAGACTAGCAATGAATGGGCAGCCTCACCTACAGGGTTGGAGCTGAACAGAGTGGGGGGCTTCCCTGAAGAAAGCCCTCTAGTGAGTCACTACAAATAAATATCTGATGGTTGCAGAGACCTTCCAAGAAAGCATCCCTAAAAATCTCACTGGATAGACAGAATCATGTGGTGGAAGGTGGTTGCTTTAGCTTGAAGTGCTTTGGAAGGACTTTGTTTTGTTTTGGATTCTCTGTGGGGCAACTTGGTTTGGGGTGTGAGTTTTTTCTGAAGCAAATGCACACCCCCTGTTGGGTGCACACCAGCACCAGGGCACCAGGACAGTTTGTCAAAATTTATAGCCCACCTTCCTTAAGCAAAATGATATTTAGGGTGGCTCAAGAGGTGGGTGAAGAAATATATGGAGGTTACACGTATGTAGGTTACTAGCAACTACTGGAGTGGCCTGAGTTGTTCAGTAAAAGGGAACTGTTTTATACTTTCTCCCCTGCAGGGGGAGGCACAGCAGTGAGGATGGAAGCAACATCTTCAAAAATAAACAAAGACAGGAAAAATTGAGGGGGGGGGATGGGGGCTTTTCTTCATGAATCCTCTGGTTCCAAAGACCTTATTGCCTGATCAAGCATTATCATCACCGAAGATACCTTAGTTTTCTGGATCCAAAGATTTTCTGGATCCAAAAACTTTCTGGATCTTAACAGAGGTCTTGCCACACTGTTTCCTACTAATGAAGGCGGTCACGTTGGTTCATTAGAAGGTCTCCAAGCAGTGACGTCATTTATTAGGATCAATGAAAAATGACACACTGTTGAGCCAACTTGTGAGTTTCACAGAACTTTTCCTTAGGCACAGAAAGAAGAAAAAGCACGGAAGGAAAAAAAGGAGAAGTTTGTGAGGTGGAAAGAAAGTTGTTGGGGCAGGACAAAGGAGAAACTCCTTTGGCAATGTCTTCTGGTCTGAAGCTGATGACTCAGGAAGCTTTTTCCAGACTGATTAGATGAGTTCGCACCCTCTGCAGAAAATCTTAGATTGCACTGAAGCAGATGGGCACAAAGAAGCAATGCTCTCCCTTGAAAATATCAGTCATTATTTGAGTCTGTTTCCAGCGTGAACTGGAACTCAAAAGTTCCCACGTTAGCCAGAGAGCAAAAGTCAACACAAACATGATGGTCCTTCTATTAGCAGAGCTGGAGTTAAATTTTAGACAACACTCTAGCTACAGAATCAATAGAAACCAAATCAGCTGTGGTCCCTTGTGGTGGCTGCGATTAATTGTTATTTTTGGGACTCCTTCAGAGACCGAAATGTTGATGTTCATTTGATTTTGGCTGAGTAATTGATTCAAATGTGTAATTCTTGCATCTGAAATATCAGTGCAAACTACTACAGTATTAATATTCCGATGCATGTAGGGCGCAATCCTAACTACTACCCAGGAGAGTCACAAATGTGCCATAAAAAATGTTTGAGACTCCTTGTGTGTCCGCTGGGCTGTTCAGGGACATGCGCTGGCCCATGCAGGCCGCAATCAGCCTACAGGCCAATGCAGAGAGGGAAGGTTGTGCTGGCTGAGCTTGGCCAATGCAGGGGTCTGGGAAGGGCGGGGAGGAGGCAGGCGTTCTGGGGTGGAGGGAAGGTAGACAGGGAGCAGGATGCAGGGCTGGCACCCAGCAGTTATACCGGATCCTAACCCTATTCCCCAAACAATGCAGAACAGCTCCAAGTCACTCCATTCTCATCCAACTTGCATCAGTTCCTCAGGTGGTACAGGTCCGAGGAGACCTATTGGGGCTGTGGTGGTTTACCTAGGGGTAAGGGGAAGAGTTTTCCCTTGCCCCTGGCTGAGCAGATTCTGGCCCCAATCTTGCGCTGGATACAGTGCAGGCCTCCTGGACTCACAGTGATGGGGTGCTGTGCAATGGGTATTAGTATTACTGTTCTGACCAGCTGCTGTGGCAGTGCGCTCTCTGATAAACACGCCAAGGCTTTCGCAGCTGGAATCCATGTTGAACGTAACAGTTTTTTGGGCTGGGTGCCACCTGTTTATTTGTTTTTCATATTACTTGGCTGTGTGTTTCAGTTCAAGATGGCATTTTCGTCTTCACTTTGTCATATAAACTGTCAGCTCTGAATACATTTCACAGTCGTTCCAATCTCAGCTGTTCAGGGCGCGGCACGGATTGTGCCAAGGACCAGTGCAAGTTTCTTGTGCCAGCCTGGGAGGGTCACAAACATGACATAAAGCACGTTTGCGCCTCCTCGTGTGTCGGCCGAGCCAGTACAGGGTCACGCGCTGGCCCGTGGAGGCCGCATCCAGTCTCCTCGCTGATGGGGTCAGGTAGATTTGCAACAGCTGAGCTTGGCTGGTGTGGGGTCTGGGGGAGCTGAGGGTGGGGAGGAGGTGTTTTGGGGCAGGGCTAGGGCAGGCAGTTGCTGGGCCCATAGATGGACTGGTGGGGGGTGGGGGTGGGGATCCAGCCTGCTCCGTTCTGCTTGGATCTGCGCCACCTCTTTAGGTGGCATCGATCCGAGAAGCCCCATTACGGCCACTGTGGCTTTCCCCAGAGTAAGGGAAATTATTTCCCTTTGCCTTGGGTCAAGCCTCAGTCAGCCCCAAACTTGCACTGGATACAGTGCAGGCCTCTTGGTCTGCTTGTTCCAGAGCAAATGAGGATTACGCTGTTAGATATATATTCGCATATGACAAGTTAGATTTCTGAAGCAATCTCGTCTTGTTTTATATTTATATTAATAAAACAAATAAGAAAGATACTACGGAAGGGTCTGCATGCATGTGGCTCTCATGTTTCATTTGCGACAGGGCTCGATCCAGACCCGCACTTGGCATTCCTTTGGCTCGGGAATGCCGTAAAGCACTTCTACACCACTCATTTGGGAGATAAGCTGGCGCATGAATGTGTGCTGGCCTCCCCACACTGCTGCGGGCGCCAGAGAGAGGGTGAGTTGGCAGTTCAGCTGACACAGAGGTTGGGAGGGCATGGGGAGGGTGAGGAGGGGGTGGGAGGCAGGAGTTTCAGGGTGGGGAAGGGTGGGCAATGGGCATTCTTGGGGGTGGGCAGGTGGGGAGGGGGAGGCAGAGCCAGGACCTGGCAGTTATGACAAATCCTGACCCTGTTCCCAGGTGACCCAGGGCAGTCGTGAGCTGTTTGGATTGGCGCCACCTTGTCAGATGGGGCAGATCCAAGTAGACCCATTGGGGCTGCAGCAGCATGACACAGGGTAAGGGAAACATCTCCCCTTGCTTTGGGTTGCGCTCCTTTTGGCCCCAAACTTCTGGTAGATGCAGTGCTGGCCTGCTGGCCTGACTGCTTCCAGCACAAGTTAGGATTGCGGCCTCAGTGTTTTAGGTTGTCTAAAGCACAACTACATGGAAGCTTGGGTGCAAGTGGAAGCCATCGATTCCACCCCACTCTACCCTTCCGAAGCCCCGGAGTCTCCTCAAAAGCTGCTGCTGAGGATCAGGAGACCCTCACGGAGGGGCTGCAGAAGGAGAAGGGAGAATAGTTGTGACCTCAGAAGTGAATTTTGTGGTGCTTCCAAAGATTGGAGTAGAGAGCGAAACATTCCTTGCATGGAAGCTAAGCAGAGTTAGGCCTGGTTAGTACTTGGATGGGAGACCGCCTGGGAATACCGGGTGCTGTAGGCTTATACCAGAGTCTTTCGAGACTGAAGGTTGCCAACCAACCAAGGTTGCTCAGTTGTAACATGCTATGCGATGAAAATAAAGATGGCAACACTTACATGTGAATGCAATAGCTATGTTATCTGTTTGTAAACTTGTAGGTGAAAAGTGTTATACCGTGTAACTGTTTTTATCAATAATCACAACAGGAATCTTGAGAACTCATAGTGCTTTTAAAAGCAGGGCAATAACAAATAAGTTCTGGTCTAAACAGGATGTGTGATTAAGGGCACAATCCTAACCCCTTATGTCAGTGCTTTCCAGCACTGGCATAGCAGCGCCAATGGGACGTGTGCTGCATCCTGCAGTTGGGTGTCACTCACGGAGGCCTCCTCAAAGTAAGGGAATGTTTGTTCCCTTACCTCAGAGCTGCATTGCCCTTATGTCAGTGCTGGAAAGCAGTGGAAAGCACTGACCTAAAGGGTTAGGATTGTGCCCTAATTCATTAAAATCATGGAGGATTTTGACACAGCCACCAGAATTTTCACTGCTCAACTAATAGGGAGAAAGGTGGTGGCCCTTAATAAAATCCACAACCCCACCTCCTGATTCACCCCCAATTTTTGCAAAGTCATGGGCCCACTGGAAAAGTAGCTAGAGAGATATTACATAAGGTAAGAGGGGATCAGGCCCCTCTGGCCCACTGTAATTCAAACAATGAGAATCATAGGAAATGTGAGAGTCACAATATTCATGCTGAATTTCAGGCCATTTTTTGCTTTGACTTGCTAGCAAATCTTATGCGCAGAGATTCAGGATTCCTTCTGCATCCTTATAAGAGGATGGCCGTTATGTTGGAATCGTGTCCATGAATGATGGAACCAATCCCTGGCACCTTCTGGAAGGCCTGCGGAAAAGATCCCTGCCCAAAACCCTGGAGAGCTGCTGTCAGTCAGTGACAACAATACTGTGCTAGATGGACAAACTGCTTGACTCAGTTGGGGGTGCTTCCAGTGTTGTCTCTCAAGTTGCATTACTGTCCCCTGAGAAGTGTGTGAGCGAGTGCCAGGTCTGCTGTTTTTCTCAAAATGATAGCTGTAATTTCACCTAATGGGATTTGGCTGAGGGTGTGCCTTTAATAAAAGCCTCACGTGAGTCCCATAATTCCAGCTTTCCAAAGCAAACAGGCTGAGCCCTTTTCCAACCTACACAAGCTTGCTAAGGTACCAGGACAGCTGCCCTGCATTTTTTTAGACCCTCACGAGCAAGTAGCAAATATTGTTGAATGGAAATTTGCCTTAGCCTGGTAATCGCTGATTGTATTTTGAAGTGAACACAGCAATTAATTATTGCAGTTTTCCATTAATGTGCGCTTTTGTGCACCAATCTCGGGATGACCACGGCAATTAGCAAACAGGATTTCATGTCCATTAGAAATTGACATTTGCAGTTCATGGAACAGAGCACTGTGTTTAGCAGTAATAAAGCAACGGGTAATTTAAAAGGACACTGCCAGATTGAACGTAAAACTGTGCTTCACTAAAAATAATAATAATAATAATAAAAAAGAAAGAAAACAGTTACAATGAAATGAGGACTAACAGGTCACTTAATGAGAAAGAGCTTTTTGTGGCTCCATCTTCGTATCAGATCCTCAGACCTCTCTCTTTGGTAACCTTGCTCCAGCAGGGTGCAGTAAAGTTAAATTCTGGGTCTGACTGGAGATACCATGAAAAGTTGGAGGAGTTATTTTCCCCTAAGCAGAGAGGGCCCTATGAATGACTTGCAACTCAAGTTGGTTCATTCATTGATTCAACTGCAGCCCAAAGCATTTACAGCCCGTTTGACTGTTTACCTGCCCGGCAGGCAGTACAGAACAGATCCAAAGTTACAGCAGGGAGTTGGGAAAGGTGATGGTTGCTTCTGGTTGTGAAAGCAGCTGAATGCCCTCATAGCTGATGTGCTTGGAATGTGCTGAATTTTGGGGAGGGGGCCAAATTGTTGTTATTTACTGCTAGAGATTCTAGATGTGCAAGAAATAAGGACTCAGTCCAGTGGCATAGCTAGAGAGGGTGCAAAGCACTAAGTTTTGCAGGGAGCCTCACCGCAGCACGCAAGCCCCCCACTCTGGAGAAATTTCAGGCAGTGAGAGCAAAATGGAGATGGAGATGATATGGATATGAGGAGATGATATTGCAAAATTGATCTCGGACAGTTTTTCTCAGTGTTTGTCCTCTGCTGTATCACTTCACATCGTCCACCTATTGGAAATGCCACTGGAAGTAACCAGTGATGATGTCCTCACCAGTTACATCTGGATTAAGAGGCCAGGTGTCATGTTGCAAACACTGGCAAGAGGCTCAGGACAGATGGGAAGACTTTTTTGAGCACATGAAAAGTGCTCACTGGGGCTCTGCCCGCGGAGTCAAGCCTCCTACCACTGTTTGTTGACTTATGTTGCTGGTCTCACTGCCAGGAGGCAGAGGTTTGAGGGTCCCATGTGTACCACCAGACACCACCACCTCAGTGGTACCCATACCACTGGTTGAAAAACACTGATCTGGGATGTACCACTTCAGACTGCAGCAGGGAGCTCCTAGGATAGAATACTCATCTATATACATGGCAGTAGTGTAGCTACAGGGGGTTGGTGTGGTACGTATTGCAGGTGTTGCAATGAACTGTGTTAGTGGCCCCTTCCGCTTGCCATCAGAGCCATTTTGGGCAGCAACGGCAACTGAGTTGCTGTCGCTGCCCAGGATGACTCAGACCTGCAATATGAACCATAAGAACATAAGAACATAAGAACATAAGAACAGCCCCACTGGATCAGGCCATAGGCCCATCTAGTCCAGCTTCCTGTATCTCACAGCGGCCCACCAAATGCCCCAGGGAGCACACCAGATAACAAGAGACCTCATCCTGGTGCTCTCCCCTACATCTGGCATTCTGACTTAACCCATTTCTAAAATCAGGAGGTTGCGCATACACATCATGGCTTGTACCCCATAATGGATTTTTCCTCCAGAAACTCGTCCAATCCCCTTTTAAAGGCGTCTAGGCTAGACGCCAGCACCACATCCTGTGGCAAGGAGTTCCACAGACCGACCACGCGCTGAGTAAAGAAATATTTTCTTTTGTCTGTCCTAACCCGCCCAACACTCAATTTTAGTGGATGTCCCCTGGTTCTGGTATTATGTGAGAGTGTAAAGAGCATCTCCCTATCCACTCTGTCCATCCCCTGCATAATTTTGTATGTCTCAATCATGTCCCCCCTCAAGCGTCTCTTCTCTAGGCTGAAGAGGCCCAAACGCCGTAGCCTTTCCTCATAAGGAAGGTGCCCCAGCCCCGTAATCATCTTAGTCGCTCTCTTTTGCACCTTTTCCATTTCCACTATGTCTTTTTTGAGATGCGGCGACCAGAACTGGACACAATACTCCAGGTGTGGCCTTACCATAGATTTGTACAACGGCATTATAATACTAACCGTTTTGTTCTCAATACCCTTCCTAATGATCCCAAGCATAGAATTGGCCTTCTTCACTGCCGCCGCACATTGGGTCGACACTTTCATCGACCTGTCCACCACCACCCCAAGATCTCTCTCCTGATCTGTCACAGACAGCTCAGAACCCATCAGCCTATATCTAAAGTTTTGATTTTTTGCCCCAATGTGCATGACTTTACACTTACTGACATTGAAGCGCATCTGCCATTTTGCTGCCCATTCTGCCAGTCTGGAGAGATCCTTCTGGAGCTCCTCACAATCACTTCTGGTCTTTACCACTCGGAAAAGTTTGGTGTCGTCTGCAAACTTAGCCACTTCACTGCTCAACCCTGTCTCCAGGTCATTTATGAAGAGGTTGAAAAGCACTGGTCCCAGGACAGATCCTTGGGGCACACCGCTTTTCACCTCTCTCCATTGTGAAAATTGCCCATTGACACCCACTCTCTGCTTCCTGGCCTCCAACCAGTTCTCAATCCACGAGAGGACCTGTCCTCTAATTCCCTGACTGTGGAGTTTTTTCAGTAGCCTTTGGTGAGGGACCGTGTCAAACGCCTTCTCAAAGTCCAGATATATAATGTCCACGGGTTCTCCCGCATCCACATGCCTGTTGACCTTTTCAAAGAATTCTATAAGGTTTGTGAGGCAAGACTTACCCTTACAGAAGCCATGCTGACTCTCCCTCAGCAAGGCCTGTTCGTCTATGTGTTTTGAGATCCTATCTTTGATGAGGCATTCCACCATCTTACCCGGTATAGATGTTAGGCTGACCGGCCTATAGTTTCCCGGGTCCCCCCTCTTTCCCTTTTTAAAAATAGGCGTGACATTTGCTATCCTCCAATCTTCTGGTACCGTGGCCGTTTTGAGGGACAAGTTGCATACCTTAGTCAAGAGATCTGCAACTTCATTCTTCAATTCCTTAATAACCCTTGGGTGTATGCCATCAGGGCCCGGTGACTTATTGATCTTTAATTTATCAATGAGGTCTGAAACATCTTCTCTTTTAACCTCTATCTGACTTAACTCCTCGGTCAGGAGGGGCCGTTCGGGCAGCGGTATCTGCCCGAGGTCTTCTGCCGTGAAGACAGATGCAAAGAACTCATTTAATTTCTCTGCCATCTCTAAGTCTCCTTTTATCTCCCCTTTCCCTCCCTCACCATCCAGAGGGCCAACCGCTTTTCTGGCGGGTTTCCTGCTTCTAACATATTTGAAGAAGCTTTTATTATTCCCCTTAATGTTGCTGGCCATGCGTTCCTCATAGTCTCGCTTGGCCTCCCCTATCACCTTCTTACATTTCTTTTGCCACAGTTTATGTTCCTTTTTATTCTCTTCATTAGGGCAAGACTTCCATTTACGGAAGGAAGCTTCCTTGCCCTTCACAGCCTCTCTAACTTGGCTGGTTAGCCATGCGGGCACTCTCCTGGATTTAGTGGAACCCTTCTTTCTTTGCGGTATACACCTCTGCTGGGCCTCTATTACTGTTGTTTTAAGCAGCCTCCATGCACTCTGGAGAGACTGGACTCTTTTTACCCTCCCTTTCAACCTCCTTCTAACCAGCCTCCTCATTTGAGGGAAGTCCGCCCGTCGGAAGTCAAGGGTTTTTGTTAGAGATTTGCCTGGTATTCTTCCCCCAACGTGCACGTCAAAACGGATCGCAGCATGATCACTGTTCCCCAATGGCTCAGTAACGTTTACATCTCTAACCAGGTCCTGCGTACCGCACAAAATTAAATCCAGAGTCACCTGTCCTCTGGTGGGCTCCGTGACTAGCTGATCTAAGCCACAGTCATTTAGCATGTCAAGAAATCCGGTTTCCTTATCGTGACCAGAACACAAATTGACCCAGTCAATATGAGGATAATTGAAGTCCCCCATGATTACAACCCTATCCTTCCTTGTCACCTCCCTGATCTGTTTCCTCATTTCAAGGTCCCCATCAGATTTCTGGTCTGGAGGACGATAGCACACCCCCAGTATTACATCGCTGCTCAAGCCTGGTAATTTAACCCACAGAGATTCTACGGTGGAGTCGGACCCACCTTCAATCTCTACTTTGCTGGATTCTATCCCTTCCTTAACATAAAGGGCCACCCCACCTCCAACACGCCCCTGCCTGTCCCTCCTGTAGAGTTTATAGCCCGGGATTGTGGTATCCCACTGATTCTCCGCATTCCACCAGGTTTCCGTTATGCCCACTATGTCAATATTTTCCCTTGTCACCAGACATTCCAGTTCTCCCACCTTTGCTCGTAGACTTCGTGCATTCGCATAAAAGCATTTATACACGGAATGCCCCAGGATGGGCTGCTTATTCGCTCCTTTGTCCCCGCATCCTCTCATTGTGCCAAACCGTCTATCACATCCCATCTCCCTACCTTTCCCAATTTCTTCTCCTACCCTGCCTTTGTCTTGTTGTTCTCTAACCTCCCCATCCTCATCCCATAGGAATGAGGAGTCCCGAACCGGATGCCCCTCGGCTCCTGTCGGCCTTCCCCCAGGGATCAGTTTAAAAGCTGCTCTGCCACCTTTTTAATGTTATGCGCCAGCAGTCTGGTTCCATTCTGGTTCAAATGGAGCCCGTCCCTCTTGTACAGGCCCCGCTTGTCCCAAAACGTTCCCCAGTGCCTAACGAATCTAAACCCCTCCTCCCTACACCACCGTCTCATCCACGCATTGAGACCCCTGATCTCCGCCTGCCTAGCTGGCCCTGCGCGTGGAACAGGTAGCACTTCAGAGAACGCTACCTTTGAGGTCCTGGCTTTCAGCTTCCTGCCTAAAAGCCTAAATTTGGCCTCCAGGACCTCCCAGCTACACTTGCCCACATCGTTGGTGCCAACATGCACCACAGCCGCTACCTCTCCCCCAGCACTGTATACTAGCCTGTCTAGACAAGAAGTGAACCACATCAACCCCCTGCAGCTATGCTACTGACACCTGGGCACTGTACACACAAATCCCTGCACATAGAAGATAAGTGAAGGAGAATCATTGTAGCCCAGCAGGTGAGTTTTCAGTAGTGCAGGAATTTCCTGTGGAGAAGCCTTCAAGCTTGTGGGTCCCATCCAGAGTGGTACAGCTCAGGCACAGGTGTACCACCTCACTGAAAACTTGGCCTCCTATGAGTAGCCCAAGTGATGGATGCCTTTCCTGAGTCCTAGAGGCCCTGAGCAAATGTTGCCCTGAAGACTGAGCAACTCACATTGGGGGGCCCATCAATCTGATGTCCTTCCAGGCAAGAACCAACCATTCTATCACAAGTCACTTTTCTATCCCTTGATAGAAAAGACCCGACACATTTTCTTCTTTCCTATGTTAAGGGCATGTTATGACTTCCAGTGCAGTGATTGGAGCTTTGAGGAATGATCACCTCAAGGACTGAGTCTCACACTCATGCATTTTTTCTGCCAGTATTTTGGGTATCCACTACCTAACAGATGCACTGAGATTTCTTCTATGAACCTTTGTTTCTTTGTCTTGAGAGCAGAGTTGGAATAGATTTACTTGGGCTGATTTGCCTCAAATGAACCTGTCTTCATTCTTGCAATCCCACCCGTCCGCCCACCCCTCTCTCCTTCCTTTCAGCACTGCTCAGTAATTAGAAAGAAATGGGGAGCGGAAGATGGCCATTTTGGAAGCAGAAAAATCCTTCAGGGGTTTGTTTGCTGAAGCTTGTGACCTTATCTACCATATCTCGGTTATCTTTTTAATGCCTGAAAACAAGTTTGAGAGCATTAGTGGGGAAAACAAGATTTAAAAACACTGTAGACTAAAACAATTTGTGTTGTAAAAGAGAGATTTGATTGAAAGAATGGAAAGGGCACTTGGAATTAATTGAATGAAGCCCCTGCCTGTCATCCGTCTGTCCGTCTGTCCGTCTGTCTTCCTTCCTTCCTTCCTTCCTTCCATGGGAAACTTCCTTGTAGCTCATTAGGGTAGTTCAGAAAACAAGCTAAACCACTCCACTCTCCAACCCCACTCTGCAATTGAAAACAACTTGACTTCTTTTCTGAGCCAATGTGACGTGGAAGTAATCCACTTATCCTTCTAGATTTTCCCCAACCCTTCTGCCTTTCAATTATGCCTCCATGGCTGGGACTTCAGTGTTCTGACCATGGGAAGGGAGAAGGATGGAGATCTTTCCAGTCACTTTCTCCTTTCCCTTCCTGACATGCAGTACGAATGTCAGGAAGCAAAGAAGCCTTCTGGCATTTGGGAAATGTGTTTTTTTTCCAAGCGGTTCAACCATGGTGAATACTGTTCTGGAAGAGAATCTGGGAGAAGGTTAGGGGCTAAGTGGATAAACCAGAAGCTCTTCTCTGACTGGTGTTTTAATCTAAACTGGAAAAGAATTCATTGTAATACTCAGTGAGGCACCAAAACATGATCCTTATTCAGGCACAAGCCCAGTGAGTTTTGGCCATGCCTCCACTTTCTTTTCTTCATATCTTGCCTTTTATCAGATGCGAACACTAGAAAAGAACATAAGAACATCAAATGAGCCCTGCTGGATCAGGCCCAGGGCCCATCTAGTCCAGCTTCCTATATCTCACAGCAGCCCACCAGAGCCTCAGGGAGCACGCACAAGACCACAAGATACTTGCATCTCGCTGCCATCTCCCTGCATCTAGCATTCTATTTACACTCACACTGCCCAGCAAAGACAAATGATTACCTCCTTGTCTACCCCCATGATTGCTTATAGGCCATCTCTTGTGAGACGTAATCTACTGGGAAGTTCTGGAGTCCATTTCAAGAGTGCTTATGCCAGGAAAGTCAAGAGTCATCACAATGGAAAGCACAAAGAATGTTGTGAGATGCTTATTTTTTTGGCACTTGGGGGTGCAAAGCACTATGTTTTGCAGGGAGCCTCACCACAGCGTGCAAGCTACCCCTCCCCCTCCCCTTTGGAGACATTCTGGGAGGGGGAGCAAAGAGGCATTTGCCTCCGTTTTGCTCCCCGCACCTGGAATGCCTCCAAAGCGGAGGAGCCACTTGCACGCTGTGGTGAGGCTCCCTGCAAAACTTAGTGCTTTGCACCCCCCCTCCAGCTAAGCTATTGATGAGATGTGATGTAATATGAGACGCCATAAGTTTAAAATTCAAATGATGGTTCCTAAATGTTTAGCTATTAAACCTGAACCATCCGGTCAATGCCTGGACATCCTCTCTAGCATTTCATCAGGAGAAGTAGATCCATCATGTCCTGTGGTTCCACCCCACCTGCCTGCTATTTCCTTTTAGAAAGTAAAACATGGAAGGAATGAGTTTAGGGTCGTGTCTAGTGTGACCCTTAAATCCCAAGGATATCAAGGAGTTATGTTAGTATTAGCCCTCCTTGCCACCATAAGTGCTACTGTTCTCCTTTCACTCCTTTGCCAGTTTGCATTTATGAAAGCCTGCAGGAAGTCACAATTCCATTTTGCTAACAGAGAGATGTTATGTGCCAAATATATGCTTTTTCACATGCTGATTCATACTTTAGCTGAGCTCTCATCTAAGCATTTTAATATGGGATAATGATAGATACCAGTGCGCTACCTGAATGCATGGCACTACAATTGCAGACCATTTGTCCTAGATCATTTCCTCTGTCTCCGGTCATTAGAGAGAAATGGAAGGGACAGGCCTAACATGTTTTGTTGCTGTTTAACCCTGTTCGTGGGAACACAACTCTGTAAGTTTCTCGTCAGCTTCCTAATCTGTTGCTGTTCAAGAACAACAATGCTGCCTTTTGCATTGTTGGGAACCCGAGTCAGTGACTCGAACTCAAGTTTTGAAAATGCATGATTTTTGCTGACTCTGCGACTCATGAGTCACACGTGTGGAAGACTCTGAAAAAGACTTGAGTCAGGGTCTCCCTGACTCGGCACTCGGCCCTACGTGTTCTGACTCGAGTCTGCCTTTGTCTGGGTGTACTTGCTTATTGTTTTCGCCGTGTGGAAAACTTCATGGGGCCAGCATTCCAACAGCAAACAGCAGGGAGTTCCAGCCAGGAGGCAGGAGAAGGTTAATGTGAGCAGGAGAGGGCAGGAGGAACTGGGCTCTCTTTTCCAAGCTGTGCAGGAGCTGAGGACCTGGCAAAACATTGGTAAGAGCTTTCGAATATGAGCCACAAATAGCCAGGGATGGGAAAACCCAGCATGGCTTGACTTGAGTCTCTGATAGGAAGGAACGGATGATCATTGGACAAAGGGTGGGCATTCTCATTTTTCCATTGGCTGGGGGAGGGCAGGAGGAGGAGTAGAGGAGGGGCAACCCTCATTGAAAGGCTGGTGCAAATGGGGCTACTTGTGTGTAGGGCTGCTAAGGATTGGGTCATTCTGGTCTGCCTCCCAGCTGCTGCTTGTGACCCTCCTCCCTCTCATCGCTTCTATTCTGCCTCTCACTCAGTCCCTCCCATCCCCTCCCGCTCTGTTTACAGATGGAAGGGGACAGCAGGGGAGTGAGTAAAGAGAACTCTGACACACACACACACACACACACACACCCTGGCAGCAGACCTGTTTTTCCCACGGCTGACTTTTAACGGGGGTGACAGGGAGAGAGAGGAGGCAGGGGAGCAATCACGCTTTGCAGGCATGGCTCTGTTGTTACTCGGGAGGGGACCCTCATTGAATGAGCAGCTGAAGAGGGACTACTTCTGAATAGAGCTGCAAGGATCGGGTCATCCCGGTAAGCCTCCCAGCTGCTTCTTATCACCCTCCTTCTCTCTCTTGCCACTTCTCTCCCGGCTCTCTCGCTGTCCCTCCCGCCCCTCCTGCCCTCTTTACAGATGGGCCAAGTCAGCAGGGGAGTGACTAAAGAGAGCTCCAACACACACACTCCCCAGCAGAAGCCCTGTTTTTTCCACTTTTAAAAGAAGGGCTTTTTAAAGGGGGGGGGAAACTCAAATCCATTAGTCACTAAAGGGTGACTTGGAAAGTGTCCCCATTAGGACTCTTTTTTGAGTCGTGGGGGGCAGTGACTCAAGTCAAGCCATGCTGGTTTTTCCCATCCCTGGCTGTTTGTGGCTCATATTCTAAAGCTCTTACCAATGTTTTGCCAGGTCCTCAGCTCATGCACAGCTTGGAACCTTAATGGAAGCCTTTTCACTGTCCAGAATGATGAATGGATTGTAATCCCTTCTCCCAAACTAGGAGATACGTTAGGGTCTTGGAAGGAATGAAACTGGCACAGAGCAGAATACACATGAACAAGATTAACTATGGTACCTTGACTCAGTCACTGCACAATCCTTTGGACCAGACAGGCACCCATCTTCTGCCATTACCTGGATTACCCTCCCAAGGTCACCTGGGATTCACCCTTCTTTCTCTCTTTACCGAGCCGTTACGCCACCACTACTGCCCCTTTCTCCCAGGGGAAGCCTGGGCATATTGGGGAAGATCTGGGAAGATGCTGAAATAAACACATTACTAAGTAAGAACGACATAAGTCTGCTCCCTGTCTCTAGCGAGGGGAAGGGGTTGCTCTTGGAACTTGGGCAGCAAACACTTTGCATGGTGATCCCTGCAGGTCCAGCACTTGGGGCAAGTGTTCCATAAGCCCCATGATCAAGCTGACCCTGGAGAAGCCTCACCCATTTGGCAGTTGTAGTTACAGTCCACCAACCAACCAATGCTCCTTGACAAACCTGGCACAAATGAGGGGTTGAACAAAATGAAAGCGCATTGGTGTACTCCACTATTTTTTATCCTGATGAGAAGACATTCCACAATTAAAGATCACCCCATGTGAGGAATGAATAGTAGTTCGGCATGTTTATAACACAAAGCTAGTCATGTATGTAAACTGAATAGGTTCTCCAGCTTAAAAATTATGACATGACTTGGGTCTCTGGCACATCAGCTGACCGCAAGATTTGTAACTGACTGGCAACATCCACCCCACTGAAATAAACAGAACTTCCACAAGAGTGCCTCCGCTCCAGAGCAGATCCCATTCATTTCAGAGGAGCCTGGGAAGAGGCATTTTTAGCGGACTGCGTGTCTATTGTCCTTTTCAGTCAACAGTGATAAGAATGGTATTGGCGAAGGGCATCAGGGATGATCAGGGCTGCTCTGTACTGACAACTGGACAATGCAGAAAGAGCTTGCCCCGTCTCCTGTCTGTTTTGGTCTTCTCTTTTTCTATTATCAAGTTGGTCCCAGAGAGAGAGAGAGAGAGAGAGAGAGAGAGAGAGAGAGAGAGAGAGAGAGATTCAAAAGAGGTGAGCTGATCTTTGTTCTTGCAAGCTTAACGAAAAAGATAGCTCAGTAAATGCAAGATCACCAGACCTATCTTGGATCTCCTTTGCCATAACCAACAATAATGCTCACACCATCAGGTCCCATTTCATGTGTGACTCTAGAGGAGAAGGTAGGAGTTAGAGAACCTTCAAGATTGAATGGTTAGGGTCCACAACATAAGAGATGCTATCGGACAACAGGTGACGCTCCTTGCCCCTCCCAAGCAGTTACCTGTGCTAGACCTTGCTTATCCAGTGTTTCCCACCTTGCTTCAGTAGGGGCGATTCGCATCCTTTGGCCTTTTCAGCTGCACCTTCAGCCTCTTCATGCCAATCTGGAAGCCGTTCATAGCCTGAATCGCAGCTTGGGCGCTAGCAGGATTGTCAAAACTCACAAAGCCTGTCAAAACACAAGGCAAGGCACAGGGTTTAACCAGCTGCAGGGGGCTCTGGGACCACACCACACACAAAATCACTTCAAGAATGAACATGGAGGGTGGGCGAAGGCGCTGGCAGAGGAGGGAGTGGCCTGATGTTGCGAAGTGCAGGGTGCCCAGCTGAAGTTTCATGACAGGGAGGAAAGGTGAAGGGCACGAATGGGTCAAACTCTGACTGCATGTGGATCTAGGCTAAGAGGCAAGATGGGAAGCAAAATGGGTTGCTGGAATCAGAAAAAGGAAGTGGTGGAGGGTAGAAGTGACTGGTGGTCATCGTGTTTCGAGAGTGGAGGGGAAGGAGAAACGGGGCTACACTTCATTGCATAAATCAAATCCTGAGCTCTTCTGATTATTCTGCAGGGGAGCTGAGATGGGAAAGTGGATGGGTGGAAATGGGTTGTGCCCAACCAAGATAGGAACTTTTAATGTCTCACAACGTCACAGGAGCAGCGGAATTTCAAACAGGACAGTAATCTGTCTCCACCTCAAAGCGGACACATTTAGGTTCAAGGATATTCCAGTGGGGGGGGGGCAGTTGGTGGCTATGGTGAGGGCATATTTGGATTTGAAATTGTAGCAAGAAGCAGTGGGATCCTGCAAGGACTGTATTATATGTGCACCTTTGAGACCCTGTGTCTACATTGTGTCTCATGGTAGACGCACAGTGATAGTCCACCATCAGTCTGGCCAGAGTCTTTCATCGGTATGATAGGAAGAAAAATGATCAGCCTCATAGGATTAAGCTTACCTTCCACCCCTGGCTATGAGTTGATTCAAGTAAGCACCAGGGACCAATTCACCCAAGGCAATTTTACAATGTACAGATGACCTCAGTGTAAGAAAAATTGTCATGTGTGATGTAGCCCTCTGTGGGTGAGTATCTGACTGACCTGTATTTTTTCTGGTCAGTTTCAGGTTGTTTACAATGAATGGAGTTGGTGATCCAAGGGGCTCAGATCACGGACAGACAAGAACCCACAAGTTGCTATGCTAACGTGGTATGGTGTGGACTGTGAGCATGAAGACAAATGCACTGACAGAACTTTTCAAATCCACCCACGGCATCCCAATGCACACTCACCAGAGAGCTACCTCCCTGTGATCTCTCCCCCTGCCACTCCAACACATTAGCAACCTTGGAAGAGGGGTGCAATAACACAGCAGAATTATATAAGTGTCAGAGGGCAGACTGAGTTGGGCACGCAAGGTCCTTGCTGGGCTTTTCCCATGTGGTTGCACCCCTCTTGTACGGTGCCTCCATCAACACTGGGGCATGGAAAAAATACAGAGAATCAGCACATATGAATCAGCCCATCCACCCCCTCTCCTCAAAGGAAGCTTCCATCAACTTGCAAAGACAATTGTGCATTTTTATGAAGGTGCCATGTATGATGATATTACTTTGCATATATTACATCCCAACCCATCTCGGAAGCTAAGCAGGGTCAGGCCCGGTTAGTACTTGGATGGGAGACCGCTTGGGAATACCGGGTGCTGTAGGCTTATACCATAGTCTTTTGAGACTGAAGTTTGCCAACCAACCATCTGTGCTGAATACTCTGGGCACCCAGGCCAAACAGGCGAGGTAAGTAAAGAAAAAATTTACTTACTTCTCCAAGGCTGCCTGGTTCCCAATGGGTCTCCCCAGAGCTATGCCAGTTTTTTGCCTGGCATAAGTCTGAAGAGCCTTCTGGGGGTGGTTCCAGGCCAGGAAGGGGGGATAGGAGCTGACAAGCTCTGGCTTCTTTCTGCTGCATGAGTAAACCAGATCTAAACATGTAAGCTCCTGGGCAAGGATGCATTTTGGGGGATTGATAAGATTATTTTATACAAATAAAATACAAATAAATGTCAGCAGAGACAGCAGCAACTCTCTGGTTCAAAAAATGGACGCTATAAGGTTGCCAACTCTCCAGAACAAAGACTTGGCCTGCTCCTGTCAGAAACCAGCAGGTGAAGCTTTTCCATGGCATGATAATGACCACTACCTCCTGTTGATATCTGCTGATCAAGCTGCTATTTGAAGCAGCAGTAAAAAAAAAGTTGGCAACACAAAGCGTGCTCCAAGTCAGACATCCACATTAAAAATCACAACATATTTGGAGAGACACACAACCCTGATGGAAGCCAACTAAGTTCTCTTGGCTTGATATATTTTCAACTTTGCTGAGGACTTCAGTGGATTTAAAGGCCAACTTGACTCTGCCACCCATTGCTTCCATCCTGGCCAATGTCCCCAGGAGAAGACATGCTCCAATAGTTCCTGTTTGCCAAGGGAGACTTCCTTTTTCTTTTTCTTTTTGTTTTTTGGATACCTCTCTCTTGCAAATCACCACCCTTGGGAGATGGTTTGTCAACATGTTACTAGAATGAGTTGTTAGCATTGTCATCCTGCCCCCCCTCCCCCAGCAAATGAGAACTGCTGCTTGGATAGACTCCTGGCTGGCTATAACTAGGCACATGTTTTATCAGCCTTGGTTTGTTTGGAAGACAAGCCCCGTTCCTGGAAAAGAGGAATCTGAATACTCCAGTACACACCCAGGTAACCTTTTGGACTCCTGGAACCTCTTGAATTCAGCTGCTTCAATGTGCCTTACATCGGGCTGCCCCTGAATGTAGCTCAGACATTTCATTGGTTCCGTTTGCAGCGGCTAAGTTATCACCAGGCGTTAGCTGCAAAGTTCATGTGAATCCTGTCCAATAGGAGTTCTGCTGGCTTCCAATTTCTGTCCAGTCTAAATCGTAACACATACCTGTAAAGCCTTTATGGTCTGATGTGCTCTCAAAGGTGCACGACGTATATGATTGCAAGCTTATTGTTGCTGTTGCTGTTTATCTGTCCTTGTTGGAATATTTTATTCCTGCCAGAATTTCATTTACGTTTTCTTTTTCTTTCTTAATTGCAACCTGTTTCAAGGACAGCTGTGGCAACAGTCTATACATTTGCCAATTGAGTCCAGTATTCTCTGCTGAGTCTCTAAAAGTTACTTCTCTGGGGTTGTGTGTGGGGTTGGGTCATTCCCCTTGCGTGTGTTCAGATAATCATGTGCATGAACATCAAGGACCCTCGCAAGGCACAGTTTCCCATTTCACACACTGCAGGTGCTAAGGGGTGCTTTGAGCTGTGGCAGGACATTATCTGACAATTCTGTCTCACCCAAAGAACAAACACTATCCTGGCTCACAAACCAGCAGGCAGGCCTTTGCCCAGGAAATGAGTACAGCACACCGCAAACCGAGCAGAGCCTTCAGCAAAATGTGATTGTGCCAGGGAGAAGCTCAGACAGCCACCTTTGCTCTAAGCTGAGATGTGCTACAGAAAGCAGTTGTCTACTTTCATCTGTTAAGTGCTGGATTCAACTGGCAAATGTATAGACTGTTGCCACAACTGTCCTTGAAATGGGTCACAATTCTTTTTTTTTTTTTAGGGGGTAAACACTCTCAATTCACAACTGTGGTAGGGAGACCAGATGTATCCCCTCAAGGAGGTGCTTCTGTGGTGGAGAAATTGTTTCTGCTGGGAAGATGTCCTCCCAGGACTCCTCCCCAACCCAAGAAGCCAGGTCCACAGCTGCAGGTCACAGACTTGATCACATGCGGATGGAAGGCTCAGCTAGGTAGGCTCTGGGATGCTGCAGATTGGTATCTCCTCTGGTCATTTTTTGCTTTTTCTTCGAAGGGGCTGCAGGAACAAATAAGTTGAAGGGGAGGTGGGTCCTGTGGGAAATGCTGTTGGAATCTTCCCTCCTGCACTGTTTTCCCAGACCCAGTTCCCCTTGCACCCTCAGTTTCCCTGAGGGTGAGAAGTCAAGGTTGCATCTGTCCTAGTAGTGTAGCTATGGGGGAAGTATTACAGGTGCCGCAACGCACCCTATAACCATCCCCTATCGCTCACCATCACAGGCATTCTGGGCAGCAAAGGCAATGCTGTGCATTGCGGTCACTGCACAAAATGGCTCCAGTATCGAGTGGGAGGGGCCGGTTACACAGTACACTGCAGCACTTGCTATACTCACTGTGCTGCCCTCCCCCCCGTAGCTACACTATTGATCTCTTCCCCTGCAGGGTCAATAAAAGCTTTTGGACAGAGGTGGAATTACCCATGAACCCCTTGAAAACAGCAACAATGCTGGTGAACCCCAGTCAGGTTTCACTCTGCCATGCCGTGCGCAGTCTGACAGGCCATGCGTTACCACTCTACTCCCCAGGAACTCAGAAGGCCATGTTCCTGCAGTCTGGTTAACACCAATGCATCTACTGTATTATGTGGGGTTGGAGCTGGACAAGAACAGCAGTGGTGTACCCCTATTTCTCATATCGTAAACTGGTGGTGAGGGTTGGCGATCATCCAGAAGGCCTCAGGGAGAGAGAGAGAGAGAGAGAGAAGGGCAGGTTAAACACCTTGGAGCTCCTTTGCTCTGTCTACGTTAATTAATAACCCAGAGAAATATATGTACCAGTCTGAAGATGGTTGGTAGGAGGACAGGGTTTTGTGATAAATCTATTTAATGTCCATCCATCCCCCCGGGATTATGTAAAAAAGGCTCTGCTAAATAAATGATTTAGCAAGGCAGTAAAGGATCAAGAAATCTGCAACGGTTGCAGCTCAGGGCAACTAGATCACCCTCGTTCTGTACAGGTGCCTGTTTTAAAATATGGGCGTTCTTATTTGAAGGCAGAGTCCAGTCTAGAAGACACTACAAAGCTACCCTGGGCAGGAATTAGCTGGGAACAGCACTTTTGCTGCAGCTGCAGCAGATGGATGGGAATTCCTGGCAATGCTTTGGTGGCTGCAGTTCTGCTTTTCAGAGGCAGCAAGAGGTCCAGGATGAGCAGAGGATCAGATGCTACAGAGGAGTTGCAGGGACAGGGGGTGACGGATGGAAACATACCGGAGGAACCGACAGGCAACCCAGCGCAACTGCCTACCCAAATAGCAGGACCGTCTGGCCAACAGTGCAGACTTCACAATTCAGGTGAATCAGAAAGCAACATTGTGCAGACCGACCAACACAATGCTGGCAGGGTGGCAACTGGGTGTGAAAGACCCACTTGACTTGCTCTATACCCATGACACAATGCTGTGGGATCACCCAAAGAGAAGCAGCTCTGAAGCCCCTGGGTACCTGGAAATAGAAGGGGATTCAAGTGCACTGGCTTCAAAGGACTCAAAGAAGCAGGCTAAGCAAAGGCTCTTCTCCTGGTCACAGATGAACAGCTGGGTGTCCTTTCATAGCAGAATAGGAACCAAAGAGTAGTCCTGCTGGAGGTTCCATCCATGGCCCAATCCTATCCAAGTTTCCAGCACCAATGTAGCCGCAGTGCAGCCCTGAGGTAAGGGAACAAACCTTTCCTTATCTTGGGGAGGCCTCTGGGACTGCCACCCCCACCACGAGATGGCATGCCCTTTTGGCACAGCCACATCAGCTCTGGGAATCTGGATAGGATTGGACCCCCAGTTCAGCATCTTTCTTCACAGAGTAGCCAGCCAGATGCTCCCGAAAGCCCACAAGCAGGGAATGGAGATGACGCACAGGCGCTTGTTCCCAGTCAAGTGCCTTCAGTGGCACAAGGACTTTCCACACGAACATAAGAACATAAGAACAGCCCCACTGGATCAGGCCATAGGCCCATCTACTCCAGCTTCCTGTATCTCACAGTGGCCCACCAAATGCCCCAGGGAGCACACAAGACAACAAGAGACCTGCATCCTGGTGCCCTCCCTTGCATCTGGCATTCTGACATAACCCATTTCTAAAATCAGGAGGTTGCGCATACACATCATGGCTTGTACCCCATAATAGATTTTTCCTCCAGAAACTTGTCCAGTCCCCTTTTAAAGGCGTCTAGGCCAGATGCCATCACCACATCCTGCGGCAGAGAGTTCCACAGACCAACCACACGCTGGGTAAAGAAATATTTTCTTTTCTCTGTCCTAACTCTCCCAACACTCAATTTTAGTGGATGTCGCCTGGTTCTGGTGTTATGTGAGATTGTAAAGAGCATCTCTCTATCCACTCTGTCCATCCCCTGCATAAATTTGCATGTCTCAATCATGTCCCCCCTCAGGTGTCTCTTTTCTAGGCTGAAGAGGCCCAAACGCCGTAGCCTTTCCTCATAAGGAAGGTGCCCCAGCCCTGTAATCATCTTAGTCGCTCTCTTTTGCACCTTTTCCATTTCCACTATGTCCTTTTTGAGATGCGGCGACCAGAACTGGACACAATACTCCAGGTGTGGCCTTACCATAGATTTGTACAACGGCATTATAATATTAGCCGTTTTGTTCTCAATACCCTTCCTAATGATCCCAAGCATAGAATTGGCCTTCTTCACTGCTGCGGCAAATTGGGTCGACACTTTCATCGACCTGTCCACCACCACCCCAAGATCTCTCTCCTGATCTGTCACAGACACCTCAGAACCCATCAGCCTATATCCCACAGCTGTGGGATCCCACAGCTGTGGTGAGTAGGAGAGTGCGTGGCCAGGCATCAGGAGACAGGCATCAGTGCCAGAGCCGGCCCAAGACCTCCGGGCACCTGAGGTGCCATGCCAAGTGCTGTCCCCTTCCTTATCTTGTAAAATCCCAATCTCTGCTCCCTGAATTGTTGACACTTTGGCCACTACTCTCTTGTCTTCCACATTTCCTCTTTCACTCCACCCCCCTTCCCTTTCCAATTCAGGGAGAGGGAGGAGGACCAGTGGAAGAGTATGCATGGGCAGAGGTAGGTGCCCCCCCGCCGACCTGCTGCCCTGAGGCGAGCATCTAAGTTGGTCTTATGGATGGGCCAGCCATAGTCAGTGCTCCAGGAAACAGGCGCCTGAATGCGCTGTGCAAGCGAACCCTTCGGAGCCGTTCTGGGTTTTGGCAGCAAAATGGAGGTGTTCCACCTCCGTTTTACTCCCACCGCCCAGAATAGTTCTGAAGGGGAGCAGGAGGGGTTGCTTGCACAGCACATTCAGGCGCCTGCAAAACGTAGTGCTTTGCACCCTCTCTAGCTACACCACTAGCCATGGGAAATAAAGAATTCATTTTCAGTGATTTGTCACATTTTTATTTCTTAGCTTCACTATGCAGAGATTATTTAGAAGAGAGAGAATAATTGCCTAAAAATTCACCTCATGGCAGGGTGGATAAAAATTGATTTTTTTTATTTTATTTTATTAAAAATAAGGTTTATTCATTTAAACTGAATTTTTTAAAAATTCCAATTACAGTAAGCATTAAAAAATAACCTGGTTTAAATGAAATCTGAATTTAATACAAGCAAACATGTCAAAACCCTTGCTTGCACTCTCTTAAAACTGAGCCATGACCATTTCTTGAACACACTGAGTTTAAGGCAGTTTTTCTACATAAAAAAAGAACCAGCAGGAGAAAATATCTGACTTCTGCGGTTAAGCGTCAAACATGACAGAATAAGTCATGTATTTGTAGCTACCTTCCTGCTGTACCCAGGGACTAGTAAGTCATTCTTCTAGGCAGTATAAGTCAGGAGATGCCATCCTGTATCTCACTAGGGTCATCCACAGAGCTCATGTTATGGATGTGCTTGTACTCTTATTTTATGCCTTCCAACTACTTGAGCTCTGCAGTGTGTCTCCTTTCAAATGATGACTATTCATAACTCTGAGAACAAGACAGCACGGACATTTACCTTTCCTCTTCTGGAGATACACTCTTTTGCCCCGGAACTACCAGCCCTTGTGGCACAAAAGTTCTGGACACTTTCTTCCTCAACCTGTGCGTGTTAATTTAGAAGTAAGCCCACTTCGAGAGGGCGTGTTTCCAAATCAACGCGCATGGGACTGTAGTCACACTTGCTTCGTGTTCTTGCACATGCACAGAGGGAGCCAAACTGAAATCTGTTTCTGATCTCTGAGCAGATATAATTCTGCACTGCGCGTGGGTCACATGGCCAAAGTGCTGGATTCTGCACCTACGTTGGATCAAAGCTCTATTAAGGACAAGTCAATATGTTTTTTTTTTTTTTAATTGTCAGAATCACTTAGAATACATGCTTGTGCAGGAAATATGGGAATTTCAAAATATGAAACTGTTAATTATTAATACAAATCAATTTGTTTAAAAAAATTGCCTTGATTTGAATTAATTTAGTTAGCCTTCTGTCAAAAGCAGGACCCAGCTGAATATTTCAGATCACTAAATGTGAATATAGGCCTTCCTCACCTCTGTAGGATTTACCAAGGAATGCTGCTCTTTGCTGTCCATCCTCTTGCCCTCTGCTACTGCCTCTTCCCCTCATGTTTCTGGAGCTCCTACCCTTCCAACTCTTCTTCTAAGGGGCACCCTGCTTCGTAGCCAGTTAACTTATTTCAACTTTGCTTCACATACTCATCTTTTCCTAAGCCCTTTCACTTGGCATGTCCTTGTCTAAGCCCTGAGAACATCAGCCAATGACAGCAAAGTCTATTGCCTGCTCCCATTTCTTCATAACATCAGAGCAATTCAGCCAATCCCAACAGTGCTTTCTCCATCATACAACCTTCCAATTTACTTTCTATACAATTATACAGCCATGCCCAAAAAGGCTGACATCGCTCCCCTCCTACAAAGCAGTGTGAAACCCTCTCCTTTATTTTCATGAATATTGCTGTTTCCCCACATGCTGAAATTGCAAGTTCAAGACACTTATCTGAAAGAATGATATGCAATTTTTGCAGGACAGATTCTGGTGATTTGCACTGATTGCTCAAATGCACATTATAATGTTGATGTGAGCCACTGGGTAACGTGCTCAGTTGGCTTAATTGCACATCACCTTGCACATCCAGTTGCAGCCTGCCCAGAGGTCAGATGGACTTTGTAGACCTTCCCTGAACATCTTCAAGTTATGCCTCAGATCCAAAAGGGCAAGAAATAAAACAGAAAATGCTACTTAACATTTACTTTGTATGTTTGCCATACAAAAAAAGAGAGGAGCACTTTGTGTGTGGAGTTTCGTTGCTCAGGCTGGCTGGGAAAAGGCAGGGCAATATCACTTTAACAGTGGAACTACAAACAGCTGTTCCTTCTGCAGACATGCTTGCTAGGTCTGAAAGTTTTTGGTAAGTCGGCGCTTAACTGACAGTTAGATTTATCTCCCCAATAAGCAATCAACATTATAATAAAGGAAAAATGCTTTCCGTGCACCTTTGAGAGCACATCAGAAATTAATCTAAACATCAAATTAATTATAGTTTGTAAAATGAATAGTGGCTCACGGCCCTAATACTTCTCTGGCTCTTCTCCCCATTTCCCTCCCCGTGGACTGCCTCCCTCCGAAACCTCCTCTGATTGCCTGTAGCTGTTGCAGAATGTGGGTGGAGGACGAGGTGTTTTATGGGCCTGTTTCTGATTCATACAGTCCCCTCCAACTGGCCACATAATAGGTGCCGAGCAAAACAAGGAAGTCTGGTATAGATTAGCAGTTGCCACGCAGGTCAAGTACACCAACTCACAACCACCACTGCTGAAATGCAAGGCTTTGGTAGAAAGCAGTCCTTTTAGCACAGAGTCAGCTCCACATCTTTGTGGAAAATACTACAGAGATGAAGCTGCCCCTTCCTGAGCCAGAGTCAGTGGTCTGAGCAGTGTCCAGCAAGACTCGGCTTGGCAGTGGTTCTCCACAGAGAAGACTTCCTCATCACCTTCCTTTTGGAGGAATCTTTAATTGGAAATGCTGGGGCTGAACTTGGGATGTTCTGCACGTAAAGATACACGCTCTGCCACTGAACCAGGTCCTGCTCCAGGGCCACGAGTGGACCTCCAGCTCTTAGTCACCTGTCTTATAATGCCTGATCCAGAGTGTTCTTTGGAAGCAGGGATTAAGCCTGTGCTGTGCACCTGCTGCTTCTTTGCGGCAAATTATTATCCCCAAACACTAGTGTACCGGAGGGGGGGGGGTCAAGGGGGTCCTTTGTCCCCAGCTGGCATGCTGGGGGGGGCACATGCTGCCATTCACTGCCCCCATGGCATTCTTAGAGCAGTTGTGCACCACTCTGAGCCTGCTGCATGGCTTGTTTTGCTTTCTTTTTAAAACAGCCCAATCTTGCCCCGGACATTCCATAGCAGGCAACCATGGGGGGGGGGAGAGGATGGTACTATAGAGACAACCAGAGGTACGTAAACATATTTTTAACTTCTCTGGGTAGGCCTTCTGGCCACTGATGGGTCTCCTTGGACCCACACCAGCAGGACAGCCTGAGAAAGGGGATAGGATCCTGGCGTAAGTTGTTGCCACGGGGATCCACCCCCTCTCTCCAAGCTCCACCCTAAAACACCCCCTCCTACTCCTGCCGCCGACTTCCCAGGGTTGCTGAGGCCCAGGCTCAACGGCAGTGGGCACACAGAGCTGTCAATGTGTTGCTTCGGCAGCTTCCAATGGCCCAGAGCGGTGCAAGGTTTGTGCCAACAGTGGGCTTTCTATGCAAGTTTGGTTTTCCTGTTGCAGGATGTAGCAACACAATTAGCCAAACTGATTCAGTTTGGAAGCTCTTAGCAACAGGGGCATCAGGACACTCTTTGAATCCTGGCCAAGAGCTCCAAGGTCCTTTTCTCCCTCCTCCAGGACTAACATGCTGCATTCTAGAAACTATACAATGTGCACACTTCCTAAAATGACTTTGCAGGAACCTCACTATGACTAGTGGATGTGCACTATCAATGGGAATGTATCAGGGATGCTTGGTCTGCTCTTTTCTGGGTCAGCACCCCATGGCCTGGATGCCCATCTTCATGCCCAACAAGTGCCGTCTACCCACAATGTCCAACTGCAGATGATATTGCAAGCATTGTTTGCCCTGATGGGCCTTGTTTCTCTTCAGTGAATAGCAACAGGGTCAGGAATACAATGTGGAGGTGGGCTTTAACCCAACCTCCTGCTATGGTTCCAAGCTGTGGGGGCCCAATCCAGCTGCTATTCATGAAAGGAAAACTCAGTTTGTCAGGAATAATGTTGCTTTGAGTATTCTGTGTCTTGACCCTTCCTTCCATCTGCATGTACATGGGGATCTCCGTAGTTGCTGATCCTGTATCTGCAGTTTCATTTATCCTGCGGATGTCGGCCCCCCCTGCACCCCTGAGCACCCTCCAGTGGCTAGGGGAGCTATGCTCCCCAACCTCTGGAGGTTATTCTGAGCCCCACAGATGCCACGTGCCCTCATAAAGCTTCTTAAAGATATAGACATCACTTTCGGTTTTGCAAAAAAACCCAGAAGTCACTTCTTTTTCTTTTAACAGTCATTCTGAGCACTGCAGAGACTGTGGACAGATGCAGGCAGTCTCTGAGGGGCTCGGAAGAGCCTCCAGAGGGTCCAGGGCATGGGGAAGCATGGTTGGCAACCTTCAGTCTCGAAAAGCTATGGTATAAGCCTACAGCACCCAGTATTCCCAGGCGGTCTCCCATCCAAGTACTAACCAGGCCTGACCCTGCTTAGCTTCCAAGATCAGACGAGATCAGGCATGTGCAGGGAGGCATGTATCTGCAGTTTCAGGTATCCGCAGGGGGGTTCTGAAATGATACCAGGGCATGCCTTTATGTGAAGTTGCTTATTCTGATGCTGCCCCTCGACCATCATTATGGCATGACTGGTGTCCGATTTGGTCCTAACTTGGAAGGTGGCCTGCCATGAGGTCAACTCTTAATGTGTCCAGGGATATCCTTTCTCCTTGATGGTTATATTCAATAGCTCTTTGCTTCTATTCACATTGTAATACAGGTTGGCCTTGATTATTCATGGAGGATCTGTTCCTGGACCCCTGTGGATACTGAAATCTACAGATACCGAAATCCATCTGGAGGTGTTCTGAGATGCGAGGAGACCAGGTGTGGCCTCTCCGTGCCTCAGAAGGCCTCTAAGAGGTGCTTCTGGTTTTTTGAAAAAGCAAAGGTGCCTCTCAGAGGCTTTCTGAGATGCAGGGAAGCTGCACCCGGCCTCCCTCTGTCTCAGTACACCTCCAGGACGCAACCAGAAGCTACATCCAATTGCTTCTGGGAGGTGAGGCCCTCCAGACACCGGTTAGGAACCCATATTGAATCAAACCTGCAGGTCCTGAATCTTTATAACATATTTTTGGACAGGTGAAGCTGCTGCCTGCTGAATTAGACCATCTGGTTCAGTCCTGCCTACACTGACTGGTGGTGGCTCTCCAGGGTTTCAGAAGGAGAAGGGTCTTCCCCAGAGCTGGCTGGAGAGGATACCGGTGACTAAGCCTGCAGGCTCTCATAAGAACAGCCCCACTGGATCAGGCCATAGGCCCATCTAGTCCAGCTTCCTGTATCTCAGAGTGGCCCACCAAATGCCCCAGGGAGCACCCCAGATAACAAGAGACTTCATCCTGGTGCCCTCCTTACATTCCGACATAGCCCACCTCCAAAACTAGGAGGCTGCACATACACATCATGGCTTGTAACCCGTAATGGATTTTTCCTCCAGAAACTTGTCCAATCCCCTTTTAAAGGCGTCCAGGTCAGACACCATCACCACATCCTGTGGCAAGGAGTTCCACAGACCAACCACATGCTGAGTAAAGAAATATTTTCTTTTGTCTGTCCTAACCCTCCCAACACTCAATTTTAGTGGATGTCCCCTGGTTCTGGTGTTATGTGAGAGTGTAAAGAGCATCTCTCTATCCACTTAAAACTTCCCATGCATAATTTTGTATGTCTCAATCATGTCCCCCCTCAAGCGTCTCTTTTCTAGGCTGAAGAGGCCCAAACGCCGTAGTCTTTCCACATAAGGAAGGTTCCCCAGCCCAGTAATCATCTTAGTCGCTCTCTTTTGCACCTTTTCCATTTCCACTATGTCCATTTTGAGATGCGGCGACCAGAACTGGACACAATACTCCAGGTGTGGCCTTACCATCCTTGGCCTCTCCTTGGCCTGTTCTACCCTGGATGGGATGTCAGGTGTTTTCAGTGCCCAGTCAAGGCAGGTTTCACTCCAAACACATCCAGACTAAAGAAGCAGATCTGAAAGCTCCACTCTGGGTTTTGGCCTGATGTTTGCTCTTGCCCTCATGTCCTGCACTGTGGAGACCCTAGGAGAGGTGCCTTCAGGTCCCTGACCTGCTCTTTAGGAGTTCCAATTACTTGCACTAAAATGTAGTTAACTAGTAGTTACAGTGTCTTCGTAGGAGCAGTTCAACTGCTAATTTAATTAGTTGGTGGCCATAAATGGGAAGGAGTGACTTGTGCACAGCACGATAGGCGATTACTTGGTACATGGTTGCCTGCATTGACTCTTTCTACCTTCAGGGATGTGCAGTGCATACCACTATACCTCTCAGTGCCCCCTAAATTTAACAAGGGTCAAGCCACTTCCGCCTTTGTCCTCCTGAGCTGGATCCTGGCCTCCCCCACTCCAAACATAAACCATGTCAACTGCAGAAACAGGGAACTCCCACAGGCTGCTGGCTGAGCAGAAGCACACAGAGCAAGATCCAGAAAGCCCATTGGAACCTGTCCATGTGAACATTTGCTACTTAACACAGTCACTCCCCCCCTCCCCCGGTAAAGCTGGCAAAAATTACAAACATGGTTAGATTGTCCGACTCTTCCAAAAGCCCCAACTCTGAAGGCCAAGCTGGCTCCGTTTTGGCCAGGGGATTAGAATTTGCACTTAGAAATTTCTGCATCAGCAGAGAAGAGGCTTGGCCACATGAAAACAGAGGCCTTTTGTGAGTTAATGCCTTGAATCACCAGCGAGCCAGCCTAATGGGAAGGCCTGGCACAACCCCAGTGAAGGCGAGAGGCGAGCAACACAAAACACAAGCTTCCTGGCCGGTGTAATCAGGCAGATTGCTACACTGGTTAATTCAATCAAGAGCCTATAAGCCTTTGGAAGTCTCTCTTGCAATACCTTCCTCTCCAGGGGTTTCTCAGTCCTTTCTACTGTGTGTGTTAATATGCCCATTTCCTAAGCCATCCACCTTGATTGTCCTGCCCTGTGCCTTGATTAAGTCACTTGTAAACACAAGTTCCTTCTAGGTGCCAGAGTGATTGTGCCTGGCCACTTCATGACGTCATCCAAACACCTGCTTTAGCTCCTCCACCCCTTCCCTTTCCTGATCTCTTAGAATTCACTTTTTCACTCCACCTTCCTTAAGGATCAGAATTCTATTGTCCAATCCTCAGCGCCTCATGAAAAGCCCTGGCTTTCCCAGCCAAAATGTGTGTCTCTCTCCTGCATCCCCAGCACGCTGTCACCCATCTTGAGCTTGCTTGAAAAAGTCACCCCAAAGTTGATGCAACGCTAGGCTGCTTGGAGCAGAAAATCACCGAGCTTCCCCAGAGCCAAAATCACTAAAGCCACCCAGAACCAGAGGCTGAAACTCAGCTACCATCACTGGGTCTGGGACCTTCTCCTTTCTCAGAAGTCAAAAGCTGCCCAAGGCAATGTAATGACTCTGGTCCCAAGTCTAGTTACACTGTCGCTCTGAACCTCTGGGTCCAGTGCTCGTTCCTGAATCTATCCTTGGTTCACCGTCAAGATTCCCAGGTAACTTGGCCCATTGACTGGAGATTGTTGGTTCTGCCTCTGCCAGAAAATTTTCTCCTGGAAAGCAAACTAAGGACAGGTGTACTTGGCCCTTGCATCCTCTATCCTACCATCCCTTTCCATGCAGCCCATGGTCAGGCACATCAGCTTAACACTTCATCTTTCCTCTCTCTCTGCCCTTGTAGCAAAACAGTCTCCCCAGTTTTGCTGCTCTTGGGCAAACCCTTCTCATTTCTTCATGCCTATTCACAGGTTTTCTCGATCCCACGCCCAGATTGTCCCAGAGCTGGTTCTATCCCAGAATTCCAAGAGATCCTGGGAAATGCAGCAATCAGCATAGACGCTTGGTCACGGGAGCATGTTTCCTTGCCAATTCCCCCCTTCCTGACATTGTGCTCTCCCTTCTCCTAGTGTCCAGAGCAGCACCAGTATCCTAGGTGACGAGGATACAGAAGGTACAGCTACTGCGTTCATGGAATCATAGAGTTGGAAGGGACCTAATAGTTCATCTAGTCCAGGGGTGCCCAAACCCCGGCCCTAGGGCCACTTGCGGCCCTCGAGGCCTCTCAATGCAGCCCTTAGGGAGCTCTCAGTCTCCAAGGAGCCTCTGGCCCTCCAGAGATTTGTTGGAGACCACACTGGCCTGACACAACTGCTCTCAGCGTGAGGGCGACTGTTTGACCTCTTGCGTGAGCTGTGGGATGAGGGCTCCCTCCACTGCTTGCTGTTTCACGTCTGTGATGCAGTAGCGGCAGCAAAGGAAAGGCCAGCCTTGCTTTGTGCAAGGCCTTTTATAGGCCTTGAGCTATTGCAAGACCTTCATTCATTCATATAAGTTCATCCTCAATATATTCATTTATGTAAACTTATGTAAATTTATTCAAATTTTAAATGTAAATTAATTCTTTTTCCCCCAACACAGTGTCAGAGATACGATGTGGCTCTCTTGCCAAAAACCTTGGAAACCCCTGATCTAGTCCAACTCCCTGTCTGTAGCAGGAAATCTTCCTAGAGCATTTCCAGCAGGTGCTTCTGAGCCTTTGCATGAAGATTCCCAGTGAGGGAGAATCCACCACCTTCCTCGGCAATCTGTCCCACTGCCAAACCGTTCTGACTGTTCAGGAATTTTTTCCTGATGTCCAACCGAAATCTCTTCTCTTGCAGTGTGTACCCATTGGATCTAGTTCTGCTTTCAGAGGCAGCTGAGAACACATTTGTCTCTTCTTCTATCTGACAGCCCTTCAGGTATTTGAAGAGAGCTATCATATCCCCTCTCAGCGTTCTCATCTCCAGGCTGAATGTACCAAGTTCCCTCAACCTTTCCTTGTAGGGTTTGTTCTCCAGCCCTCATCATCCTTGTTGCCCTCCTCTGAACCCACTCCAGTTTGGCTGCAGGTCAAGTGCTGCTTGACCTGCTTTTCCCGGTCATGATGATTGCAAACAACCCCTTCAATAAACTCTGTATGCTTTTCAGTTAGGCTCCTTCATCTCTAGTACCAGTCTGGGGGGTGGGTGCACCAGGGCCAATGGTCAAAGTTCCCTGATTAACATGTGTGCTTGAGGGAACATGTGGAGTGGTAGCCACATGTCCCAGAGCACGTATGGGAACAACAGTTTTTTGACATCTGATCATGAATTGGGATAAAATGTCTTTCCATGCTGATACATCAGGACACACAGTGACGTGCATATCACCACATTTCTATATTCTGTCCATGTTCCCCTCTCCCCATCTTAGACCTCTTTCAGCTCCTATGATCTGTTTCATATTAGTCAAATGCACGCTTTGGTTTAAACCCTTTTCTGAAGATGCTTCATAATCATTGTTTTGAACTGAGTCAAAATTCAGAAGAATTCTGGTAATGGAAAGACCAAAGTAATGGGGAAAAAAAAGTTCTGTTTACCATATACACATATGTACAAATAGCTCACCAAGGGCTGACAGTGACCACACTGGATCATTGAAATCAGTGTCCTTTTGGAGACCATTCTACGTACAGGAACATTGTGTGCATGGGTTTTCAGATGTGGCTGGACGAGGAGGCTGAGCAACCCTACTAGACCATAAAGTGGGACTGTCCATTTGGCCATGCCAAGGAGACAAAGGGCTGAGTGGCTGTTTCAGGACAATGGCAGGATTGAGAGACATGAGCTGATGGCAGCAGATGGATGAATGGTGTTGGAGGAGGCTCGCATCACATAACAATATAGCATCCATGACAGTTAACAGCAGCGCAAGGGGGAGGAGGATGGGGACAACCTGCAGAGAATTCAAACACTAGATTCACATGCTCACACTCCAACACATGCACTTTTATAATAAATAAACCTGAAGCCAAACCCTTCCATCTCCGGCAAAAGGAACAGACTCTTGGCTTATATAAACCCCCACTGCTACCCAACATCTCCCAGCACCTGAGGACTCACACCCTGAAAAACAGCTCCTCTTTCCATCTTCCCGACCTCTGATTTTTCGCTAATCTTTTCTGTCCCCACCTGCTGCCCTAATCTGATTTGCCCCCCCCCCAAAGACCAACCATTTCCCATTCCAAGCAGGATTTGGGATTCTGCCCCAACATAACCTGAAGTCAGCGATCCTCTCTGTAGCAGGGCATACAGTTCTGAATATTAGACAGTGAGAAGGGAGCGGGTGGAGGTGGGGGGGCAGCGGTGGATTAGGGGGGAAAAGTATGTCAACAAAGGTAAATTGAGAAAAAAAAAAACCAGCTAAGTAAAGTTACAAAAAGTATAGCAGTTTGGAAAAAAATAAAAATAAAAAACGGTAAAGGCAGGTTCAGAGAAAGTTCCTTTCCTGGATGAAGCTAATTGTTTTGTTATCTTTACCCACCAAAGCATTTACTTTGGTTTGTCGCCCGATCCACAAACACTTTCGAGGAGATGACATTACCGAATGGCAGGAACATCTGCATCAGCTCAGCGTCCCCAAACTCCTGGGGCAGATGGTAGATAAACAGGTTACAGCCCTCGGGTCCTGCAGAGAAGACGGGGGAGAGAGAGAAAAAGTTCAGGAGCCCAGAGTGAAGGAGAATATGGGAGACACAGACACAATGTTTTCCCCATAGGCTTAAAAAAATCTCTCCCCAACACAGGTAAATGAGCATGCCAGGGCAAAGGGTTCCAGAAGAGGCATTTTTCTCGACATGCTCATGTACTGGGAAGATTTTTTTTCTGCAAGGGAACATTCACAAAAGACTTCCCCTCCCTTTGCACCCTTTGCACGACATCTGTCCAGGAGGAGTTTCAGCACTTTATCCTGCTGTTAATGTAAATTGGTCCCCCAATTATTTCATGTGGCAACACCACTTTGGCCTAATGGGGTCCTGCAGGGTCCCACCTTGTCCCCAGTGCATCTGAACATCTACACAAAACTACTGGGAGAGGTCATCTAGGGTTTTTTTAAATGAAATAACAGATACGTACAGAAGGATTGATGCCTTGCCACACAAGCTGGCCACTATCTCCATACCCCTATTTAACTTCTGGGGCTGCTGCAGGCTTGGTGGGCATGGAGCCCAGTGCAGTGGCATAGCTAGATGGGGTGCAAAGCACTAAGTTTTGCAGCGAGCCTCACCACACTGTGCAAGGGGCCCACCCTCTTCGGAGGCAGGCGTAGGCCTCGGTTTTGCTCCCCCACCTGGAATGTCTCCTAAGGGGAGGAGGAGCGGCCCTTTACATTATTGCAATGCGCTCTACGTGGGGCTGCCCTTGAAGACGGTCCGGAAATTACAACTAGTACAGAACGCGGCTGCTCGTGTGGTTGCTGGGGCACGTTGGTTTGACTCTGTCGAGCCATTGCTCCGGTGGCTACACTGGCTGCCAGTTCTGTTCCTGGCCCAATTCAAGGTGCTAGTTTTGACTTTTAAAGCCCTTTTCAGCTCGGGTCTGGGGTATTTGAGGGACCGCCTCCTTCCCTACAATCCTGCCCATGCTCTTAGATCATCGGGGGGGGGGCCTTTTGACTGTGCCGCCACCAAGAGATGTGAGAGGGGCGGCGGCCAGGAAGAGGGCCTTCTCAGTGGTGGCCCCCGAACTGTGGAATACCCTCCCCTTAGAACTGAGAACTGCTCCCTCATTGCTAACGTTTCGGCGTGGACTGAAGACCTTTTTATTTCAAAAAGCTTTTAATTGTTGACAGGCTGGCTGGCATTCTTGCTTTTATATGAAAATCCACGGGGTTTGTTTGTTTTTAGATTTTTTAATTATGTAAATTGTTAATTGTTTTTAATGTATTTTTTTTTAAGTGTTGTAAGCCGCCTTGTGTGCCCATTGGGCAAAAAGGTGGGGTATAAATTAATAAAATAATAATAATAATAATTACATGCTGTGCTGAGGTTTCCTGCAAAACTTAGTGATATGTACCCCCTCTAGCTACACCACTGGTCCAGTGTCTGCAGGGCAAACAAGGGTTTGCCAAATGCTGACAGTTGCCATGTGGAATGATTTTAGACAGCCTCTGTTTGATGATCACAATATGTATACTGGCACCCTAGTCAAGAGAAATAGAAATGGCAAAATTCCCCCCAGTAGTCCTGGGAAAACAATGAAGACCATTCAGCATTATTATGATCATTCAGGTCATTCTGTATCATTAAGATAAGGTGGGAAAACAGCTTATTCCATCAACATAAACCCAGTCATAAAACCCGAACCTGCCATGCAACCCTCCACCCTGACATTTGGTGTGGTGTAACGAGGTCACAGCCTTCAGTGCCCCTCCAAATGCTGCACACATTTGTTGAGAAATGATAGTCACAACAGTTTTAAAACAGCGATTTTCAATTTTTTTCATCTCATGGCACATTGATAAGGTGCTAAAATTGTCAAGGCGCACCATCGTTTTTTGACAATTGACAAGACACACTGCACTGCAGGTGGGAAGGCCATCCTCCAATGGCCCCACTAAGAAGTGAAACTCTCCCAAAATCCCGTGACACCCCTGCAGACCATTTGTGGCACACCAATGTACTGCAGCACTGCAGTACTGGCTGAAAATTGCTGGGTTAAAATCTTGCCAGAATGCTGGGGCCCCCTCCCCTCTGCCATGGCCCAAGAATCATTTTTGGCGACTCAGTCCACACTTGTAGCACTGCGCCCCTCCCACACAGACACAACAATCCCATCCCTTTGGTGCGTGTGAGTGACCTCCTAGACCAGCCACTTTCAACCACTGTGCCTAGGCACATTGGTGTGCCACAAGTGGTCCATAGGTGTGCCACAGGAATTTGGGGGGAAGGTCATTCCTTAGTAGTGCCAATGGGGGATGTGAGCCCCCCACTGGCAGCATGGTTTCCGGGGAGAATGAAGCAGCTTGGGACTTGCGCCACCTCAAGAGGTTTATTTTGTAATAAATTTGCTTTGTACTCTATAGTTATTTTTGACATGGCCTGGGTCCTCTGGGAGTCTGGGCCCTAGGGATTTTGCCCTCTGCCCCCCTCTTCAGGCCTGCCTGTGGAGGTTGCCTGTCCACACACCCTAAAGGAAAAGGGGCACAGATCCCACTTTTTCCCCACAAGGAGGGACATGTATAGCAATGCCATGCAAAGATACTGCAGGGCCCTAATTGATCTTGCTTTCTGGACAGGAAGTCAGCCTGTTCGTGGTGGCCAATCCATGAATGTGATTGCGTTCATGGTGTCAAATGCCAGAAAGCTTCTTTCTAATATTCCCCCTCAGTCTAACTTTGGAAAATTCAAGTCACACAAAAGACAAGGCACAAGAAGAGATTTCAACAGGTGCATGAAATAATTACATGGGTCAATGTGGGTCTCCATTGTTTTTTGAATTAATGATTTGAAACATGTGTAAGGATTTCCTGAACTTGTTCAAAGATTATATCAGCCTGTTTTAGTTGAAATAAAGCCTCTGCTTTATGTTTTGAACTCAGGACACATGGGGACCCAGAACTTCAGAGGAGTCCTGCTGCATCAGCCCATCTAGTCCAGCATCCTGTTTCCCATAGTGGCCAACAGATGACTCTAGGAAGCCCACAAGCCAGTCTGCAAGGCAACAGACCAGTGCTCCCTCGAAGGGGTTCTTGATGGTGCACCTTTGGTAGCTACACAGCATTGCGACAGGTTGCAACGCTGTCTCTGGATGTTTGGTGCTTATGTCATCAAATCATTGCTGAACTTCTGGGTTGCTGAGCTCCACGCTGTGGGGTCATGCACCTTAAAGGGAACTGGAACCAACCTCTAGTATTGCTTGTCCGCTCACAACTGGTATTCAGCGGAACATCACCTCGGAAAGAGGACCCACTAATCCTGCTGATACAGCTAACCTCATTTGCCCTGTTCTTTCTTCCCCAAGATCAGCATCAATAACAAAGATCACCCTTCTCACATTCCAGCTGGTTATAGCAGTGGAAGAGATGGGCTAGTATTCCTCACCTCATCACTTGGCTGCTATTTGGCTTTAGATCAGTCACCTCACTGGTTTTCTACCCGTGCATAATATCTCTTGGAAGTTCTAGAACCTGAATTGGCTGCTTCTGTTCCTGGTCCATTTTCTCCTTTGTATCATAGTGGTTAAACTGTAAGTCAACAGGGCAGGGCCTGTCCTGGTTTTGTACTTTATGTCAAGCACTTAGAAAACTGGCAGGAGCTGCTGCATTTTCATGTGTTTTTAAAATTGATGTCATACCAGGAGCATGGTGAGAAGGCACGACTCTAAATATGAACACCTAGAAAAGTCCTGAAATGCTAATATCAGGTTCCATAGCAAGCCCATAAATGTAGACACATTTTGTCCTAATAGTTTTGAGTACAGAATTTGAGATCACCTGGTACAGAATTTTGCATTTAAAAAGGAGCTCTATTTTCTTACCCTTCACTATGCCCTATTTGGAAGTCATTGTAGTGACCCAGCAGAGCAAGGGTTAAACCATTCACTCCCCATTGTGTGAGAGGGGAGAGAATAGGGATGTACCATGTAGAAGAGAAGGATTTTTTAATGTTCTCGCTTTCTTCATCAGGGCATAATTATAGTGTCATAACACAGCAAATTACAACTTTGCCTTTCCCTTTAGAGAGAGGAGTTCACGAAGGTGCTCTCCCCCCCCTTTTATTGGCCATTACTCATTCCCTTGGCTGGCAGGGGTAGTTCGCCGAGTCAGGATTCTGACAGATGCCCATTTAAAGCTCATTAAAATTCCCGGCCTCGGAGTGATTGAAGGCACTTTCTCCCTCCACATTTTCTTTTTGGATTAATGGAAAATGAAGCTCTGATGAAGACTTGCTAAGCAGAATTTTCCCCACTACTTTGCTAAAAAGGAATGGCCAAACCGTTGCATTGTGTGGGTCTCCCAGGTGCCACAAGGTTGTGGTGGAATTTATTCCAGTATGGGAAATGGGGATGGTTTCCATATACTTGGACTAATTAACTAATTAACGCCCCCCACTGCCTACACAGTTAAATACAATGGATTATAGAGTAAGAACCATGAAGACCTTCCAATCCCTTCCCAAGGCGAGGTGGAAGCTTCTATGTTGACTTCTACTGAACGCAGCACGTCCACCGGCAAAAGAGTGAGCTTGTCACACTGCCCCCAAAGAGCATGACATTTCCAATGACTTATGAACATGTGTCAGGCCACACCATGCAAAACCCAAGAAGCTCTGGGGTAGGGTGGAAACATTTCCTGATGGCTCAGAAGTGTGAAATGGGAATAGAAACTGCTTTTCCAGATATGTGAAAGCGAAGGCTCACTTGGACCAATATGACCGTGTGATCATTCTTCATATCAGGGGTGGGCTGCAATTCCCTTGTCTATACAATTGTTAAAGGTCCAGGTTTAGGATCCCTAAAGTTGAAAGTTTGTCCACCCCTGCTTTATGTGATCAGCTCTGTGGCCTGCCATTGAGTCCTTGATCTGAAGCACAATGAAGAATGCCCAATTCAGAGGGGTTGGGGGGCTGAATCCTTGGTACATAATTCTGTTCCAGTGTGAAGTCCCTAAACAGTCTCTGGATCAGGGGTGCTCAATAGGTGGATCGCGATCTACCGGTAGATCGCGAGGCAAAATGAGTAGATCACGGAGCCCTGTCTCTCCAAACTGTTAATATGTCAGTTTCGTCTAGTGACTAGACGAAACTGACATATTTAGCTGACACTAAACTGACACTGAAACTGACACTTTAGCTGCTCTTCAGGCATGCAGCAACAAAACTGACGAAACTGACTAGACTCTAGCAGGGGCTCCATACATTAAAGGGGGTGTCTGTCAGATGCTTCCTTCCCCCCTGGTAGATCTCCGGGCCTTGCTGGGTTTCAAAGTAGCTCTCGAGCCAAAAAAAGTGTGAGCACCCCTGCTCTGGATGGTCATGTCTCCTCAGCCTCTTTTCTCCATTTGTAAAATAGGAATATTCATGGCCTGTCACAAAAGGCTAGCATGAGAATTAGCTGATTTCTTTTGCATGTTTTGCATATTTGAAAATGTGACAGACATCCGAAGGAATAATCAGAGCAGAAATGTTCTTATTTTATATCAGACTTCTGCGTTTCAACCCATAGTTTGGTGGTTCTCATCAAAAGTGATTCTATATCTTCATCAGAGAGGAGGAAAAGAGTTGGGGCCTGGTGGTACTTCTCAGCAGAATGGATGATGCTGACTGACTTGTGACGACCCTCTTGGCTGAGAAGGACACTCGGGCAACAGGTTCCGTTAAACAGTCAGAACCTCCATTACTAGTACTACTACCTCTGCTGCAGGGACGTATGGTGGGTGGGGTGCAGGTGAGGCAGAGAAGCCCTTCAAAAAGCACCACCACTGTATGAGGAGGCATGCAATCCTGCATGTGGGTTGTGAGTGTTTGCACGCCTCATACAGAGGTGGCGCTTTTTGAAGGACTTCAGTGGGGAGGCTCTGCCTCACCTGTCTCTCCACCTACTGCACATCCCTGCTCTGCTGCTACTACTACTAGTTAACTTGTTGCCAAGGGTGTGTGCGTGCAACCAGTATCAGGACCTTGGCATGCAGAGGAGGAGTGCTTAATTAACCCTTTCCTTTTGTGCTGAGTTCCTAATGAAAACTACATCCTCCAAGCTGCTATCAGCCCTGGAAGCTTCCACTGGTACCCTTAGAGTGAGAAAACAAAAGGATGAAGAACTGTTTGAACCTGCTTCGTTGTCCTCAGTGCACACAGCAGGTGGGCTTGCAAGCCACGTTGGGCCCAGTCAGTCTTTTTGATCAACCGCCAACCCCCTGCTTTGTCCTCCTCCACTGCCTGCAGCCTTGCCTTTTTATCTATTTCCTGGGGGACCGCTGATATTGTGTTAACTCACAGACTCACCTTCTCTCTGTTGCTGCGGGATCATGGGAGGCGGCTGTGGGAAGGCTTGGCTTATCTGGCCATATGCAGCGGGGTAAGCAGCTATTGAAGAAAGAGGGGAAGAGAAAAAGGAGATTTCAGCATCCTTGCCAGACTAGAATGTCTCTTCATAATCACTTGCCCCTCCCCCGAGCAAGAATCAAGCTATTAGGCCATGGGGGGTCCCTAACAACATGGGACTCAGAATGACTCTTTATTCATTGGCACAACAGCTCTTGGGTTTTTGGACCTAGTTTCTGTTCACACATGCATGCACCACTCAAGTCTCAGTATGTGTTTAGTCCATTGAAAAGCACAGAGTCCAAAATGAAGGTGTTATTTTGTGATGTGTGAGCTATGACGGCCTTTCACAAATGTCAATCACGGTGATGATGCAGTAATTAAATGATGAGCGTGCATGTGGCAAGGTAGCCCGTGGCATAGTCACTTGTGCAGTTCAGATCACACCGGAAATACGCCATGAATGAGAGATCCACAACTCTTTTGCACGTTTTCAGAGCTCCAGGCAGGCAACACTGAGGGCCCAGTGAATGGTCTGGGAGAACACTGCTGAAGACCTGATCCAAGACTGGTTCAGAGACCACTGGAAGTTCTGCACAAGTAGCTCTGTACTCGCTAAGTTCAAGAGAGCTTCCAGTTGTGGTCCTACTTTCATTTATTATACCCCCTTCTAAAAGGAAGAATGGGGAAGGGATATAATATATGAAAGGACATTGATCAAGCCTTTAGGGGTTGTGTTCAGCCTAGTAGGAAACAAGTTGGGCATACTGTGTGTCTGTAAATTTAGATGCTATGCACCAACATGTTGCCTCTTACCTGAGTACCACTGTCCTGCATGAGCCAGTGATTTGGCTCTAAGGAAAGGCAGACCCAGAGGCAGGAAGTCTGAGTAAACATACCAGGCAGTAGGGGTGTGTATTTTTCTCATAATGAATGGGAAAAATGAACCACACAAAAGACTAGTAGCCCATGAAGTGAGAACCAGTGTGGCAGAGAGGAGCTGTTTGAATCCATGTGCTCATTTGAACTAAGGCCTCTCTAAATGATACCAACAACATCTAATTATTTTTACACAGGAATGAGTCATGGGGGAGTTGAGGTGGGTTCTTGAGGTGCAATAGGGAGGAAATCTCAAGTGATAATGGAGCTAAATGAACCCCAATATCACATCAATTATCTATTCATGATATGAGAGTATCATTTAGACAAGGTCTAACCTGTCAATATCTTGTCAACCAACTTTCCCATTGCAAAATCTGATTCCAAGCCCACTCCCAAATCTGGATTTCTTGGTGCCATTTGAAAGGGTGGTAGGGAAGTAAACCATGAGGCATGGGTGGAACATGAGAGAAGCCCAGAATATGATTCAGTGTAGAGTGTCAATGATCCAGAACAGCAATTTTCAACGCTTTTTCTTCTTATAGCACATTGACCTCTGTGGGTCTTCTCTATGGTCTTTGCCTCTTGTGATGTCATTTCTGGATCTCAGGAGACTTCCGGTTTCTGCTGCTCTGTTTGTAGGGCAACTGTCTCTAGTAACAAATTGCCTGTCCCTCTTCCTCTGTTGGCAGAGGAATTCATTACTATGGACACTTGCCCTACAAGCAGAGCTGCAGAACCTGGAAGACTTTTTCAGTGATTTTCAGCTGCTGTACTCCAAACTTCTGCGGCACACCTGCAGACCTTTCGTGGCACACCAATGTGCCAAGGCACAGTGGTTGAAAATTGCAGAATTTAGTTCTGCAAACTTTTAGAAAGAAGCAAAAAGGAAAAGGAATGACTTCAGGCCTCAGACCATTAGTACAGGAAACCGTAGGATCAAAGACATCAGTTTTAAGGCATGCTCCACTACAAACCAGATCTGAACTGAGGACTCCTTGGAAGCCTAACAAGAAGGAAGAAAGGGCAAATGTGCATACCAAGGGGTTGATGAAGGGCTCAGCTGCTACCCATTTGTCAAAACCTCACACAGTAAGGGGCAGGAATTAAAACACCAGCAAATAAAGTCTTTCATAGTGAATTAAGGATAACACAAGATGGCAGCTACTCTTGGTAGGAGCTGGTGACCACTTTGGTTACCATAGGAAGCAAATATGGCAGTCACAGCAACAGGAAGGACATGTTTACCATTCAGAATACAACCCTGAACATGGCTTTCTTGGGTAGCAAGTCCCATTAATAGAGGTTTTGCTTCTGGTGAGTAAGATAGGACTACAGCCTAAGTCTTACTGAACACAATGGCATACTTCGGGGTAAAGTAAATAACACCATTTTCAAACACCTCTATCTCTACTCATTAAACTTAATTAGATTGAGTAGACATGCCTTTTGAGTAAACATGCCTAGGATTGGGCTGTGAGAATCACTTTAAAGTGTATTTTTTTGTACATGATGCGGGGGTATTGAATGTTCCCATCGAAAAGCACACAAGAATTACTTGTTTGAAAAGACCCCCCAGTCAAAGCCCGTGAAAAGCTTGCATACCAGGCAGAAAAATCCTACTAGCCTTCTTTCATGCCAGAGGGGGAAGCTTTCTCTTCCTAAATCTACTATTGTTTGACTGATTTTGTTTCAATCTGGGGTCTATATTTCTGCGAAACGCTGATATTATTCACCGACCACGCAGAGAGGTCTATTCACGGAAATCAGGATCTTGAGAAACTCAACACATTTCATTAACAGCACTCATTGGAACAACTTGGAGAATGAGCGTTGGTCCCACAAAGTGATCTCTTTGGAAGTTGGCCCAGAAAGAGCTCCGTCTGGCTCAGTGCTCGGCTGACGGATCTTTCCAAGTGCAGAGGTGGTTCTTTATCCTCAATGGATAGTTTAGGCTACCTTTTCTTGATCCCTCAAGTTGCTATCTCTTGTTGAAACACGTCAAGCTTTTAGTATGTGACCCCAAGACAGGAACTCGCCTCATGTTCAGAATGCGCAGGGCCTCCACCATAGGCTGTGATCAGGGTGGTGGAAAAGTCAGTGCCAAGATAACCTACGTATTAACACAGAAGGCTGCCTTATATGAGTCTGACTAGTCATCTGTCTAGCCCAGTGCTGTTTGTGTTCAGTAAGCCCGTTGTGTTCAGTATGACTTCAGCTGTAATCCAATCTTAGTCGCCGGAAACAAACACCTCTAGCTATAGTCCCTACTCAACCCAAGTTCTACACTAAGAAAATCTTTGTTTCTAACCCATTCAAATTAAGCAAACCAACCAAACAGCATGTATTTGCTTATTTTGCATCCTCAATCCTGCTAGCTAAGAGGCAGGACATGGAATTACTGAGACCACAGAAGCTGTGCCCATTACCTGCGGTTGCAGAGAATCAATATCTTTCCAAGCCTGTCTTTACAGCCATCAGCATGGGGACGTTTTTCTTGGTATAAAAATAATAAACAATGAAAGCTGCAGCTCTCAGAATGCTAAATTCAGTGCCTGGTACTTGATTCCTCACCCTTTTTTTTTGGAGGGGGGGGTCACTTACACAACATTGTGATACTCACAGTATCACAGTATTGTGATACTTCACCTAGGATGCTTAAGATAGGGCTTACCCATGCCATTCCATAGGGGATTTGGGGCGCAATTCAAACAGTATCCTAGACCGGCACAAGTCCCTTGTGGGAGGGACTGGCCCCAGGAGGGGGGCAGGACCAGGATCTGGCACTTAGGCTGGATCCGAACCCCCCTCCCAAAGTAGCCCAGCCTTATACTGTGCTGCGTGGATCTGTGCCAGCTCTTTAGGGGCAGCTGCTGTGTGACATGGGGTAAGGGGAATGAATTCCCTTACTCCGAATTGCACTGCCACCCAGTCCACCCCTGCTGTGGATGGACTGCAGGCCAGCTGGCTGGCCTGTTCCAGGGCATGTTAGGACTGGGCTGTTGATGCTGTTGAATTAGGAACATTGAGTAACCTCCAGAGTTCCTCTCCCTCTGAAACAAGCAACTCAAAAAAGAAAGGCCTTGCAGAGTGACTTTTAGGCCCCATTTTGTACTTGGCGATTCCCAGATCCAAGGTATGCACACACAGCACCGGTTATGAAGGGCACCCACATATAAGGGGCATCAGAGAAAGGAAAGATTTATTGGGGGAAAGTGTCAATACTAACGACCTGCATACTGCTGCACTCCAGCGTAGGCTTGTTGCAAGGGGTCGGCTGCAGTGGGACTCTGTGCTGTGAAGACACAAGGAGAAAGAGACGGGGTTGTTAAAGGCACCCAAATTATCCTGGATTCTCCAGGGTACAAAGCACAAAAGCGCATTTCAGTTGGATCCATTTCCTTACAAAACCAGGAATGTTGTGTGCCTGGAAGAACTGCCACCTGAGTTATGGGTTTCATCCAGTAGCGTAGCTAGAGGGGTGCAAAGCACTAAGTTTTGCAGGGAGCCTCACCGCAGTGTGCAAGCAGCCCCTCCCCCTTGGAGCCAATCTGGGTGGTGGGGGCAAAATGGAGGCAAATGGCTCCAAGGGGCTCCAAGGGGGATTGGCTCCAAGGGGGAGGGGCCGCTTGCACACTGCGGTGAGGCTCCCTGCAAAACTTAGTGCTTTGCACCCCCTCTAGCTACACCACTGGTTTCATCTTTTCAGTAGAGTTCAACACATGATTTTGAATGTCTAGATCTGCTAAGCGAAAGACCAATATGCTTTCCCTCTTTTCTGTTGTCTTTGTTCCCAGGATTTTGCAAGCTCAGAATAACATCTATTTATTTCTTTGTTTACAAATTTATACCCCGCTTTTTCTCCCTAACAGGCATTCAAAGCGGCTTACAAAAATCATAAAAATATAAACATTATAAAGATATAAAATATTTAAAAAAATAAACATTAAAATCTCCTAAGGCCAGGAAACATCCTAAAAATCTCATTAAAAGCCAAAAGCAAGAAAAAACCAGCAGCAAACAACAAAGCTTAGGCCCATAAAACTAATCAGCATAAAACCCCCAAATATCCATATTAAAAACTCTGAACCTCAGAAGGCTAGTGTATAAAGAAATGTCTTTAGGTTCCTCTGGAAAAGCATCTAAGGAGGGAGTAGATAGTAAATGGAGAGAGGAGGAATTCCATAGACTCGGTGTCACCATGGAGAAGACCCTATTGGTGATGCAGGCATGCCTAATTTCTAACTTCTAGTTTTGTCAAATATACATGGGTTGGAAGTTGTTGTATATTAAAAAAATAATTAAAAAAGAACACCAAAATTATGTGCATAGAAAAACGTTTTTTGCTTGCAGAAATTAGGTTTCCAGGGGCCCATGTCTGGCTACTGAATGGTTCCCCAGAATGCTGGGGGCAAAGAACAGAGACAAAGATATTGCATCAAGACCTACCTCTTTGGGTTTGTGTTTGGGCTTAGGATGAATCATACAGAATAAATAAACAGCAGAATAAATAAACAGAATAAAGCAGAATAATATAATAATATATATAATATAATAATAATTATTATTATAATATAGTAATATAATAATAATATAATAATAATAAAGCAGAATAAATAAACAGCAGAATAATCTGCTGCACCTGCTGCTGTGCTACTCACAGCTCTGAAACCCCAAACCCCCCACTGAGACACGTGAGAGGCAGGATTAGCTCAGGTGTTTCCAAGCAAATCTTCACAGCCTTGAGTGTTGGGCTCCTTCTGAAGGGTCTATTTTAACCCTTTTAGGGCACAAGTCTAACTAGGTCTACTCAGAAGTAAGTCCTATTTTGTTCAATGGGACTTACTCTCAGGAAAGTGTGGTTAGGATTGCAGTCTGAGGCCACTTCGGAACCTGGGCATTTCACCTGGGCTTGAAATGGGTCAGACACAGGGCAAGACCCAGGACTGAGGGGACCCTTGGCAAGGCGATCTCTGGCGGGGTGAATCCTGCCTGGGTGGGTCACTCTCCCTTCATCGTGGGGGCAGACATGGGTTTACTCCATGTTTGGTGGGCCAGCAATAGCACTGCAGCTGCGGCTGTTGCTGCCTGCCAGGCTTTTTCATCCAGAATGCATCACGCAGCACTGTGGCACCACGTGGGGCATGGCGGGGGGGGGGGTGAGGAAGAATACGATGGGGAGCATCACGACTAGATGATACCTTGATGGCTGGAGCCTTGCTGCTGGCCTGCCAAGAATGCAATAAGCTCACTGCCATGATAAGGGGAGGAGGACCCACCTGTCCAGTGGCTCCCACTTGCTACAGAGCTGGGCTTAGTCCTCCCAAGGGGCCAGGCAGGTATCAACTGTTCTACCCACCCACCCACCCACGGCTGTGCTGAAGCTGGCCCTCATCAGAACTCCATCTCTGACAACCCAAAATCTGAGAACTGAAGCCACTTGTTCTGCAGTTTGACAGCAACTCTAAAACGTACCTTTGCCATCATCCACGGGGGAGCATATCAGAGGGGCCTCTGTCTGGAAATGGGCTCACCGAAACAGGTCTCACAATAGGAGCCCTGCAGTTGCTTGCTGGTGATAAGGACTCTGCAAGCAGGTCTCCACAGCCTTGGCGTTCCAAACCACGCTTTGGATTTCTGGGTGGATACAAAAGACTCTGCCTTGCATGCCAGCCCACGGGGAGGTGGAGGGGTCCCTGCCTGGCCAAATGTCACTGGGATTCTGCTCAGGAAATGGAAGGCAAAGCCGAGCTGCTAAAATGGATGCTGTGAGTAACGGCGCTTGTCAGCTCAGGGCAAAAGCCTTTTCCCAGGGCGCCTGGCTGCGAGAAGGAAGCCGCTTCCCTCTTAATCTCATCATTTCCATATCCCAGTGGGAACCGTCCCTCTGCGTCTGGCTGCAAGGCTGTCCTGGCCAGGATGACACAATGTGACCATGGCAGATAACCTTCCATAAACCTGGAGACATAAAACAAGCCAATGACCTCCTCGACAACCATAAATATAAATTTAACGAAGGCAGCACTTATTCATTAGGCCGGAGTCAAGGAACGACTCCCAAGTCCTTCAAAGAAAGTAGATCTGTTAATGTCACTCTCCCCAGGCCTCCGCCCGGCACCAAGAAACCCCAAAGTCAGCATGACGCCAAGTGCTTCATCTCGACGTGAGCCTCAGCGGCCCTGCAGAGCTGATGGAGTTATCAAGTGACATCAAGGAAGACAGGTGTGACTGAAGGAGGACAGGCAGCTGTGCTCAAGCAGCTTGCGCCGCTCTTTTCCAGTGGGACGTGGCCACTACCAAGATATGGCTCACATGGATCAGTGGTCAAAAGAGAGCAGAACTAGGGCATACAGAAGACACACAGGTGCAATTGAGAACAGCCCCCCCCCCCGCCCAATAAGACTAGAACTCATTGTCAACCAATGATAATGATTGAGGGTAGACTCAGGATGGGAAACCGAAAGCACTTCAAACAACAACTTATAACAAACATGGGATGTGCTGCTGCAAGATGTGCTAATTGTGACTTGTTTTAGAAGGGGGTGCATCAGATCTGTGGAGGAGAAGACCTAGATTGTGGTCTACTAGTCATGATGGCTGAATGGATCCTCCAGGTTCAGAAGCCACCTGCCTCTAAATATCACTTGCCAGAGGGGCCAATGAGAGGAGAAAGCTGCTGGTCTGCTTGTGAGCTTCCTGGTGAGGTCTGCTTGACCCTGTGTCCCTTTGTTCCCTTGTCCACAGGTAAACCCTTTCTGCTCCACCGGGTCTACCAGCAATTTTGCTGGTGCAGGTCTGAGTGGACCTGGGAAGACAGAGCAAGGTCAGGAAGGGGGATAGGATATACCACCCCCTTCCCAGCCTTGACACCCCTTCTCAATCCTGTTCTCTGCCCTGTTCCTTCTCCTCCCCACCCCATTCCACCCACCCCACCTGCCCCCTTGCCAACTTACTGGCACCAGGACTCCTTTGCAGGTCACTGATGCGTGGCTGCACTCACTCACCGCTTGCAGGGGCAGGCTAGCTGCACGGAATGGCATGCTTTAAAGGTTGCTATGCCACCAGAACAAGAGTTCTGGCAGCACAGTAGGCCTGTGGGAACTGAACCTAGGGTGAGTCCAGGAAGCCTTTTACCAGGTGGTGATGCACCATGGCAGGAGAAGGAGAATTGATCCGCTGTCCCTTGGAAAGGTTATTCTGCTGCCTCTAGTGTCTTGAGCACCTTTCAGCCCTCTTCTTGTTGCCCTCTTCTTCCTCAGCCCAACTTGTCGGTCATGTCAGCAACAACACCAAATTGCGCAAAAGTTTGTAGAATGTGAAACCATGCTGGGCCAGGCCACTGGTCCAGGCCCACCCAGCAGGTGGCCAACCAGATGCCATTGGAAGCTTGCAAGCAGTGAACCCTGCAAGCTTGCAAGCAGTGAACATTTTGGAGCCAGGTGAACCCCTCTATTTTGCTCCGACCATCCAGAATGACTCTGAAGGAGAGGGTGAGGGGCCACTTGCACGCTGTGGTGCGGCTCCCTGCAAAACTTAGTGCTTTCCACCCGCTCTGCCAACAGTCTGAGGCTAAGAGGCAAAGAAGGAAGGCCCATAGCCAGGGAGACAGACCAGGGACAGACTGCACTTGCTCCCAGTGTGGAAGGGATTGTCACTCCCGGATTGGCCTTTTCAGCCACACTAGACGCTGTGCCAGAACCACCTTTCAGAGCGCGATACCATAGTCTTTCGAGACTGAAGGTTGCCAATACAAAGTACACCACTTCTCATGAGTAGGTCTTGATGCAATATCCTTGCCTGTGTTCTTTGCCCCCAGCGTTCTGGGAAACCACCCAGTAGCCAACAATGGACCCCTAGAAACCATCCTGAAGGGAAAAAGCCCAGGCTGTTCCAAACACTGACAGCTCTGACTGTCCTAAAAGAGCACAGGGTGGAAGAGACAGTGCAACTTTCAAACCCCTTCCCCTAAAATCGTAACCTTTGTAAGACCGAATGCGATGGACCCCAAAGCCAAGGACTGGTCGCCATTTTCTGCCGGCTCAGCATATTCTTTCTGTTATTGCAGTTATTGTTGTGTCTGAATGCCTAATTAATTACAACAGTAAACGCGCACTTCTTTAATCACTGCATCAGCTGTCCTAATCAATCTTCATAATACAGAATTCGTAGTATGGCACCCATGAATTTTAATCTACATAAATTTCATAGGACCTCTTGCAAGCTTGTTGTACCAAATGATATAATTATGGATATAGATTAGGCTCGAGGAGAGTGATTTAAATTGGATTTAAGCAGAAGGTGAAGCAAGCCCTCCCACTCACTCGCTTATTTATTTATTTTGATCCTGACCTTGCAGAGGTGGCTTTTCAGAGGAGACAACCATTTTGCTATAACTCCTGTGTCAATTAACTCTTAAGACAGACGAGTGGCTGGACAGAACCCAGAAGTAATGATGTTGCAGCCAAGTGGGCATATCTTGCTCACTGCTTTGGGGAATTTGTTTTCCATGGCAACGAATGCTATTGGTAAATTTGTAAGTACAGTTATGGCAGGGGTGTCCAAAGTTTTTGGCAGGAGGGCCACATAATCTCTCTGACACTGTGTCAGGGGCCGGGAAAAAAAAATTAATTTACATTTAAAATTTGAATAAATTTACATTAGTTTACATAAATGAATATATTAAAGATGAACTTATTTGAATGAATGAAAGTCTTGCAATAGCTCAAGGCCTATAAAAGGCCTTGCACAAAGCAAGGCTGGCCTTTCCTTTGCTGCCGCTAATGCATCACAGACGTGAAACAACAAACAGTGGAGGGAGCCCTCATCCCACAGCTCATGCGAGAGGACAAACAGTCACCCTCACGCTGAGTGCAGTTGTGTTGGGCCAGTGCGGGCTCCAACAAATCTCCAGAGGGCCAGAGGCTCATTGGAGACTGGGGCCGCATTGAGAGGCCTCGAGGGCCACAAGTGGCCCCAGGGCCGGGGTTTGGGCACCCCTGGTCTATGGAGAGGGGGGCTAGTCAGGGTGCAGATGGCATTTGCAGGATCTAGCCTGGAATGGTACGACTCAGCAGACTGGGGTAGATTCAGGTCCCAAGCAGTGAGCAGTTACAATTATAGCTGGAATTAGAGCAAGGATTCCAGCTTGTAGTAGTGTGGGAATTAGACCAGGAAGAACTAGCTTCAAATGAAGCTTCCTGGATATCCTAGGGAGTCTACATAATACATTGCTTTAATGGCAAACATTTTTATGGAAAAAGTGGTTCTTGAGGAATGTCATCCTTTTTTTGCACCTTTCCCAGCTCTACAAGACCCTTTTGGAGATGTGACGACCAAAGCTGCACACCACAGTCTAGATGTGGCTGTGCCAGAGCTGTAACAGACTACCCCGGCACCCTGGACAGCAATGTCACAACGTCACATGATATTGTGATGTCATTTCTAGGTTCTTCCTGGAAGAGAGGGTGCTCTCCATTGTGGCTGCTTCATGCGCCCCCTTCCTTCTCCATGGAAGCTGGGAGCCTCCAGAGAAGAAGGGGTGGGGCGCACAAAGCCGCCAGCACCACCTCCTGTGGGGAGAACCCAGAACTGACTGCCTTGCACCACTTGCGGTACCTCCTCCATAACTAGGGTGGATCCTGGGGGTAGTCATGCACCCCCACTTGGCAGAGCACTTGGGGCAAGTGCCCCTCAGGCTCCGTCCTAGTTATGGCTCTGGGTTGCACCATAGATTTGTGGAAAGAAATTAGGTTACTGGCTATTTTATTTTCATTCTCTTTCCTCCCAAGTACCCCTTGCATGAAATTTGCCTTCTTCCACAGCTGCCGCACACTGCGTAGATGTTTTCATTGAGCTGTCCACCGTGACCCCAAGATCTTTTCCTGCGCAGTCGCAACAACAACAACCCTGTAAAGTAGGTTGCAAACTAGAACAGTTTCCAAAGCGCTGTGGAGCAAGTATCTTTGTGTGAAACCAGCTTATGTTACAGGAGCAGCCACCACACTTCCCATAATTGAGGTTCCTAGAAAGTCTGACAGGGGAAACAAATCTGCTCCCTCAAACTATTCCCCTCCTGTCATTTCCTGCCCCCACATCCCACACTGGATTCTCTCAATACAGGTCCTTCTCCTTCAAGGATTTATTGTTTGAAATATAAGGTTTATAATTGAACAGTGACATTTTATGAAATGTTGTGAGCTGTTTGGGGGACTCCAGTAAAAAAATAGGATATAAATCTAAAAACCAATCAATAAGAACATAACACAAGAATGCAAGGATAGCCCCTTCTGAAATGGAGCAGAGTCAGTCCATGAAGTCTAGTGTCCCTTTCCCCACTTTGGCCAACCAGGTGCATTCTGGAAGCCCACCAGCAGGGCAGGAAGGCAAGTGACTCCCTTTGCTGTTGACCCTAGCGAAGGGTGTTCTAAACATGGATGTTGCACAAACTCCATAATGACTTGAGTCATTGAAAGAATTGTCCTCCTTGGCTTTGCCTAATCCCTTCTAGAGCCATCTCGGTTAGTGGCTGTCGCCATACCCTGTGGCAGTGAACTCCTTAAATCAATTCTGTGCAGTGTGTAGAACTGCTTTCCTCTGTTTGTCTGTCAATCAAGAAGGCAACAGGACTCTGAGTGAAAAGGAAAGCAAATCTCAAGGATAACCAGCCCCACCCATGGATTATATCAGGGTTTTCTGGTTTGTCATACCTGGGTAAGGGTGGATGCCATTTGCAAAGACGGCTTCTGCGGCGGGTTGCCCATTAGCTTGTGGCGGTAGGCCAGTGAAACCGTTCACCCCAATGGGAGATGGGATACTAGGCACTGCTGGTGCAGTGATGCCTGGAGGCGTGCTGCCACCTAGAGGAGGGGAGAGGAGGACAAAATGAAAGTGGTAAGTTGCATAGGTCAGTGACTGTTGGTGCAGCTGTCAGGTATGCCACCTACGCCCACCCAATAGCCTGCCATCTTGAGGTTTAGTTGCCCTATGCACTTGTTGCTGTTGGCTCCTTGGTCTTGGCTGAGCTTCTGGTGCAACAGAGCTGCACAAATATATACGGTTTTATGAATCTGACCCCAAGGATCTCCTCTATGGAGAACTCGTGCAAGGAAAGCGCCCTACAGGTAGACCACAGCTGCGATACAAGGACATCTGCAAGAGGGAGCTGAAGGCCTTAGGAGTGGACCTCAACAAGTGGGAAACCCTGGCCTCTGAGCAGCCCGCTTGGAGGCAGGCTGTGCAGCATGGCCTTTCCCAGTTTGAAGAGACACTTTGCCAACAGTCTGAGGCTAAGAGGCAAAGAAGGAAGGCCCACAGCCAGGGAGACAGGCCAGGGACAGACTGCACTTGCTCCCAGTGTGGAAGGGATTGTCACTCCCGAATTGGCCTTTTCAGCCACACTAGACGCTGTTCCAGAACCACCATTCAGAGCGCGATACCATAGTCTTTCGAGACTGAAGGCTGCCAACAATGACAATGATATGCATTTGACCATTTGGTCAATGGCTTATGCATTTATGTCAAGACAGAAGCAAAATGTTATGGAAATTAATCTGATGTCTGTGAATCAAGAAATAGATCCTTTGTGCAATGGGGGATTGAGCTCACATGTGTCTGGCCTGGCCCACAGCACTCTACTCACATGTTATCTCTGTGAGGGATGTTATATACAAACAAGAATCTATGTCTGTAGCACCCAACATGTGCAGACCCAGTCCTCCTGATTGCCATCACCCAGTTTTTCTGGGCAACAATCACAGAGCTCGGACCGAAAAGCATTGATTTCAGTGGGAATGGGCCTCTATTTGGATGTGACTTCCAACGTGTGGATGGCAAGCAGGCCTGTGGTTGGAGGGGGTGCCCTGGGGTGTGGGGAGCAGGAGGGCACCATGTATAGATCTAGGCCACATCTGTGCATGGCTCCAGACAGTTGTTGAAAGACAGGTGCAAGCACCCATCACCACAGAACCAGTTACATCAAAACAGGCCCACATTTGTGATATAAACAGTAGCATAGCTACGGGGGGCAGCAAAGTAAGTACTGCAGGTGCCACAGCACATAAGCAGCTCCCCCCACTCGGCATCAGAGACATTTTGGGCAGCAACATGTTGCTGTCACTCCCCCAAATGACTCTGATGGTGAGTAGGAGGAACTACTTACGTGGCACGTTGTGGTGCTTGCAATACTTACCGTGCCCCCACCTCCATAGCTACGCTACTGGGTATAAGGAAGTAACTCCTAAGTAGTCTTGGGACTGACATGTCTTTGCCAGATGGATCTCTCCTGCTGAACCACCAGCAAACTGGATCCAGAATATGCCCGTACTGCACTTTCATGGGGTTTGGTTTTCTCCGTGCAGCTTGCATTTTTGAGAAGAACTTTTCTGGACAAAGCAGTAAGAAGGTTAAAGGATGAATTCATTCCTTCAGGGCTGTTTCCTTGCAAGTGTTTTTTGCAGCAGCCTCAGAGCCACACGGTCCCTGAGTGACTCCTTAAGACAAGCCCATAGAAGCTGCCCAGCTGTGCGCATCAGGAACGGAGTGAACATGAATACAACCTCAGAGGGGAGTGGAAGAATATGATGGAAGGAAAAGGGACAGGTTTTTGAACAAAGCACCATGTGATTTCAGTTTCTCCCTAATGTGGTTGCTCTGTGGCAATTATACCAGCCTGCCCTCACATCTCTCTTCCCCAGCTGTGCCTTTCAATACTCTCGTCTTTCCTCTGCAACAGACAGCATAAGAACATAAGAACAGCCCCACTGGATCAGGCCATAGGCCCATCTAGTACAGCGTCCTGGATCTCACAGCGGCCCACCAAATGCCTCAGGGAGCACACCAGATAACAAGAGACCTCATCCTGGTGCCCTCCCTTGCATCTGGCATTCTGACATAACCCATTTCTAAAATCAGGAGGTTGCGCATACACATCATGGCTTGTACCCCTTAATGGATTTTTCCTCCAGAAACTTGTCCAATCCCATTTTAAAGGCGTCTAGGCTAGACGCCAGCACCACATCCTGTGGCAAGGAGTTCCACAGACCAACCACACGCTGAGTAAAGAAATATTTTCTTTTGTCTGTCCTAACCCACCCAACACTCAATTTTAGTGGATGTCCCCTGGTTCTGGTATTATGTGAGAGTGTAAAGAGCATCTCCCTATCCGCTCTGTCCATCCCCTGCATAATTTTGTATGTCTCAATCATGTCCCCCCTCAGGCGTCTCTTTTCTAGGCTGAAGAGGCCCAAACGTCGTAGCCTTTCCTCATAAGGAAGGTGCCCCAGCCCCGTAATCATCTTAGTCGCTCTCTTTTGCACCTTTTCCATTTCCACTATGTCCATTTCCACAGTGGCGGTGCCTTTGTTCAGTCGTCTTCCAAACACTGGATCCTTTACTTCCCTGCAGCATCCAGACATCACTGAGATTTCATTCATTCATTTCATTTGTTCATTCAAACTACAGATTAGATTAAGCACCTGCTTAACAGTGATGTGCTTGGTGTTTTTTGTTTTGTTTTTTTTTTAAACTAAACAGCAGCCAGATTAGATCTCTCTATAAACTGGGACCACAAAGTAGGGGAAGGAGGATTCAATCCAGATGATCATATCTTAAAAAATCCTCTCCACATAAAAAATTTCAGCATCAAGGAGAAGCAACCTAGCCTCACTTTTCCCCTGGCACGACAGTTTTCCATGTGCAGGAGTTTTGTCCCACACTGCAGAGCCTGTCAAACACTCCCCTTGCACTCCTCAGCATTTCCCAAACTGTAGGTCATGACATGGGTTGCGAGCCCACGTGGATTGGGCCACAACCCCATGTGCGTTCTCCTTGACACGTTGCTCCTGGTTGTGCTGCAAAGCTTTAATAGGAGGACCTCAAGAGAAGAACAGATGGGGATCTGTTCTCATTCCTGCTGCCAGCTATCTGGCTGCCTTCCACGTGGCAAACTACCGTGAAGCAAGGGGCATGGCTTCTGCTTCCCTTGGTGATAGCGTTGGGGCAGATGAGTACAACGCATGATCCTGGCACTGCGAAGTCCTTACCTGAGGTGGGTGTCATGGGCGTGGCAGCCAGACCGTTCATGTTCAGGGCTGCCATCTGCTGCATCTGAGCTGCCGCAAAGGCTGCCATGGGGTTTAGGTAGCCGCCTTGAGCCACGGACGCCATAATGGCTGCTTGCTGCTGCATCAGCTGGAACAAAGAGAACAGGGAAAAAATATCACGCATTCACTGGCAGGGCAGCCCCAGAATGAAGGATGCCACCTCTGCTGCCACCATTATGTATTTTCAGGGCCTTGCAGGGTATGACAAACTGTTGGGGATGGGGGGGAGGGAGCATTTTTGTTATGCCGTCCATTAATTAAATGCAAAAGGGTTGATCAACTACTTGAGCCTTAATGATCCCAAGCTGACTAGCATCACCCACATGACTAGTAAACAAAGCACTGCCCTCGCTCCAATGCAGCTGCATTTGCCCTGAGTGATATCAACACGCTGTGTAATCTGATAGGTCAGCATTTCCCAAACTGTAGGTCATGACGTGGGTTGTGAGCCCACGTGGATTGGGTCACAACCCCATGTGCGTTGTCCTTGACACGTTGCTCCTGGTTGTGCTGCAAAGCTTTAGTAGGAGGACCTTAAGAGAAGACCTCTTCAGGGATCATGCTGGGCCCACAACCCAGTCTATTGGGCATTGTGGGTGTCTGAATGGCTTGCAGAAGCGACTGGAAGTGGCTTCCAGTTTGCAAAGGCAACTTCCAGAAAGTTTTTGCTCTTCCCTTGAAAGCACACATGTCACCCCAGAAATGTTCAAGGTGAACATTAACCACAGCCCTAATCACCTTCAGCCCCTGCTGGAGAAATGATACTGGACTAGTTGACCCTGTTGTCTGACCCAGCAAGTCTGTCCCTGTGATTCTTATATGCAAAGTCATCTGTTTGGCAGTACCTGAGTCCTCCAAAGTTTGTGCCATGACAATTTGTTGCACGTCGATTTTATCTCAGCTCCACATGCTAAGTAATCTTTGTGAAGGTGCCCCCATGTGGTGACTGCTGGAACTTACCCAGTCAGGAAAACGAGTCTTTCTCAAGCTTTGCCCCAAAGCGTTATTGACCAGTTGCCACCATGAGTGCGTGTCTCTTTGTGTGTTAGGGGGTGTTGGGGGTTTATAGATCTCAAAATGTTCGGTGGATGGGGAGGCAGGTGAGGCAGAGCCTCCCCGCCTCAGTCCTTCGAAAAGTGCCACCACTGCTTTGTCAGGTGCTCAAGAACATTCAAGCCTCATAAGGTGGAGCTTTCCAAAGGACTCCAGCAGGGAGGCTCTGCCTCACCTGCCTCTCCACCCACCCCACGTCCCTGATAGGTACTGACATGAAATGTATACATGATATCACAGCTCTTCATAGTCAGTTTTAGTGGGCTGCATGACAGCGGATCTTAATTTTTAAAACAATTTTTTTGTACAAGTACATACATAAACTTGTATGCCATAAGTGGGCAGGAGGTCTGGTCTAGAGGGTAGAGCCTCCGTCTGCCTGAAGATAACATCCAAAAGGTCGCCAGTTCGAGGCCACCGGCACCGTGCGACCTTGAAGCAGCTGACAAGCTGAAGCCGAGCTGTTCCATCTGCTCTGAGCGTGGGAGGATGGAGGCCAGAATGTGAAGCCAGATTGGAATGAAACACCTGAATGTAGTGGTTCTTGAAAGAAAGAACCTTCTTTCAGTTGTAAAAATCCCTATTTAATAAGGGATTTAAATAAAGCCTGCCTATGTAAACAGCCTTGAATAAAGTCTTGAATGAAGACCAAGAAAGGCGGTATATAAATACCTGTTGTTGTTGTTGTTGTTGTTGTTGTTGCTGTTGTTGTTGTTGTTGTTGTTGTTATTATTATTATTATTATTATTATTAATAATAATAATAATAATAATAATAATAATAATAATAATAATAATAATAATAATAATAATAATAATAAACTCCAGGAGGCAAGAACTACCTTAGAAGAAGCACTCTCTCCTGTGTGAAACACGGGGGGGCGGGGGGGGTGAAGATCACACAGGCCTGCTGTGAAACATGGTGTGCACCTTTTAAAGCCAGTTTTAGTGGGCTGCGTGACAGCAGAACTTAATTTTTAAAACAATTTTTTTGTACAAGTACAAACATAAACTCCAGGAGGCAAGATCCACCTTAGAAGAAGCACTTCCTCCTGTGTGAAAGGGGGAGGGGAACAGACCTGCTGTGACACATGGAGTGTACCATTTAAAAACAAAAGGAAGCCTGAGTGTTTAGATCAGTGATTTTTAACCTTTTTTGTCTCCAGGCACACTGACAAGGTACTTAAATTGTCAAGGCACACCATCAGTTTTTTGATACTTGACAAGGCACACTGTGCTGTTGGTGGGGAGCTCACATCCCTATTGGCCCTACTAACAAATGACCCTCCCCCAAACTCTTGTGGCACACCTGCAGACCATTCGCGGCACACCAGTGTGCCATGGCACAGTGGTTGAAAATGGCTGGTTTAGATAAAGCCAATTTTTTATATTGACAAATATGATAGCTTTTGCATTGATGACTATTGTGTTTTTTTTAGTGCTTGATTGCTTTTTTGGATTAATGCATGTTGTAATCTATGGCCAATACCCTCATGTGTAACCTGTGTAATACCAGCCCCAAGTCTAACCCGTTTTCCTCACCTGTATCTGTAATAAACGAATAAAATACTAATTAAAAAAAATAAAAACAAAAGGAAGCCTTTTCCTTTAAACTTATTTTCCTCTTATGCAAATATATGCAGATTCAACCAATTCATTCATTATTTGTTCTAGTAAAACTCATAAGATTAAGATTTTTGTTACCAAATGAAACTTTCTTAAAAAGCACCTAAAGCGAAGTGGAGTCAATGTGAGCATTTCCTGAACATTTTGGCAGTATTTATAAGTGCCAATGTCTTGGTGATTCTTCAGTCATTTCATCAAACAGGGAAAAAGTTTTCACCCATTTAATTTACAGTATATATTACCTGAGATATGTGTTCATATGCTGCCTTTCAACACATATCTCAAGGTGATTTAAGCCATTTCTGCCCAGCATTGCATGTGTGTACACCTGTGGGCTGGGCAGAAAGGGGTTAAGAGTGAAAATATGCTGAAATTCTTCAGCAATGCACCCTGAAGCCTGCTTCATTTGCCTTCCACAACAGCAGTACATAAGCAACTCTGATCTGCTAAATAATTTTGGGACATGTTCCCATCTACAGTATGATCCCTGGTTGGCTGGGATCACTCTTGTTCCTGTTCCCAGGAAGGAGGAGTCATTTTATTTTAATGACACAAGTGGTGGCAGATCAGGGAATCAGTGGCAGGCTTGAAAAGAGGTGAATATTTGCTTTATTTAGTGTGCTACCGGTGGGAGATATTTCCCCTCCAAGATTTTTTGCTCTGAAAATTGAAATGGGTGGACATGCTGCATGGCCTGGCTTCTACTTCTTACCTTATCACTGCCATTGCTGCCACACTTTTGGGTGTCAAGACTGAGAGATGGCAAAGCTAGAAGACATTCATGCAAGCTTCCCTTCTTCACTCCTACAGCTTTTAACTGGCTGCTGTTGCCAGAGCTCTCCCTCCCATCAAATGCCCCCACAATTGCCATTGCTGCATTTTTTTTTTTTAAATGTCCTCAGTTCTGTTTGGAATAAAAGTACTAAAGAAAAGCTGGACCTTGCTATGATTTCCTGTATCTCAGCACACACCATCTTTGTGTCAAGGTGGCGGCTTCCTGTTTGATTGTTAATTACCCTTCCTTACTGCATGCCATGCAAGGCACTTTCACATTTTAATTAGCGATTTACTCTTCTTTGTAATTACTGATGGAGTGATTAGGAGCCCTTTTCTATTGCCGCACAATAGTGGTCTCCTGTTTAAGTGCTGTTGGTGCTCATGGAATTTATCCTCCAGATTTGTCAGTGAGCAGGTGATTCTGTGAAGTACACCAATAAGAGCAGGGAGGGGAGAGAGAGAAAGGAAAGAGTATTTGAGGAGACCAGGCAGAGTGCAGCGCCCAAGAGCATGAGCTTGAAAGTGGGTTGTCAAGGACGTGGAGTCACAGTTCAGTGGGACAGGACATGATGCTTTATAGCAGAAGCTCCTGGGCAGAATCCCCACCATTTCTGCAGGTAGAGCTGGGATTGACCCCTTGGACAGGATAAACAATGTGCACCAAAGTCGAATTCACAATCAAGGAGCTTCCTCTGTTCAAGTATACAGCTTGGTTCCTGTCTCCCCAGACTCACTAGGCATCCTCAGGTCAGCCGCAAAGGCTCAAGGTGATAGTACTGATCTACCTTACAGAAATGTTGCGGGGATTACTGTGAGAGGGAACCTGAACGGGTATGATGCACACAGTGACGTAGCTAGAGGGTGTGAAAAGCATGAAGGGTGCAATCCTAAGCCCTTACGTCAGTGCTTTCCAGCACTGACATAAGGGTAATGCAGCTCCGAGGTAAGGGAACAAACATTCCCTGACTTTGAGGAGGCCTCCATGGTGACACCCAACTGCAGGATGCAGCACACGTCCCATTGGCACCGCTATGCCAGTGCTAGAAAGCACTGACATAAGGGGTTAGGATTGCACCCTAAGTTTTGCAGGGAGCATTACCGCTGCGTGCAAGTGGCCCCTTCCCTCCTCTTCAGAGCCATTCTGGGAGAGGGAACATAATGGAGGCATTCGTCCCGTCTCTGGGTCTTACCTGGCATTTGCCTCAGTTTTGCACCCCTGCCCGGAATGGCTCCAAAGGGGAGGAGGAGGGGCAGCCTGTGCGCCTTGGTGAGGCTCTCTACAAAACTTACAAACCCTACAAAACCACTTCGACCTACGCCACTGCATGTATACATGACAATGAGGGGTGCATTAGAGGTTGGCCAGGCCTGCAACTATCAGAAGACCCACTGAATTCAGAAGACCCATTGAATTCAGAAGACCCACTGGCAGTGGGAATAGCACCCCCCTGCATTCTCAGGAGGCACCAGCAGGGCTCTTCTTTCTTCTTATCTGACTCCTGACCTTGCTCCTGGCATGGCTGATTCAAACACAGAAATGTGGGACTTCTAGTTTGATTAGTAGGAACCATCTGAGAATGGATGATGACCAGATCCCAAAGGATCTCCTCTATGGAGAACCCGTGCAAGGAAAGCACCCTACAGGTAGACCACAGCTGCGATACAAGGACATCTGCAAGAGGGATCTGAAGGCCTTAGGAGTGGACCTCAACAGGTGGGAAACCCTGGCCTCTGAGCGGCCCACTTGGAGGCAGGCTGTGCAGCTTGGCCTTTCCCAGTTTGAAGAGACACTTGGCCAACAGACTGAGGCTAAGAGGCAAAGAAGGAAGGCCCATAGCCAGGGAGACAGACCAGGGACAGACTGCACTTGCTCCTGGTGTGGAAGGGATTGTCACTCCTGAGTTGGCCTTTTCAGCCACACTAGAACGCTGTTCCAGAACCACCTTTCAGAGCGCGATACCAGAGTCTTTCGAGACTGAAGGTTGCCAACATTATGTGAATGAATGAACTCCATTCACACAATTGCTTAAATCAAACTGGAAGTTTTGCCGTTCCTCAGTTGAAGGAACTGTGCAAAGAGCCCACCTGGCAGCTGCTTTTCTTTCTTGTGCATCAGGTAGCAGGAGCCCCAGTCCTCCTGCTATCTGGGCGGAGGTGGCTTGCAGTGGCATTGCCACCTTCACACCCAGGAGCAGTCAGTGCTGCTTCCTCCGTTTTGCTGATTAAGGGACAGAGAAGTTAAATGCAGCAGAGTGTGAGAGTCTGGACAGGTTACATTTAGAGTTATCCCATTAGTGTGTATTGGACACCTCAAGACAAGGAATCCTATAACCCTGGAAATCAGAGATGAATCATACATGAGAGAGCCAGGCCCTAGAATGGAGGAAGATTTATAGGAGGTGAGCCAGGTTTCTCGAAGGGTCATGTCTTTCTCCTGCAAAACTTCTAGAGCGTGTCTTGATTTGACACAAGGCCATTAAGATAAGTAGCAGGTCACATCCTTGCATCACCCTTCCTAAGATGAGGGTCCGCTGACCCTTTAATCTCATCTCATTTCGTTTCCTTCCTGCCAATGCTCACTGGAAGCTTCAGGATCCACCTCTTTTATTGTTTTCAAGAAAAATCTGCAACTTTCACCCCAGTAGCATCGCTAGAAGGGCTGCAAAGCACTAAGTTTGGCATGCAAGCAACCCCTTCCCTACCTTCTGGAGGCAGACGCCTCTGTTTTGTTGCCACCGCCCAGATTGGTTCTGAGGGGGAGGGGCTGCTTGCATGCTATGGTGAGGCTCCCTGAAAAACTTAGTTCATTGAACCACCTTTAGCTATGCCACTGTCCCCCCTCCCCCCAAATGTGCCTTTCCCCATTTCAGAGGTATTCTTGTTTGCACAAAAGGGTGATCATCCCACACGCAGTGAAGACACAAGGAACCAATGTGACTTCGTAAGGGCCTCAGCTCTATTAAACTTCCAGAAAACTTCCATGGCCCATTTACGACAGCGGAGCCTCCATTCAGCTGTTGAAAAAGACCCAGTGACGGCATGAAGCTATTACCATGCTGGGCCTGTGGCAGCTGCTGCTGCTTTACACCACTTTACACCGCCACAGAGCTGGGCCTATACGGACTCTGGTGAGTCAATGGCCGGGGCGTGATGTGGGTGGGGAGGGCAGGGGGGTTTTGGGAAGGGGATAGTGAGGGCAGAGGGCAGGAAGGGAGGGGGGGTGGATTCCTGTGGCACTAACGTGAACCAGGATCCTATCTCCTCTTTTTGAACCTGCCCCTAAAATGTGTGCCAGCTGTATAGCTGGTGTTGGTCTGAGGAGAACCACAGGCCACCAGGAGGTCTAGGCAGAGGTAAGTATGCTCCCCCCCCATTGGATGTAGTGCACAAACCATCGGTGGAGCATTGTTGTTAATGATGGGAGATAAAATTGGGCCTAATTAACACTGAACAGTTTACTTTGCAAGGAAGGCAAGTCTGTTATCTCAGCATTCCAGGATGAGGTAACCCTTTTACCAGGTGTCAACCCAGGTGACACCACCTAAGTTCAAGCAGTGGATCAGTGGCAGCCTCAAGCTTTAGGGCGGAGGAGGTCTGTGGCTTCTTCCAAGGCATGCAGCCTTGTGAGTTGTGATGCTGGACCTCATTCCGTGCAGCTTCCTGGGAGCAGCATGAATTCCTGTCCCAACTCTTTGGGTGCCTCAAGGTGCTCACCAAAACGGTAGCACAGGGGTGGCCAACCTTTCGCCTTAGGGCTCCTGGACCCAGTGGCGTCACTAGGGTTTGCATCACCCGGTGCGGGATGCCAGCGCATCACCCCCCATGCAGTGGGCGGGGCAACACCCCAGGTGGTGGGTGTGGTGATGTACCATCACTCCTCCCCCACTGGTTTTCTGGCTGTACCTTTTGATAGAACAAAGATAAAACACATTCTGCATGAAATTATGCATTGATTGATATATAACATGGTAGTATTATTCCTCCAAACTGTGATTTTAGTGATTTTGATCACTAGTGGTGTCACACACACCCCCAGAGTGTCAACTTACTAACAACTTATTGAAGCAGTTCTCAAACTTTTAGCACTGGGACCCACTTTATAGAATGACAGTCTGTCCAAGACCCACCAGAATTGATGTCATGGTGGAAGTGACATCATCGGGTAAATTAAATAAGTAAATAATTAAAATAAAACAAATAATTAAATAAGCAGAAGCCAGCCCTGTTCCACCAAGTGAATTTCCTCTGTAGCCTGCCTGCAATAACATCCCCCTCCAAAAACAGTAAGGTTTTCAGCCCTACCTAGTGCCCAGTTCAATTGAAGAACTTCTGTTTAAACCAGATCACTGTCAGGATCCACCTGGCTTTGCAAGTCTCAAAAAGATTCACCTTATCAGTTGAAGCCTCTGTTTTGATCCTTTTTAGTGGGGGGAGGCTGCCTTCTGGAGCACTTGTTTAGCTGTAGGTGCATAGGATCAGGACCATTATGGTAGCCTTGCACTCTCCTTCACCTGATCTTCCACACCAGCCAAGGCATGTTTGCTTACTCATGAGCAAACACAACCGTGAGGCTTAGTTTCGCTTTCCATAGGACTCAATACATTAATCTGCTTGGAGGGAGGGACTTCCTTCTCAGGTGTTTTTGGGGGCTGCATTCATTGGCTCAGGACAATTCTGGTGTTGTTGAATGCCTCTCAGCCTGCCCTTTCCAACAGACTAAGGCAAGGTCGCCTACTTACAAGTAAACGTGCAATACGGCTCACTTTCACTTTCCATAGGGATCCATGCATTTTTTGTTCTCCAGGTTTTTGACCATAACTTTTGATAGAAAGGAGATATTTTACTCCCAGTTTTTGCATTGCATTCCGCTTGAAATTCTGCATCCAACGGTATATAATATGATGTGGTTACTCCTAACCACTGCAATTTTAGCACGTCACCCCCTCAGTTCGCGTCACCCCCCTATGCGTGTCACCCGGTGCGGCCTGCACCCCCCCGCACCCACCTAGTGACGCCACTGCTTGGACCCTTAACATTTATGTAGAAGAGGGAATTTCAGCAGGTGCAGCTTGTCATCTCACAGATGGAAACCTGGACCTGCTGAAATTCCCTTCTCTACACAACTGTTAAAGGTCCAGGAACCCTAAGGTTAAAAGCTTGGCCACCCCTGCCATCACTTTCCCCTACCCGCACTGCAGCTGCAGAGACTGAAGGCAGAGAGTTGATGCAGCTGCTATCTAATCCAAACAGAATGAGGTAGGGGGAAAAAGCCAACAAGCCACTTTGGTGGTCCGCTGTGAGATACAGGAAGCTGGACTAGATGGGCCTATGGCCTGATCCAGTGGGGCTGTTCTTATGTTCTTAAGCCCAACCACAGCACTTTGGGAGGAAGGTCAACATCCTACTTGGGCCAGGAGGTGGCTGGCTAGTTCCACTCTGTACTTGCTGGTGGGTGGGTGCTGTGCCACAACCCAATGAACAGAAGTGGTATTCGGAGAAAGCAAATTAATTGAACTTGCAATGCCTCCAGCGTACCTACACCAAGCCCTTTATCCTGCCCGCTGTGTGTGACCATTCCCCCTCCAGCGCCATGCCTGCACTATAAAGCGTGGGCAAATCTGCCTCCCCGCGATCGTCTGGGCAAACTCTAACATTTCATGGGGGGGAGGGGAGATAGTCCAGGGGGGAAACGGGGACACGGGCCCATGCCCATCTGTTGGCGTCAGCATTCGCAAGGAGCACTTTGGAAAGATCGATGCCACCATCTTACATCACTTTATGTGTCATAGTTTCCCTTCAAAGAAATTTGGGAAGAATAATTTAGTGATGTGCCAGCAATTCTCACACTTCTAGCCACAACCCACGGTGATGATTCCCAGTACTCCTTGCGGGAACCACCATGAAATCAGGCTTCAAAGGTTTGCCAGATTAAGATGCTGTTCTGGAGGGTAGGGAGGGAGAGGCGTGAGTCTGCCTGCCACCCAAATGGCAGCGTTCAAATGGAAACAGAAAGCAGGGGCTTTGTGGAACTCTAGATGTGTTCTCCTTAGCTCTGTGCCTTGGAACAGGGAACAGGGCTTCCTGTTAGTGGTGACTTGATGCCCCTTTCCCATCATTTCTCCCTTCCTGGCCCAACATACAGCAACTGTTAATGAAGCCACTGACCCCTCAAGTGGCGGATCAATTGTTGTGGGGCACAGCAAGCCATTTGAAATGCAAATGGTCCCCTCTGTCTGATCTGGGACTGCAGGCCACTAATAAGAAAGGCAGCAAGTGCACTGTCTCAAGGGGATCCAAAGGGACTTTCTATGCATTTAGAGGATAGCCCACCCCCTCCAACCACACAGCTCAAATGCACACATTCTATAACATGGGGTTTCCTATTTGCTTCTGGTGATTCCTCCAAGCTGCCTTCCCAGAGCCATTAACTCACAGCCCACAGAGAATAATTGCACAGCTGCCATTTATTTCAATAGGGCTTACGCTGGAGAAGCCCCCGTGGATCCTGGCCCTTTGCTCAGGCTGTAGGAGGCAATTTCCTCCAGGGCTGGCTCCTAGCCAGGGTTTTGCTGGCAAAGGCCTTGACATTGTTTTGATTGCCAACTTGATTTACGACTTTGATGCAATTTTAAATTATTTTTAAACATTAAATAACTTATCCCACCTAAGCCAATTTAATCAGGGGGCCTGTTTTGTTGTCGATATTTGTACTTTTGGTTCTCTAAACTTTCGCCATGTGCCTGAATGAGGAGAAAGTTCATCTCAGCTTGGTAGTGGTGGAAGCGGTTTTAAGTGCCGGTGCAATAGGGAGGGAGAAAGCAGAGGCGAGGCTGAAGACCGGAGTAGGGGAGAGAACATTGTATCTGGGCCCGGAAGTCCAGCTTGGACTGCAAGCCTGTTACATGCTGAAAAAGCTGAGAAGAACTGGAAGATCATGCTTGAGCAAGATTCTGCAAACTTAATTCCTTTAATTGCATGGTTGCAACAGTAATTTTCTGAACCTGTGCTCATGTCACTACCAGTGATGCGGAACACCAGTGGCTCTGCAGCTGGTGGTGATTCTGAGGGGGTGCAGGATGGGATGATTCAAAAGGGTAGAGAAAGAGAGACAAGGAGGTGGTTGGAGAGGAGGGGGAAAGCAGAGAAAAGGTGGGGAAAGAGAGATGGAGAAAAGCACAAGGGGTGGAAATGGTGATCAGGGAAGGTGAAGGAAAGAGCATAAGAAGATACCCAAGGAGGAACAAGAGAAAGGTGGAAAGGGAAAGGGGCAAACAAGATCCCGTAGAGGGGACAGGGAATGAGGAAGAAGCCTGGGGCGGAGGGGCCAGGAGCCTACAGGGAAGAGTGGCAGACACAGAAGGAAGGAAAGGAGGGAGGATTGGGGACAGCTGTCTGGAACACCCACTGCTCACACCCGAGGACTGATCTTCCTGCCCTGGGTTCTGAGAAGGGCACCCACTGGGGAATGTGCAGTGCTAAGATACACTGGCGTTCCTGGAGGGGGCAAAACACTAAGTTTCTCCAGGCGCCTGGCCATTGGTGTAAAGCAGCCCCCTCGCCTTCAGGGCGAGTCACAGCCACAAAAGCAGTGGCAAATGAGGGCTGGGAGCAATTTTAGGAGCACATCCCACGTCCAGGGCAGTCAACATTGAAAAATAAATTGTTGCAGGGCAGCCACAACTAGTTAAAAATGCATTCATCCTTCCAATGAGTTCCAGTCTTAAATGATCAGAGGTCCTGGAGTGTGGTCCCCTGGTGCGTCTACTGATACAACAGCACATTGGTGTGACTTGAGAAGCAGAGGGGCCTTCAGTCCTGACTTTAGCTTGATGTAAACAGTTGGCTGGAACTCCCTCCCTCCCTCTCGCATTTCTAAGGTGCCAATCAGCTCCATATCTTTCAGCTGGTGGTCCAGTGTGGATTAAATGGGAGCAATGGGACAGCGCCAGGCGACATCGCACTGGTCCTTTTCTTTGTGTACAATTTGGAGATGAAGACAGATAGGGAACGACACAGATAACTGGTCCGATTGAGAAACAGGCTCGCAGCACATCTTGGGCCTGCTGACGCTGGATGTGGAGACGTGAGCCTGTCATTTAGACAACTTGAAATATCTCTCTCTCTCTCTCTCTCTCTCTCTCTCTCTCTCTCTCTCTCTCTCTGTACATGTGTCTAGCAGTCTTCGTGATGCTGCAAAACAACTTCTACTATTGACCTCACATTTACAACCGGATCCAAATCTCCTGCGCTGATGCAACTGCACCACTGGAGTATGTGCTGTATCTTGCTGGGGTGGGGTGGATGGGTGGGTGGATCCAGAGGCTTCCTTGAGGTATGGGAAGATATATTACCTTTCACTCCACTGCCCCAATGGGTTTCTGGATCAGTGCCAGCTCTTTTGCTGGCACAGGTTCGAGGAGAGGGAAGGGTAGAAAGGCCGGGGTTGAGATCCTGGTGCGTGTCAGGGTTGCTGGGTTCTATCCCCTCCCTCCCTGAGTTCTGCCTGTTACAAAAAGTAGGGCACTGACTCCGCACATTCCTCTGCTGCCTGTGTACTCCTGCATCACTCAGCTCCCCCCCCTGCTGTGTCCCATTGCCTCCATTATCCAGTAACTTTCTCCCTTCCTTCAGCACCCTTGAACCAGTGGCGTAGCTAGAGGGGGTGCAAATGCAGAATGGCTCCAAAGGGGAGAGGGAGAGGCCACTGGCATGCCACATTCAGGTGCCTGCAAAACATAGTGCTTTGCACCCTCTCTAGCTATGCCACTGCCCTGAACATCTCTGCAAGCTGCAATCCCAGTGCCTGCCAAGCTGCCTCAGGAATACAAGCTTGGCTCCCTCAGCTGCTTTCCTCCCTGGAGGCAATGAAGCCTCCAGCCAAACCCTCCTGGGTTTGCTTTTCAAGCCTTTTCTGCCTTTCTTCCCACTCTTGGACCAGGAGAGGATCCTAGTTCCTCAGTAGTCTACAAGATCACTTCAGCAGATATGGGGAGGTCACCTGAGCCTTTGGCAACCCTGGCCACTGGCCCAGAAACCTCCCCCCCCCCCATCTTTATGTCAGTCAGTTGTCTGATCTCAGAAGCTAAGCAGGGTCAGGCCTGGTTAGTACTTGGATGGGAGACCGCCTGGGAATACCGGGTGCTGTAGGCTTATATCATAGTCTTTCGAGACTGAAGGTTGCCAGCCATGACTACATGCTTAGTCATGGCCGGCCTGTGCATGACATGACTGATGTGGCTCACATCGAGTGGTGGGTTGCATGGAGCGGCAAACAGACGGTGGGCGCCTTTCATGCTGAACTTGTCACTGATGCTCTCCAGTCCACTATGGATTTTGCTGCTCTTTTTGCTTGCTAAAAGCCAATGTTTAGGGTCCTGTTGTGTGAGTGATCATTGTGTACATTATGTCGCATCTCTCTGTTTGATTTCCTTTTCCAGTTATTGTATTTTTTATCCCCATGATAAAAGCTACCAATTGCGGCATCTTTGGCCTGGATTTCCTTCTCACTGCATGCCATTCCACTGAGTGGATCCATGAGCCTCCTGTCTGCACAAGAGATTTCTCTCAGGTGTGCATGTTACAGATGTCTGAGAGCCCGCCTGGTAACAGCACTTATCATAGAAGCATAGAGTTGGAAGGGAACTAAAAGGTCATCTGACAGTCAGGAAGTTTTTCCTGATGCCCAATCAGAATCTCTTTTCTTGCAGCTTGTCCCTGTTGGTTCTAGTTCTACTTTCAGAGGCAATTGAGAGCAAATGTGTCCCTTCTTCCATATGAAACAAACATATGAAACTTTCTGCCCCCAAATCCCAGGCAGCTCCCCTGGGAGCCCCCAGTTGGGAGCCCCCAATTTCCCTATAAGCCATAGCCTGCTGGCCCTCAGAGCATGAAGTGCAGGCCTCCCCAGACAGTTGCTGGAGATGAAGGGGGTCTTTTGAACCCCTTCCAGTGCTTGCATAGATTGGGCCAAGAAAGAGAGCGCCTTGTTTCCTCACCCAATTGGCATACAGGAAGCTGTGTGCTCTTATCCATGGGGCAGCTTTGTCTCTGGAATTGTTTCAAGGATCTGACACTGTGCACTCCAGCGTGCAGCTGGTACGCTCTCCTTGTACCTTTGATCTGCCCATCCTTAGACATCCTTAGACATGGGGAAGCTCTCAGATGTTTGACTTCCCTCCTCTCTGCAGTCTGGAGCAACCCAGAAAAGGCTGCACCATGTGTTGTTTCTGCACATTAGAATCGGTCCCCTTGTGATACGTGGCAGGGCTGGAATGGATGCTCAGAATGATAAACTATGGAACCTTCAACTCCCCTCAGCCCCACTCCCCCACTGCCCCATGTCTACACTTACTGCCTGTGCGTAGGCTCCATACGCTCCAAACTGTATCGCCATTGGGTTGAACATGCCCATCTGCCCAGCCATTTGCTGCATACGCCTCATTGTGCGCTCCTTGTCTGTGTCTGCGAACTTGACCACCAGGCTTGATGAGGCCCCCTGCAGGAAGGAAGAAGAAGAAGGGGAAGACCTTAGTTGAGCTGAGTTGGCTTCTACCAGGAGGACCAGGACTCCTGCCATCTGCTCTGAGACACTTTGGGAGGCAGCTGCCTGACCTTCAGCACCACTCCGATGAGCAGAACCAAAAACACCGAGAGAGGAAGGAGTTGTCCTGCAGTGACACAGCACGCCTTTTGTATGCCAGAAGCTCCAGGTTCCATCCCTGGCACAGAAAAGGCTCATGTGTGAAACCTCAGAGTTGGCAATGCTGAGCTAGATGCACCAGAGGTCTGGCTTAGTCAAAGGCAGCTTCCAATGTTCCCAGAGAGAGGGAAAGTCCAAATTATCCAGAGCAACCCTTGTGGAAAGAAAACGGTGGCTGTGATCCCTGTAAGACCATATTTACGCTGGATCAAGTTGTGAAGATACGTGTACCTTCAAACTTGATTGTGCACCTTCACTACAGGTGTGTGTGACGGAAGGCACAGCTGACACCAGTAGAGTAGCTTCCACCTTTGATGCCCCTTTCCCCATCTATCTGACATGGGTTGGTTGGTGCAATACTGTCATACAAACAGTGGCATAGCTAGGAGGGGTGCAAAGCACTAAGTTTTGCAGGTGCCTGAATGTGCCATGCAAAGGGACCCTCCCCCTCCCCTTCAGAGATATTCCAGGTGGGGAAGAGCAAAATGGAGGTGGAATGCTTGGAATGGCTCTGAAGGGGATGGGCCACCTGCACGGCGCATTCAGGCACCTGTAAAACTTAAAGTTATGCACCCCCTCTAGCTACACCACTGCATACAAATGTGGGAAATTGAAACAGGAATGAGCCCTCTAGAGTATCTTTATGACAAACCTGCATGGTGGATTTTTATTTATCTTTTTTCAAAATAGAATTCCAGAGCTAGAGGCAACCATATGAGACATCACATCTGGCTTCCTGTAAGTAGCAGGAATCCTACGGAAACCCAGGTGCATCAAACAGCCCTTCGTTCCTCCTCATCTCCAGTGATGGCCATCCTCACATGGCCAAAAGAGACTTCAAGAGTCACCTTCTCCACCCTCCTGCCTTGGCACTCAAGCACACCCAAGTGAATCCAATCACATCCTTGTCTAAAGACCTCCAGGGATGAAGGTTTCTTCACATCCCTACACAACAAGTTCTCCAGCTCTGCTGCTCACAAAGGCAGAAAGTTTAAGGATGCCAAGACAACCTGGCAGGTTTGATTTCTGACATGGATATGGTAATGCAGCTGCTGAAGACTATTATCTCCGATCCACCTTCTGTCCCATTCCTTCTAACTGACTTACTTTCAATCAGGAAAGAGTACAGGTGGCTAGAGACACAAACACTTGCCAGCAAGCCAGGAATTCAAATGCATAATCAGATGCTCATCCCACATTTGCATCAGGACTTGCATCCTCTCAACTCTATCAGGCAAGATATTCATTTCAAAACCCTATGTCAGTATGTCAGTAAACACAGTCCCAGAGGGTCAAAGCCTGGAGAATCTGGGAGGACCAAAGGAACTGGGTCGGTTTTGCTCACAGAAGAGAAAACTGGAAGTCTTCAGATGTTGAAGGGTGGATTAAGGGGAGGGGGCAATGGCGTAGCTAACGATCGTGTAGCCTGGTGCCAAGCTCAAAGTGTTGCCCCAGAAGTGATATCACAACCGGAAGTGACATCACACCCAGGCTTTTTAAAAAGTGAAAATTGGAAGGAACCCACCTTCTCCCCCCACCAGCTCACCACCCACTTGCTCTGCCACCTCTCCCCAGTCAGTGGCATAGCTAAGGCATCTATCTGCTCCCTGGGATCAAAGAAGATTTTGTAAACCCCCCCCCCCCCGCATAACAAAATCAAATTTAATTAAGTAAATAAACAAAAAGTTATTGGTTCAATGCTGTATCATAATAACATCTCACTGGCACTCAGAACAATCAGTCTCATAGGTCAGTTTGGAGTTAAGCAAATCCACTTTTTCTTCCACAAGGCAGTTGTGTTTTCATTTTCTGGTTAATCGGCCATAACTTTTGATAGAATACAGACATCCCAATGCAGTTTGTTTCATTGCATTCTGCATTAAATTACCTTTCCAATGATATATAGCATGATGGTATTATTCATACATACCAGGATTTTCACAATTTTGGTCACTACTGTCAAGCTCAGCTTATTGCCCCCTTAAAGCTTGATGCCTGGTGCGACTGCTACGCCCTGCACCCCCTTAGCTACGCCCTGCACCCCCTTAGCTACGCCACTAAGGAGGGGCAGGAGTAAGAAATCATGGCTCACTTTTAGTATGGACAGGCACCCCTGGCCCTGAAGCAGCTGCACTCATGTGCAACCTGTTGAGTGCAATAATTAACAGTTCCAGTCAGGGGTGCGTACCTCAGTGGCGGGTGTGGAGGGAGGGGGTAAAAGCCCCAGGTGCCACACCCATGGGCCTTGTCGGGGCAGCACCTCTGCACTGCCATCACCTCTGCCCATCACACCTCCTCGGCCTGCCCTTCGGAGCTGTTCCAGAGGCAGGCGAGGCCCTTCGTGGCATTTGGAACTGCTGCAAAAGCCTTCTGAGGCCAATGCGGTCTTTAACAGTAGGTCCAGTTTTCTGGAAGTACTGTTTAAAACCGCATCGGAAGCCTCAGAAGGTTTTTGCAGCAGTCCAAACACCATATGAGGCTCTGTGAGCTTCGGGGAGGGGGCGGCAGGATGCGGGGAGGGGCAACACTGTGGACCTGTGCCACAGAGGCCAGGTCTGTAACTGGAGCACCCCCATCGTCATCAAGAGAGTCATCCAGCCAATTCAGTCAGGGAGCCTCACCGTGGCGTGCAAGCAGCTCCTCCCCTTCAGAACCATTCCCACTGGTGGGAGCAAAATGTAGGCGCATGCCTGGAATGACGCTTGCATGCCGCCATGAGGTTCCCTTCAAAACTTAGTGCTTTGCACCCCCTCTAGCTACGCCACTGGTTCCCTGTGATCAGCGGTGTCATGAATTCAGCACATCTACTCACTCCATTGCAAACCACTTGGTCTGGGCAGTGGGTTTAAATCACTTGAGTGCGTGACTTGAACTCAAGCTTTTCCACACACAGGGCCAACACTGGATATGTGCAAGCAGCCAGTGAAATCACTGCCATGCACAGCTCTTACAATGGCAGTGCTGCATCTCAGACACACACAACTGTAGTAATGAGGTCTAAAGAGGCAAAGGATTAATATGGTAAGGAAGCCGGTTCCCCCCTGTGTGGAGGCCTCACAATAAGAGCCAGGTTGCTGGATTAACAGCACGTTCTGGAAGGAAGCCCCTCTCTCTGACCTGTCACTCTCGCCCACTCTAATAAATCTATAACCCCTTGAACAATGCAGCAAGGAGCAAGGGAGTGAAACAAATGGGTGAGCTAAACAAAGGAGAGGGGGACACTCTGTTCAAGGATGCAGAGTCGTAGGCATGAGTTATTCGAGAACAAAGCAAGGAAGGGGGCAGAATCATCTCCAGTCTCTATCAAGGTTTTTGATTCATGCAAAGCAGCGAGTCTCTTCCTTAATCTCGCTCCCCCCCAAATCACATGACATGAGTATTGATTCTTCCCTAAACAGTGCTCTTAATTACACTTCATTGACAAATGAATATTTTTAATGCATACATTTCCTGGTAATTATCACCAGACCAATCCCTAATTAGATATCAAGATTCGCTTAATTAATCCTGGGCCAAGAGACTGTTTGGTAACTGGGATCTAACAATCTGAACCTCTCTGCAGAAATGCAGGAAGCTCAGCCCGCCTCCTGCAAGTCAAGGAGCTGGGGGTGGGTGGTCGATGGCACCTTCCTGTGGTTCCTTACCTGGGTACAAGCACAGAATGACAAAAGCCTGTGTGAGTATGGATTGCCAATGAGGCACAAAATGGATTGCCACCAGGGAACCTGGAATGGAGCTCAAGAGCTGTCGCAGGTCTGAGGAGATGCATTGTGGAGTGGGCAACTTAAAGGAACTTCCTTTCCCCTCCAAAGCCTCCCCCCCCCGCCAGCTGGATACAATGGACCCACTTTTGGTGTGACTGCATGGGGGGGATGGAGGATAGGAGTGGGCTGTGAGCACCCTATCCAGATGTCCTTTAGGTGCTATGAATTTGGTAGGATCAGTCCACGACTTTTAAGACTTTTTTTTGAGTACAATTAACTGTTAGGTGGATTTCTGGTTGTTAACTCAGAATGGTGAGCTAATGGTGATGAGATAGCTGGAAATGTCAGCTATGACAGATCAGGAGAGAGATCTTGGGGTGGTGGTGGACAGGTCGATGAAAGCGTCCACCCAATGTGCGGTGGCAGTGAAGAAGGCCAATTCGATGCTTGGGATCATTAGGAAGGGTATTGAGAACAAAACGGCTAATATTATAATGCCGTTGTACAAATCTATGGTAAGGCCACACCTGGAGTATTGTGTCCAGTTCTGGTCGCCGCATCTCAAAAAAGACATAGTGGAAATGGAAAAGGTGCAAAAGAGAGCGACTAAGATGATTACGGAGCTGGGGCACCTTCCTTATGAGGAAAGGCTACGGCGTTTGGGCCTCTTCAGCCTAGAAAAGAGACGCCTGAGGGGGGACATGATTGAGACATACAAAATTATGCAGGGGATGGACAGAGTGGATAGGGAGATGCTCTTTACGCTCTCACATAACACCAGAACCAGGGGACATCCACTAAAATTGAGTGTTGGGCGGGTTAGGACAGACAAAAGAAAATTTTTCTTTACTCAGCGTGTGGTTGGTCTGTGGAACTCCTTGCCACAGGATGTGGTGCTGGCGTCTAGCCTAGACACCTTTAAAAGGGGATTGGACACGTTTCTGGAGGAAAAATCCATTATGGGATACAAGCCATGATGTGTATGCGCTTTTGTGTATTCCTGATTTTAGAAATGGGTTATGTCAGAATGCCAGATGCAAGGGAGGGCACCAGGATGCAGGTCTCTTGTTATCTGGTATGCTCCTTGGGGCATTTGGTGGGCCGCTGTGAGATACAGGAAGCTGGACTAGATGGGCCTATGGCCTGATCCAGTGGGGCTGTTCTTAGGTTCTTATGTTCTTATGTCTCTGTGCATCCAACAGATACCCAACAGGGCCTGTGGACAGTGACACCAGTCCCTCTGACGAGAGGGGCAGATGTAAGAGAAAGTGTGAGTGTGTTTTTGAAGCAGCAGTTTGTGATTTAGAAGAGCCAGAGATGGAAGCGGGGAGGGGAAGAAAGTTGTGAGCTCAGTTGAAGTCACCTTCTAGGGGTTCTGATGTAGGGATCAGCCACCTTGCAGGAGGGTCTCTCTTCAGTTGTATTTAGCTTGGAAAATAAAGCACCTAATACAAAAGCATCCCAAGTTCTCACCACTCCAAAGGAAGCTAAACCAGCTTCTGTTGCCCCAGAGCATCTCACAACTCTGGAAAGTGTGGAGGGGACAGCAATATTTATGAAGATCACCTTGGAAGAGAGCATTTTTCAGAAGCAGCCAAACTCTGCATTGACTCCAGGAGATCCAGATCAAGGACCCTGGGCAGGGATGAAGTCTCCTTCCTTGCATTTGCTTTGCAAAAGACCAAATAAAAGTGGAGCGGATCAAAGGCCAGTTGCTCTGGACCTGGCAGGGCTGTTTACTGCAGCTCCCAGCAACTTTTGGTATAGCACTCCCCTTCGTCAGCTGAGCTTGGCCTCCTCAAATCTGGGACCACGAGAAGAGAATAAAAATGGAGGCACAATTGCCCCATGCCACGCTCCCTTTGCAATCCCTAATGAGAGACCTCAGTGGGGAAAACTAATTTCCAGCCTGTCTTGAGGTGTGAAATAAAGTTCTGCTTGAAAATAAGAGCTTGACAGGTCACTGGTGCAATTTCATATTCACAGCAAAATAAAATATCCACCTATTGGTATTTCATTAAAAGCCATGGAAACAAATCTGCCCCCCCACCCCTGCCCCCCTCCAGCACAACTGGCTGTTCTGGAGCACGACCCTCCCGTACACAAACAAAGCATAAACTTGACGTTAGGAGAAAGGCTGCAGTGAGGCAGCGAGTAAATCTTGTTCTCTTTAGGAGAACAATAGTCCTCTGGAGGGGGGAGAAACTGCTTGCAAGAGCTATTGCCGCACCAAGTGAAAGACTGTATATAACAAAATAAATCAGCCCCAGAGGGTTGCGAACTTGTAGAGCCAACAGGTTCTTGGGCCGACTTCCCTGTCAAGCCATTCAGGACCCCCCCCCCCATGCCCCTGCACTGGAGTTGTTCAAATGCAGGCTGAATTGCCTTCTGTTGTCACCGGCCCAACACAGTGTGGATTTTTCACCTGGTAGGATCATGCAAATGGGTGCTGAACAGGCATGTTGCTAACTCCAAGTACCTTTTACCCAAAGTGGGTAAACGAAGAGGCACTTTGGTTTAGCAGCTGTGCAGGATTGAAATTGTGGTGCTTGGGGTGGGAGAGACGAACACTTTCCCCTGGCACTTCTTTCTCACCCCAAATCCCCCCTCAGCGTCTGGTGAATCCTATCAAATATACCTCTGAAGCTGGACGTTCCTGAGCGTAGCACATGGAGCTGATCGTCAGTTGGATGTGTAAAGCAACTGGGAGTTCTTGTCACATCCTAAATCCTTCTGTTGGTCACTGTCCCATCAACACTAGGAGGTGAATTGCAAAGGGCTGGCCGTGTCAATCTGTTGTAGCAGCACTGAACAGCGCAATCCTGTGCATGTCCCCTAAGAAATAAGGGCCACTGAGTTCAGTGAAGCTGATTCCGGTGTGTCTAGGAGTGCAGCTGGGGGTTTTGTGGCACCTGAGCACAGTGGTCTGTGGCCTCAAGCCATTTGTCAGATGCAAAGTGAGCCCTGACCCACAATAGGTGTGTGAGTCTTTGGACTGCTTTGGACTGCAATACTTTAGCCATCTCCCCAGCCCCATGAGCCCACATCCTGGCCTCTCCCTTCTACTCAGGGTGAAGACCCCTAATCACTCAGCACTGTCCGAAGGAGAAGGGAGAAGGAGAAAAAGCTGCTGTGGCTCCAAATCACTTTTCCCCACCCATCTGGTGCTTAAGAAGCCCATTCCCCTTCTATGGGGTAGGCATGGCTGTCTGCAGGGGCAGTATCTTGGGGGGGGGGAATGCAGGCAGTGCACAGTGGACTGATACCAATGGGGCCCAAAGGACAAACCTGAACTGGCCCTTGGAGATTTGAGGGTTTTCCTTCCCGAGTGAAATATTTATTTCTGTGTGCATGTTCTTTAAAATGTTTATCTCTTGCTCTCACCCCCCCCCCCCCATCAAGTGGAAGGCACTCCAGGTGGTTTCCCACAAAATTCAAAAACAAGAAAATAACACCTGACCAAAACAAGAAAATCAACAAGCTTTACAGCAGCTATAAAAGCACACACATAAGCATTAAAACTAATAATCAAATCGATCACTAATATGGCAGCAAAAAGTAAAATAAACAGGCAGTTGATAGCTACATCCCCACATCTGAAGAAAATAAATGAGTCTGCATATGAATGGATGCATTCTCATTTCACAGACTGGGGAGACACAGCAGCTTGCTCAAGGCTACTCAGTTCCTGTTCATATACAGGTTGAGCCTACTTAGCCAAGGATTTTCGATCTGCAGATTTGGCTCAACAGAGGACCCCCTTGAGCCAGTTTCAGCCCAACCTGAAGCCCAACCCCAAGCTGAAGCTGAGGCAACTGGAGCTCTGCTCTCTGTGAAGCCCCCCACAGGCCTTGGAACGGCTTCTGGAGGTCCTAGAAGGGCAACCTCAGAAAAGCCCCAGAAAGCGTCTGAAGCCTTTGAATATACAGGTGGACGCTCATTATCTGCGAGGGTTCTGTTCCTGGAGCCCTTGTGAATAATACTGAATTTCACATGTAACAAAATTTCGGGCACCACCAACCTGGGTTCATCAGAGCAACCCTACCCCTGCCTCTCTCACTGGTTGGCTTGGGAGAAGCTTTGCCTTTGGACAATTCCATGACCACTCATACCTGGCTTGGTCAGCACATTTAAACTTGCAAGCAAGACCACATTCCGGCAGGCTCCTAACCCTGAGGGAAAAGAGGCCCTTAATGTTCACCCAAGGAGTGCTTTCAACCTTGGCTTCCCTTGCCAACTTCATTGCAAATTCAACACAATTTATGCTGTGCAAATTTGCAATGCAAATCCAATGCAATTCAAATTCAGTGGCATGTTAATTGAGGCACTGGTCCCCAGAGCAATCAAGAAGTTCCCTGCTGCACCCTCCTTGGGGAACAAAACAAAAGAGGAAACCTTTTCCAACCAGGATGGACCATGAAGGGCCAACAAGGCAGTAAACAAAGATGATGCAACAATAGCCTCTATGTTTTCCAATGGGGATTTTATTTTATTATTTTTTTTAAAGCATAGCCCCTCATATTCCTTCTGCTGCTGACCACCCATGTGCCTGAAGCAGCCTCCAGCATAGTCTTTTTGGATTCAAGTCCATCACATGAATCCTGTTTGGTTACCAAAGGGGAAGGAAGGACAGAGAGCACAGCTTTGCCAATTGAAATTGGGTTCAAGTTCTTTGCATGTTGCTTGGTAGAAAGGAAATACACAGTGACAACCAGTAAAAAATGGAGATTAAGGAGGAAACTAAAATCAAGGGCTCTTTGTAAATAAATTATTGCTCAAGAAGGCCCCGCCAGCACCTTTTGCTGTTTGATATTCCCTGAAGAGTCCCATAACCAAGGAGGATGTGCTAGCCACAGGCCATGTCAGTTCAGGGCTAGATGAATGTCCCTGGTCTCCTCTCTGTCTTTGTCATTCGGCATGCTCTAAGTGTGGGGAAACTAGCTCCAGGGACAGAACTGCTCATCTTTCCTTAGGGCTGCCTTTCCTGTGGATGATGAGACATTATGGTTTCCCCGCCCCCCAGCAACACTCCTGCAAACAAGCAAAAATGATCTGGAATCAGGATATGCCAGTCAAACGTCAACAAGCAGATCAGACATGTGACCCTTTTTGCATCTCTGCAGTCTTAACAGAGTGGGCGACTGCTTGTCAGTTGTAAGACCCCCTCCCCCCCCCCCAAAAAAAACAACCTTTATGACTGTGTGTTGTTATTCCATATTTATTATCCCAGTTGATACTGACGTCAAAGTCTAAAAGTGTCATCTATGAACATCGTTGTTCCTTATAACCATGATGATTAATGGACACTGGTAGACTTCCAGCACAGACCTATTCATGTCTTCTCAGAAGCAAGTCCCATTGAGGTCAGTTGTATCTACTCCCAAGTAAGAATGCAGCCATATTTGTCCTACTTCTTTCTATGACTAATTTAATTAATGAAACCGGCTGCCACAAGATGTGGTGTAAAATACTTACTTTTGGCACAATCCTATCCCCCCCCCCCCAGCCCACAGCATGCAGCACCACTTATGGAGCACACGCTGTATCCAATGGGGGGAGGAGGTGACCAGGTGACCCAGAAGAGGCAAGGAAGAATCTTTTTAACTTTCCTCCATGTAGACTGCCTGGCCTCCAATGGGTCTTCTTTGACCCACACCAGCTCTTTGGTCTGAGTCAGTGTGTGTGTGTTGGGCTGGGGAAAAGGGATTAGGATTTTGGCATATGCCATTGCTGCTGAGATCCTGCCCCTCCCACCCCCAGAGTGCCGCAGCTCAGCTCACTCCCCACCCTGAACTGCTCATGGGGCAGAAGAGGTTCAGTGGTCTGCTGTTGCTCATGAGTAGTTTCTGGCTGTGAGTCCTGATGGCTGCAGCCCACAGAACAATGGAGTGACTTTTGCCCTGTTGATGGATGATAGCATAAGCCTTGGATAGGATTGGGCTGTTTGTCTCTCCTGCATCTACCACTATTAAGTTCAGCTGGGTGAGCCAAGTAATTGTCAGATGACAGAGGGACAAGAAACATCTCTGCTTTCTCCACACCATGTATTTCTCTCAGTCACATCCCTTCAACGGCAACAGGATCTGTTATATCCTACAAGGGTCATCCACAATAGTGTCTTTTTCTAAGTGAAATGGCCTCCTTGAGACACACCTCTTGCAGCGGTTTTGGAAAGAAAGTAGACGGAAACTCAGTTCCTTGGTTCTGCACCTCAAGCACCGAATTCCACTGAAAGCTCCCCTGAGTGGTTTTGCTGGGCTTTGGTTTAGGTTCCTAATGAAAGGGAGGTGGAAGTTAAAATAAGGCAGCAAGGAAGCTTGAGATTCAGGCCTGAGGATGGCAAATTTCTGTTATTACAAAGATAAGTTGGATCTTTATGGAGGAAAAATAATCAATGCTACCCAACAGAATGCCCCCTCCCGGAGTTAGAGGAAAGAGCATTTGTAAAAGATTGCTTTAGGATTACTAACTTGCAGCTATCAAGATTTCAGATACAACTATCAGGTTTCTATAAATGTGGATAGATGACAGAGAAAGCAAAGGGATATGAACCTGGAGGTTCATCTTTTGAACCTGAGGTTCAGGCCTTTTGAACCTGGAGGTAAGAAGCTTCTATTATGAGGTCCAGTTAGGAACCACAAGCAGAGATTCAGGGCTGACATTGGACTTGAGAGAGTTTCCTTCTAGGGTGATTGGCATTGAACATGCCCCCAATCTTGGATCGTTAGGTGCTTGTTTTATTAACTGAACACAGCCAGATCTGCATATATACACTAAATTAAAAGAATATCTACATTTTACAACCTGAATAAGTTATGTTCCCTCTAATGAGCAGTGCACTTTTCAAAATGCTAATTTGCTTGCAAAGGCTCTGAACCGTGCTGGGAAGCAGTCTTTGCACCCATCTAGCAATGCCAGCTCCTGGACAGTCTTCTTCACACAAACAGCTCCTCAGTCTGCTCACTGTCCAGTTACAGTCCTCCTCCAGATGCATCTCAACTGCTCCTAGGAGGAACTTGTCTCCAGATGAGCAGTCCCACTAAGGACCTGAATCAAACCAACATTGCCCCACCTTAGTCGTTGCTTGTGTGAAATTGCACCTAAACAGAAGGGTTTCTCCAGCTGCAACCACAGTGTCCATTTATTTATTTATATAAAAAATTAAAACCCTGTGTTTTATTATGCTCGGGTACTCAAAGCGGCTTACGTGCCCATGGCTCCATACTTCCCCCAGTGGGGGATCTTGCCAGTTCTAGATTAGAAAGCTAGATTAGAAAGCAGCATCAGCCCCCAAAGCAAAATGTATGCCCTTAGAGCACCTACCCCTTCAGGCTTCACTTTGCCAGCCAGAGGCAAGATACCAGCCGGTACCTTGTCAGCAAATGCCTTAGTCTCTTTCACAGACCACACACTGTACTGTTCAAGTGTTTTCTCAATTCCAACCCAAGCTGGTGGGATGTCTCCTAGCTCACCACCAACCATCAGTGCTCATTTAAACAACCCTTCTAGGCATTAAGGGTGCAGCTCTAACCCCTTATGTCAGTGCCTTCCAGCACTGACATAAGGGCAATGCAGCTCTGAGGTGATGGAACAAACAAACTGTTACCCTGCACATGCCTGATCTCATCTGATCTCAGAAGCTAAGCAGGGTCAGGCCTGGTTAGTACTTGGAAGGGAGACCACCTGGGAATACCAGGTGCTGTAGGCTTATACAATAGTCTTTCGAGACTGAAGGTTGCCAACCACCTTGAGTGACACCCAACTGCAGGATGCAGCACATGCCCCACTGGCACCACTATGCCAGTGGTGGAAAGCACTGACATAAGGAGTTAGGATTGTGCCCTAAAAAAGACATTCAGGAAGAACTAGAAACATCACCTGATCGCTCTGCTCATTATCAAGCAATGGAGTTAAACAAAGTGTGCCCAAATGTCATTGCACACAGCACAATCGTGTGTGTGTGTGTGTGTGTGTGTGTGTGCGCGCGCGTGCGCGTGCGTGTGTGTAGCCTGTCCCTCTGCTCAAACTCTTGCCCTTCAACTGTACCTCTGTCTCAAGAGCAAGAGTTTGAACAGTGGGATAAGTTGCATCGTAGTAATAGGAACTCTTCCACTCAGCCAGATGCAACAAGTCCTGGCCTTCACTTGGTAGCAAAGTCACAAATGGCTCTGGCTGTCCTGGGAGAACTCCCAAGACACCCAGAGGTCAGTCTAGCAAAGCTTAAGAACAGAAGAACAATCCCGCTGGATCAGGCCACAGGCCCATCGAGTTCAGCTTCCTGTATCTCACAGTGGCCCACCAAATGCCCCAGAGAGCACACCAGATAAGCTTGTGGTTTAACTGAGCCCTGAGACCTTCCCGTAGGGCCTACCAGACCTCCAACTCAGATATGAAATTCAGAGCATTTCAGGGGCAAAATAGTGTCTTGAAACTGCCTACTGATGGCACCTCTGTTTGTGCCTTTGCAATCCCCCTGTGGACTCCTCAGAGCCTGAACCAGTTTGAGTGGTGAGTGGGCTGATCCAGACTGAAACATTAGAGCTGCCCCTTCTGAGTTTGGACTGTGGCAACTTCTCCTCCTCTTTCGATCCACCACTTGTTCCATTTGGCAGGGAGGAGTCCTGCAAAGCACCCCTGGGGCTCTCAGTCATCCTCCCACATGTTTGTGGAGTTCAACTTCAGGCTCCAGACCTGACAGAGACCATGATGAAGCCACCTGGAGTTTCTGGCAGACAGTTCTTGTGAGCTGTAATCCTTGGCTGTCACCATTGGTGCGCTTCAGGGATGGGGTATGCTGGGACTGTAGACCTCCTGGCTGTTTCCACTGGCAAAAAAACAACAACGGAAGACAACCCCAACCTGTGTGGCTGCAGCCTGCATTACGTACCAAGGTTAGTGGTTCACTCATGCGAACACATGTGCCACATGCTCTTCATCCAGACTCTTGTAGAGAGTGTGGGCACAACCCTTCCTCCTCAGCTGCCGCTTGGCAGCAAAACTCAGGAATTATGGCCGCCACTGTACGTGCCTCTTTAGCATGCCCTGTATCTTTCTAGCCTTTCCAGTCCCTCCTTCCTTGACAAGCTTGGCTGATTTAGTTTTCTTTCTCCCTTTAGACCGATAAAGGGATGTTATAGTGCCATTAGCTCCCTTTGTCTTGAGCAAGGATGTGCGGCCTGCCATTGGTTATCCCCCACTTATCCCAGTTGGAGATAATGGATTTGGTAGTGGCAGAAGACTTTGAAGGGGAATGGAGGAAAAACGGAGAGTGGCACAGGAAGAAAGAGAACCAGAGAGAGAGAGAGAGAGAGAGAGAGAGAGAGAGAGAGAGGATGCCTACAGAGTCCCCCCGGGCCTCTTAGCTGTCCTACCAGATGCCTGCGCTGTTCCCGAGATGTGACTAGAGAGGAAAAGTAGCTCAGATGAGGTCTTTATGCCCCAAAAGGCCGTCTCCAAAGCTGGGATGATTCATACCCCCTGTCAAGAGGCTGGGCAGCCTGGTTTTCTATTCCGAGGCCCAAGAACATCTGATTTATTACTTCATTTATGGAACAATGGGGGGGGTGTGGGCAGAGAGGAGAGAGAAAGTTGTCTTCTGGATTAGCAAAAACACACACACACCAAATAGGTATTAAAGAATGTTATTGTGATGCAAGGTGCTAACGGAGCTGCCTCTCCCATCACGTGATTTGGTAAAAACCAAGAAGAAGAGGGACCGCTGAGTGGAAAGCCTTCATGCTACATGAATGCAGAAGACCAAGGCTGAGCACCAGATCCAGTGACAGACAGAATGTCTTCCTACAAGGCATCACTGATGTATGAAATTTGCCCTGGCCATACACCACGGGGATGGCCACTGCAATGGCTGTATGGACACCCATAGACTACAGCTGTCCGTCACTGAATGCCAGTCCTTCCCTGCCCTGCTCATGAGGCTCTCAGAGGCACCTGGCTGACCACTTTGGGAATCAGGTGCCAAGTTATTTGGTCTGATCCAGCAGGGCTCTAGACTTGGCACAATCTCCTGATTTTAGAAATGGGTTATGTCAGAATGCCAGGCACCAGGATGAGGTCTCTTATTATCTGGTGTGCTCCTTGGGGCATTTGGTGGGCTGCTGTGAGATACAGGAAGCTGGACTAGATGGGCCTATGGCCTGATCCAGTGGGGCTGTTCTTATGTTCTTAAACCACAATTCCCAGGAGGCCTTGCAGGTCTTCTTGTCGTCTGGTGTGCTCCCTGGGGCATTTGGTGGGCCGCTGTAAGATACAGGAAGCTGGACTAGATGGGCCTATGGCCTGATCCAGTGGGGCTGCTCTTATGTTCTTATGACTTCTTACGGTCTCATGAAAGGTTTAGCACTATGAGATGTAATTCCACCAGTTAATATGATGCACACATCTTTCTTTTTGTCACCCTCTTTTCTGTGTCTGTAATGCCTATATCAGAGGGAGAGATAGAGGGATGGATGATGGCCGGATCCCAAAGGATCTCCTCTATGGTGAACTCGTGCAGGGAAAGCGCCCTACGGGTAGACCACAGCTGCGATACAAGGACATCTGCAAGAGAGGTCTGAAGGCCTTAGGAGTGGACCTCAACAGGTGGGAAACCCTGGCCTCTGAGTGACCCGCTTGGAGGCAGGCTGTGCAGCATGGCCTTTCCCAGTTTGAAGAGACACTTGGCCAGCAGACTGAGGCTAAGAGGCAAAGAAGGAAGGCCCATAGCCAGGGAGACAGACCAGGGAGAGACTGCACTTGCTCCCGGTGTGGAAGGGACTGTCACTCCCGAATTGGCCTTTTCAGCCACACTAGACGCTGTTCCAGAACCACCATTCAGAGTGTGATACCAGAGTCTTTCAAGACTGAAGGTTGCCAACTAACTAATGCCTGTATCTCAGGCAGAAATCTGCTCTGGCCAGCAGTCTAGCTGAGATGTCTGGATCTGGATTAAGAGTACAGTAATGAAGATTTTTATAAGGATAAAATAACAGGCCAGTTGCAATGCTGTTTCTGACCAAGATCCATCAGACCAGCATTCTGCTTCCCAAAGCTGCCAGGTAAAGGCTACCAAATTCACAACCTGGCAGGGTTGGCCCACCCATGAAGTATTGCCTCAGGCAACAGATGGGAGCTCCCCTCTTCCTACTCACCCCCACTGCTCACCCCTCACTTCCTGGACTGGAAAAGGAAGAGTGCAAGAGAAAGTGTAGAGAAGAAGAGAGTGGCTGACTAAAGTGCCAGAGACACTCTAGCTCACCACTCTCCTTTCCTCCAAATTTCTGCTCCATCTCCTCTTCCTTTTCCAATTCAAGGAGCAGAGGTTGGAACATTGCTAGGTAAGGGGTGGAGGCATTTGGCATGCCACCTCAGCCACCAAGAGGTCTTAGGCCAGCACTACAACCTGGTGAGTGCTATCATCCCCTATTGCTTGTCCCCATCACTTGGAACTCAAACGTATGACCTGCAAAGTAGATTAGTAGTATTGTCCATATATATTGCCAGGATGGGAGCGTAGGAGGGATGGCTGAGAGACAGTGGCCTGCTTAAGGCCCACCAGTAAGGTTATGGCAGAGACAACATTTAGACCAGCAATTTTCAACCTCTTTCATCTCACGGCACAATGTCCAGGTGCTAAAATGGTCAAGGCACACCATCAGTTTTTTGACTTGACAAGGCAGCCAGGGGCTCACACTCCCAATAACCCTACTAGTAAATGGCCTTCCCTCAAACTCCTGCAGCACACCTGTGGACCATTCTTGGCACATCTAATTGATACCTAAAGAAGGGCGAGATTTCATGCCACCCCCTAACACCACGGCCCTGATCCGAACCAGCATCTGCTGGGTGAACAAGGAAACAAGACCTCTTTAATGTCGATCATGGAACTCTTGCATCATGCCTGGTTTGCGTGGGGACTTCAGGGAACCTGGGGGAGGAGCCAAGCCTTCCTGTGCTGGAATTTTTCCGGCAGTGTTAGGTCTGGAGGTGAGAGTGAAGAGAGGAAGAAAGTTTCCCCCACAAAGCAACAATCCCAGTTAAAACAGTCCCTTCTGGTGAGGAGCTGTGACAGAGGCTGCTCTGTTCCTGTTAATTTTCGCGGCGCAGCTGTCAGCAGGTCTGTAAATAGTCAAGCCAACACTTTCCCATCCACACATCAACTGTTCAATTAACAGAAGAAGGATATATAAAGTATGCCACAGTCTTTGATGCTTCCCAGCAATTTATGAAAGTGTACACAAATCTAATTACAAGCCCCACTGCTTTCCATTTACATGGCACGTCTTGAGTTTGGAGCTGTTTATATCAAAATAATTGTTAAAAAATATATCAGGGTTGATCTACAGCACCCTGGCCCCACAGTTGCCAAGGACCACTGTGATCCTTCTTGGGGGGGGGGGGCGTTCTGCCAACTAGGCGGTTTTACTTCATGGTGTGTGCACAGAGAATAGCACATCCCCCTATTTTTGTGGGCTGCACAACATACAACTTCATTGAGTTCACAGAGGTTGTTCTCCCAGAGAGCCATGCTCCTGTCCTTCCTTCTCTCGTTTGAGTGTGTTTGTTGCTCACAAGTATTACACAAAAATACATGTAACTTTTCATTCACAGTCCTTTGTAAAGTGCCAACTGCTTTCAGCTGGGACCTCAGAATTTGAGATATGGCCTGGGTTGAGAGGTGCTTAACCCTTTGGCCACCTGCCATTTTGGTGTTCCAAACACCCCTTGGTATTGCTCTCCCTCAAGGGGCTCAAAATACAAGAAAACATGCTTTGGACTGCCATGCGAGAAAACCTGTGGGAAGAGAAGGAAATTTGGGCTCTTACATGCCACTGTATGCAATAAGAAATGTTTGGCACTGGGTGACTCTGTAATGAGGGAATGGTGGTCTGAGAGCATTCAAAGTAGTTCTCCTCTGAAGCCAAGCCAGTCTGGCCCTAGACACAACCATGACACTGCCTGAGAAGTCAGCCACTCTAAGCTCCTCCAAAGAAGAGCAGGGTAGAACTTAAACATAATAATTAACACCACAAACCTCTGTGACACACACAGAAACAAAATGTTCAGGCGTCTAGATCTCCAAGGTTTCTGGGGAAGGTCTTTGCTGGCCCTGCCCCTTGAGAGTCTTTTCTCTAGAGATGCCAGGGGTCAAGGCTGACACCTTCTGCAAAAAGTCCGTCACTGACCTATAGCCCTGCAGACTGAACCTGCCTAGATGGCAGCGTTTGAGACAAAGAGCTTTGATGGAGAAGGGCTTGCTTGTTAGAACAGGCTAATGTGCCCCATCAATTTCACAGCTTAATTTGCAGGCTGTATGATTGGGCGGGTGGGGAGAGATGGGTAACCCAATCCTGAGCTGCTTGGCGCCCAGAGGAGCAATGGCACCAAAATGGCTGCCATTGTATCCTATGCATGCCAGGCAGCCACCAGTGTCTCCTCAGGGGAAGGGGACATTTGTCCCCTTCCACTGGTTAACACTTCCCCAGGGTTAGGCGCAGGTCCCATCGTGGGGCTACTTAAGTCTGTGCCAACATTTTTGCTAGTGCAGACTTGAGAGGCTCCGTGTCGGGTTGGAAGGCCCAATGTGGGGTTCAGGATATGGTGGAGCAGAGCTCTGCTGGTCCTGCCCCCCTCCTGCCCCACCCCTCTCCCCGCCCGGAATGCCTCCCTCTGCTCTGATATACCTCTCTGCCGCCTTGAGCACTTTCCGTTCTCCTGGCAGCATGCAGCAGGTCTCCAGCTCAGGAGGTCTCCAGCTGTGTTGGGCTCAGCGCAGACTGATGCTGAGCTGGGACTGGCGCTGACCCAGTGCTGAGTATCACGAGTGTTCCTTACGGCATGTTTGGGACACTCAGCGCCACTGGAGGGCTCAGGATTGGGTACTTATTCCTCCAAGGGCCCGCTGGTTGTCGGCTGCCATTTTTTTTTTACCTCAGAGCAAATTGGACCACAGTGTGAAGGCAAAGGGTCCAGTCATTCCATTTCCCCCACCAATGTGCCATGTCTTTGATCTGAATGAGACACAAGCTCATGCCTACTTTATGAATTTGGTTTCGAGGTTCTAATCCTGTGACTTCTGTGACATCTCAAAGTTGGCCCTCCGGCTCAGTTTTTGGATCCAGGAGAATCAGATGACAAAGCATTTCCCATAATACCCCATTTCAGGCTTTGGGGTGAGGGGCTTGCATGCTTGAATGATCCCCATGGAAAACGGTAGCGGCAACACTGTGCATAGAAAAATAGCTTGCCAAGAAGCAGGTCAGGCTGCTGAACCCTTTGCTTTGACGCACCAATTTCTATAACAAAGATGTTTTCCCCCACGGAGGAGTGTTCAAACATGCCATGACTCATCTGGAGCCGGAAACAGCGACGTTTGATTGCTGGATTCTACAGCCTCTATAAACCGCAGCTGAGCTGGCTGGAAGTGTGGGTGCCTCCGGATGAATAATTATGCATGGCTTGCAACCTCTCCTGCCCCCTCCTAAGTGGCACCTGTACCTTTCAGCATTTCACAGGTGAAAGCAGAAATATGCATATGGCAGCCTGGTCCAATGGCCAGGAGGATGTTTGTTCTTTGCTTCAGGATATACTTGCAAAATAGAAGTGACTGTGAATAAGCTGTCCCAGTCCAAAGTCTTCCTCCAGAGCTGCAGTCTGTGGGCAGTGCACCATGTGGTGCTTTTAGTGTTCATGCACTTCTGCGCATATGCACCAGATACAGCAACTAACCCCTATGTGAACTCTAGAGGACCTGGGATTGGAGGACCCCAAAGAAAGATAACTCTAGCAGCTCACAATATTCACATTTGCAAGAAGGTACCCCCAAAATGCAAAAAACAGGGAAATGGTAGAGAGCATGATTGAACATAAGAAGAGACCCGCTGGATCAGGTCAAAGGCTCATCTAATCCAGCTTCCTGGATATCACAGTGGCCCATCAAATGGCTTAGGGAGCACACAAGACAGCAAGAGGCCTGTATCCTGGTGCCTTCCCTTACATCTGGCATTCTGAGGTAGCTGACTTCTAAAATCAGAGGTTGCACATATGTATCCATCATGGCTTATAACTTGTGATGGACATTTCCTCCAGAAATTTGTCCAATTCCCCTTTAAAGGTATTCAGGTCAGATGCCATCACCACACCCTGTGGCAAATGGGGGGATTTACCAAATGGGGGCTGCACCATTTAACTTGTGAAATGTTAACTTGTGAAAGTGGGAGCATATATGGTGCCCTTCTGACTTCAGACTGGGCATTGACAACAAGGGATGGTTATAGCCAACAATATGCCCTGCTTGTGATCTTGCCTGTGCTCCCTAATTGGCTGTTTTCAGGCTGCTGAGCTTAACAGGTGACCATTCTGACACAATGGCACCATTTGCACCTTCCTGAGCTAAGGGGAGCCCCTGGGAAGATGGCAGGTGTAAGGCAGCCTCATGGCCAAGCGAAGCAATGGGGGTAAGAAAACTTGCATCAGACAAAGTTGCCTGTTTGGAAACTTGGAGGTAGCGTATGCTGTATGAACAGGAGCCACAGTGGAGCAGTAATTCTGACAGCTGCGGAGGAACCAGAGTCTTCCACACGAGCAAATGGCTGGAGACCTGACAAGAATGATGATGGTATGTCCAGTTGGCAGAACACGAAAAGTGCTGCTTCAACTGGTTGATCTGTGGGAAGAACAGCAGGATCCTGGAAGTCTTGTCCTTGGAGAGCAGAGGGGAAGCTCCTCCCCCTGTTTGAGAATGAATTTGCACCCTCCCCAACTGGTGGAAGAAAGGGCAAAGGGAAGATACGAGGGGGCCAAAAACTGGCAAGCAGCGCAGCTCACTTGTGCAACTCCCTGCCCCAAGACGTGGCCATGGCATGAACATGGCATAAGAGACCTGCTGGTATTGGGCCATGCTGGCAAAGTGGAGCCTCCCCCTTTGAGACAATGTACCTCTTGATGCCAGTTGCTGAGAGGATGGCTACTGCCTGGCTGGGGGGCTTCCTGGGAGCAGTCAGGTGGCCATTGGGGGGAGCAGGATCCTGGACTTGACAACCCTTTGGTGATCCTTGAGAGCTCTTTAGGTTCTGACATCCAGATCCAGGCCCAAGGAAGTACCATCTCAGTGCCAGGCAGCCACCTGTTGATGTGGGTTGCATCAGCACCAGATTCCAAGGGACCTGAGGGGGCAATGGACTAGCGGTGTCTTCCATCGCTGCCTCTCTCTCCAGCCTGCCATCAACGCAAGCTGCATTGATCTGAGTCTGATTCACTTGAGTGACAAGCAGATAATTCCCGTCCTTACTATGTTCCTTGCTTGCTGCCTTGAAACCCGGAAGTCCTGTGCTTCCGGGTTTCACAGCAGCTCATGGGATTGGGGTAGTGGAAGTGGTGGACATCAGGTGGCATTCCAGGTCACACTGCCCTGGAGGATCTATGGTACAAGCTGCTGCCCCCCAAATCAGGAAGTCTCCAAATTATTGCCTCTGCCACCATCTTTCAGTCTTCAGCCGGGCAATAAGAGCCCTGACCAAGCCCCCCAGGGCTGTTTTAAAGATTGCAATAATATGTGACCTGCTTTGAGTATTCCAGCTTGCTGCGGAAAAGCAAAGCGTTAAGTATTCATTATTATCCCAGAACTCCTCTGCAAGAAAGAACAAAGGAAAGGAGAGATCAACAATTCCCTTTGTTCCTAGGGAGCTCCCTTGTTCTGCAAGAAGAATGGTCGGTCCGTGCCACAAACATTTTTCTCCAAAACAGGTTTGCTCATTTATTTATTAAAATATTTATACCCTGCCTTTCCACTTTATTTCTAGAGTGCCCACGGCAGCACACGTTGTAATGGAAAACAATCACACAACCATAAATATTAAAAACAGACCAAAACACAGCAGAAGCGGGCTGATGGAAAATGAATCTCCAGGCAGCAACCTATCCTCAGCCAGTCAGGACAGAGACCTTCAGAAAGAACTGGGTCTTCAGCCGGGATTGAAAAGCCAGTGAGGAGGGGAGCTGAACAGATCTCCTGAAACAGGGCGTTCCACATCCTGGCCACTTTCATGGGGAACGTGGTCTCCCAGTTGCTGGCTCTCCAAGTTCACTGCTTGAAGCAGCCAGCTCACTTGGCCTCATGAGTGGGCCACCCTCACATAGGCATAAACCCATTTCATTTTTAATGTCTGGAAGTCTGCAGGTGTTTGCTTCTGCTTTAGCTAAGTGTTGGTTCTGTGAATGCTGGTAGAAGACCACTGTGTCAGCAGACCCACAAGGTGCATACTCACCGGCATTGTCTGGCTTCCATGCAAAGTGTTGATGGCTGCCTGGGCTTCCGCATGTGAGGAGTATTTCACAAATGCACACCCTGCAAAGGGGGGGCGGGGAAGGAGAAAAAGACAGTAAGGATGTGGGTTCAAATGAAATGGAAACAACAACATTTAGCTTTGGTTTGTCTTTTCCGGAATCCTTCCCAAGCTCTCATGTCCTGTGTCTGCCACCAGAACAGTGCGAGGCAACATGTGGCCATGTCAGACCCTGGCCAAGTACAGCTTTTACTTTAATAAGAGGATTGTAGCCCTCGCCATTGCAGAGATGAAAACACGATGGCAGTGGTGTAGCTAGAGGGGGTGCAAAGCACTAAGTTTTGCAGGCACCTGAACGAGCCATGCAAATGGCCCCTCCCCCCTTTGGAGCCATTCCGGGTGGGGGAAGCAAAACGGAGGTGAATGGCTCCAAAGGGGAGGGGGAGGGGCCACTTGCATGGCGCATTCAGGCGCCTGCAAAACTTTGTGCTTTGCACCCCCTCTAGCTATGCCACTGCACGATGGTAAAGGATAAGGAAGGAAGAGAGAATGTGACAAAGAGCCTTGACTGTTACTATTGTAGGGGGTCCCTACTATTACAGGCTGGATGGCTCTGTCTTTAGACATTCTCTGTTTCTTGATTTCTGGGTTGAGATGCTGGGAATTAAAGCATCCTCTGCATTTTATTTCCTAGGCAGTCATGGAAAAGGCTCCAGTTATCTGCTTCGTCGTCCCTGCGCTCTGTCATGGTGGCCAGGATTCCTTCCCTCCATATTTCAGAACTGATGCCTGTTAATGGTGTCAGCTGTCAAAATAGCTGGTGACATATGAACTGCCTTGGTAGGGCTACTATCATCTTTGGGAACTCGGGCAGGATGATATAATGCAAGCAGATCAATATTTAATGCCAAGCGAGCGAAAGGTTTCCTATCCAAACTGAACTGAAGAATTCAACAGCCAACAACTGGGGAAAGAGATGAACCCAATATTACATGTCAAATCAGTTTGCAGATTAAAACTGCTATATAAATGGTAAAAGGTTATAGCTGGGATAGAGCTGAACATTGGCAAGTTTGCATTTTTGCTTGGAAATATGCATTTCTGGTAGAGGGGCAGGGTTCAATGAACAGTATTCAAATCTCATGAAAACATGGTATTTGTCAGTGATCTTGTTTAAAGTTTATTTATAATGGAGGGATGTACATTTTTAACATTAATAATTAATTGACACTGGGGGTTTTATTGGGGGGGGGGGGCTTTGTGCCATTTTCCCCTCCACCATTTCTTCTGCTAGCCTAAGTAGTAACTCACCCATCTAAGAATACATGGGTTTACACATCCAACCACATTCAGAAACAGCCACAAAAATGCCTTCAAACTGAGCGCTCTGGGAAAACCCCTTGAATCTCCCCTGGATTTTCACATGCGGTGAGTGCCCTTAAAGCTGCAAACTACTTTTAAAAGTCAGAATAGCTCCTTGCATCCGTGGCCGTGGGTCAGTAGCCACAGCAGAAGGCATGAAATGGAAAATATTCAAAATGGCCACATATTACATGTAAAGCGAGACAGTGGTCACCTATATTGGGGGCTCTCTAGGGAGCAATTTGAAGAGGGACAGACAAATCATCCAAAAAGGGAAGGGTTTTTTTAAATGTAATTTCAACACAGGTCTAATTACTGGGCACATGGTTTTCAGTTCTTTCCCCATGGCCATCACCCACCCTTCCATGCCCACAATTCCCTGCTGCCAAATATCTCGCTTTTCCTGACATAAAACCATCTAATGCCAAAATGTCAAACTTCGGATACAGACTAAAGCAGTAGCATATAGCAGAGGTTCCCAAACTTTTAGCTGCCAGGCCCATTCAGTCTTACTCTTATGGTGGATCAGAGAGGATCAATTATAGGAAATAAGATATACATCCCCCACTTTATCTAAATCGGCAAAGATCAAATATGATTGCTCCATTCACACACACTACAGAGCTTGGTCACACTTAAGCGTGACAAGATGTTCGGAATTGATTCTCAGGGAGACAGAGTGCCAGGTGATGATCTTGCTCCCAGGCAAGGAGGAGAGTTTGATACCTATGGTGTTGCAGCTCCTCTTATGTTGACATCACAACCTGTGAGCTGTGGCTTGTCCATGTCTCAGTTAAAAGGCCTGCCTGACCATCTGCCCCCCACCAGAGAGGGAATAATCCGAGACAGCGCAGCAGGGTTCAGGTAATTACTGTGCCACGTGGTTACCTTTGCTGTTGCCATCTGGGCCCCGAAGGATTGTGCACTCCTCGATGTTCCCAAATGCCTCAAATAGCCGGCGCACATCGTCTTCCGACTGCTGTTTGTTGAGCATGCCCACAAAGAGTTTTCTGTCTTCTGGAACAAAATAAAGAGATGCTTACCACATTTCAGAAGGACTGGGAAAGCAGACAAAACTCAAGATAACAGCAAGTATTTCCAGCGCATCTGTGAGGCCACTGCTGCAGGTGACATCAGTGGCAGACTACAGGGGGGGGGGGGTCAAAGAAGATGGGGTCAGATTCATGGGGTCTTACACCCCTGACACTTCCCTCCAATCTGCCCCCATGGCAAGTTGTAACAATTTGCTTCCCAGTCACTTGAGTGAGAAGCAGATCACTCACATCCTTAATGTATGGGACTTCCAGTTTCATTTACTGGGACAATGCATTCATGCAGTCCCCAGCGGCGTAGCTGGTGGCGTAGCTGGCCGTCCCCACACGGCTCCGTTTTGCTGCCCCTGCTGGGAATGGCTCCGAAGGGAGGGGCCGCTTGCCCACCGCGCCACACTGGCTGCTCCTCCCCCTTCAGCTACGCCACCGTCAGTCTCTGTAAATGAAACTGGAAGCCCTGCACTCCCAGGTTCCATGGCATTGTGCGAGGAGCATGGAAAGGGTTTTGGGTTTTTGATTTTGTAGCACAAAGGCAATGGGCCCAAGAAGGCATCAGGTGGTGCCCTGGGTCACCCTACCCTGGCAGCAACATTTGGTAGGCAAGCGTTGATCAAGGCCAGATTTGGAAGGGCAACATGTCCTGGGTTTGGCAGTGTCAAAAGGGGCTCGGATTAATCTGCTATATCTGTGGCCCAATGGTGGCCCATGAGCCAGCCTGGATGTGGCCCAGGATGCGTATTTATCTCCTTGTCCCCAGTGGCCCAAGCAAATCTTAATCAAGGTGTGACAAACATTTTTGGTCACAATTTCACTTGTAAGGAAAACAGTTCTCAAAAGGTGTTGAAGGCAGGTCTATGCTACAAACTTCACAGTGTACCATAGTTACGGTCACCATTTCCCTGAAAGAATGCTGGGAACTGTAGTTTGATGAAATGTGAAATAGATCTCTAGCCCTATCTCCTCCCCACCCCCAGGTCATTTATTTGTTTTGTTTTCTTGACAGACTTCAATGTGTGCTTCAAACATGGTGGAACATAAGAACAGCCCCACTGGATCAGGCCATAGGCCCATCTAGTCCAGCTTCCTGTATCTCACAGCGGCCCACCAAATGCCCCAGGGAGCACACCAGATAACAAGAGACCAGCAAGGCCTCCTGGGAATTGTAGTTTAAGAACATAAGAACAGCCCCACTGGATCAGGCCATAGGCCCATCTAGTCCAGCTTCCTGTATCTCACAGCGGCCTACCAAATGCCCCAGGGAGCACACCAGGTAACAAGAGACCTGCAAGGCCTCCTGGGAATTGTAGTTTAAGAACATAAGAACAGCCCCACTGGATCAGGCCAGAGGCCCATCTAGTCCAGCTTCCTGTATCTCACAGCGGCCCACCAAATGCCCCAGGGAGCACGCCAGATAACAAGAGACCTGCATCCTGGTGCCCTCCCTTGCATCTGGCATTCTGACATAGCCCATTTCTAAAATCAGGAGGTTGCGCATACACAACATGCGCATGTGAGAATTGAAATAATGTGGACATAACCCATTTCTAAAATCAGGAGTTTGCGCATACACATCATGCGCATGTGGACATTTTAAATAATTTTTTAAAGTGCAATATACAATTCAAACAGCAAACCAGATACAATCACTGAAGCAGGCCCCTGCAAGCATTCGATTTCATCCAGTGGAGACGTAAAACAACAATTAAAATAGCTACACAACCTACTGAAAAGCCTCAGTAAACAATAATAAAAAAGGCTTCTCCTGGCATCTGACCTGCTGCCAGGTGAACTGTCCCTGGAACCAGAAACAGCAGCAGGTGTAGCTCTTTCTGAGCAGGTGACATGTGGTCCCTTTCACAGCTGCATTTTGAACTAACTGAAATATCCAGAAAGTCTTCAAAGGCAGCCCTATGCACAAGGCATTACAGTAGTCCAAGCTGGATGTCATCAGGACAGGGATAACAGTCCTAGGAATCCCTGGAAAGAGGGAATCTTAAACCAGTGCATGCCTGTTGAGTGGATATATCCACAAAAAGATACTCCACACTTTGATCTTCACATCAGTGTTGGAAGTGTACTGTCCAGGCAAGCTCCAGAGCTGAGCAGCTCTCCGTTCCAGGCAGACCCAGTTTTATTCCTGTCTTCTGATCGATAGAGGAGTTCAGCAGTGTGGCAGAATAGAGATTTGGCCCTAAACCACTGCCTGAACTTGAGAGTGGGCATAAGAAGCTGACTCAGTAGCACAGCTACAGAGGGCAGCACAGGAAATATTGCTGCATGTTACATGCAACATGCCGTGTAAGCTGGTCCCTCCCTCTCACCATCAGAGCACTGCTGCAGAATGGTTGTAACGCCTGCAATATTTACTGCATTATTCCCTGCAGCTATGCCACTGAGCTGACCATCCCTGTTCTATACAGTCTGAACCAGTTCCAAATTTCACAATATAACACTTTTTTAAAAAGCACCCTTCAGTGATGCATGTAAAAGTCCTTTTTAAACATGATGCATAAATGCTTAATTTATCGTTCATTAAACACTATGTAAATGTTCCTGAGCAATGCTCCCCCCCCCGACATTTACAGAACAGATGTAACCAATTTGAATAAATGTTTGTCAATAAATTAACAAATTCTCCAGGCTTTTATTCACCCCAAAATGAAGATATGTGAAGGTTAACCCTCTCTCAGTCATTACTCGATGCCAAATCCAAAAGCGAGCAAGAGAAAGCCAGTGGTAGTTGCTGTCATTGTCATCATGAAGCTACTGAGATACACAGTACTTTACACAGAATGAGGAGAAGGTGTCTGCCCCAATGAACGTAACCATCTAGAGCAGGAATTCTTAAGCAGGGGTACCCATACCCCTTTGTGGTTTGGGAATCAAATCATGGGGATATGGGACTCAATCTTGGAACAGTTTATTTTAAAAATTGCTGTTAGACTATCACCATTCTCAACATGGACTGAGGCATTCTGTTCTTAGCTATCCATATGTGAAGTAAAAGCAAGCTACTGACATCTTTTGAAGTCATTACTGGTACCTATAGGACCGACTGGTGATGATGGTTTTGTCAGTCTGGGGAAGAGGGTATAGGGACATATTGGGAAATCCATTGGGGGTCTGTAATTGTAAAAAGGTTCTCCCCAGACAGAAACACAAGAGAAGCATCAGAGGATGGAGAAGAAAATGGGGGGGGGGGGAAGAGAATGTGTGATTGTTCTTCATCTCCAAGCACTACTATGTCAATCTAGGGTTCCTCAAATGTTTATATAGTTTTCAAAGCGCACTAGGAACTTTATGAAACTGAGGCAAAACAGAACCCGTGATCTATGATCACAAGCAGTGTTGTAGGTGTTGCAGTGATGTAGGTGTTGTAGCGTTGTAGGAGGTGCAAAGCACTAAGTTTTGCAGGGAGCCTCACCACGGCATGCAAGCAGCCCGTCCTCCTTCCCTTTGGAGCCATTCCTGGCAGTGGGAGCAAAACAGAAGCGTTGGCCTCTCTGCATTCACCTCTGTTTTGCTCCCACTGCCCAGAATGGCTCTGAAGGGGAAGGGCTCTTTGCATGGCACGTTCAGGCAACTGCAAAACTCAGTGCTTTGTACCTCTACTAGCTACGCCACTGCTCCACATGCAGCTTTGCACTCCCTCTCCCATTGCTCGGAAGCACAGTTTCAGCTCAAGATCTCTCGTGCCCGCATTGGGCAGCACCTCTTCCGGTGTCGTACTGGCACTCCGACATCCGAAGGAACCACTCTCTGCTGGGAGCCCTTCAGGTTTTCTCCCTTGTATGGTTGGGGACCAGGGTGGAGGCTTGCGTTTCAGACTCATGCTGGCTGCCAGCCACGGCCAGGAACTTGTCAGATGAAATATGCAGTGTTTTGAAGCCTGGCTTCTGGTGTTTATAGGAAGTCCCGGCACCTTCTCCGGTGCAAACAGGGGTTAAATTATTCCTTGTTCTATTTGTACTGAAATGTTCTGTTTTTATGAGAACCTGTGAGGCAGAAGTGTCAGACGGGCTGGGAGAACAAGACAGCGTGCAATGAAGGCAAAAGGCACAGGGGGGTTGAGAGGTGAGAATCACCAATTAACAAGGCAGGAGGGCACAGAGATGAAGGCGGCTTGCGGCTCTGCTGGCCTGGCGACAATACGACACGGCAGGAATCATGGGGCATGTGTGACTGGCAGTGGAATTGGGCTCTCCCACATTGTATTATCATATAAATGGATGCATGCTTCCTCTATATGTATGTATGTGTACAAAACCAAGAGCAAGAATGAGACGAAAAGCAGAATAATGAAGTAACAATTGGGGAAGGGAAAGGGGGAAAGAAGGAAGGAAGATGTGACTGAGAACACAGTCAGAGAAGGGTAGTTAATTCCAACTGAAAAATGCTGACCTCAAAGGGTCTTTCTTGCATGCAGTCAGACTCTAGACTTATTTCTGTATTGCAAAGAATCATTAAACAAACAAAAAAACTTGCACTCTTTCTTGAAGGCAAAACAGTCTACATCCCTTTCCCAACAAAGGTTGTGATACCATCTGATCTATGCTTAATTTCTTGTCTTCATTTGCAAGCCAGTCAAAGCTTGCGCTAGAAGGGACGGTAAATAATTGCCAAGAAACCACCCTCACTAGCCAAAATAAGTGAAGGAAAAATCCCTCTTGATCCCGGACATGGCCACCACTCAGACCCCATGCAAGAAAAAGCCATCCCAAACACGTTATCTGGCTCAATTCCAGATGCACCCAACATCTTGTCTCTAATGGTGATTGGGTCTCTCTGAGAAGAAGGGCCAGGCAATTTGTCCTGCCAACCTCTTGCCCTCTGTCCTCTTGCCCTCCAGCACGATCAATGCAACTTGAGACAAGCAACAAAAAATATCACACTCTTCCTCCTTGAATCACAGGTTTCTATATAGCCATTAAAGTTCCCAGTACAGTGATACGAAACTAGTTATAATCAAATGATTTATCGGAACACTTCCCCAGTCTTCTTAGGTTATCCTTAATTTGAGATACTAGTGATGCTTATAAACTGGGTGAGCTTAAAGAGTGCACTTTCTCTCCCTGTGACTTGTCCACAATCAAGCCTTCAAATCAAACACCTGATACAGCTCCAAAAATGGGCTGATTCTCAAAAACCACTTGGTAGGTGCTGAAGGCAACAGACAGAGATTCGTGTGCCAAGAATGGCTTAATTCACGTCTGCTGCAAATAGCTGTAATGGATTTGGGGGATTTTTTAAAAGACATAATTCAGATACATGTTGAACCATTCATAAGACTGGTTTGGCAAACAAATATTTGCTGAAAAAGAAAACCAGAAGGCATGCCCAACAGCTGCAAAAAGGTCCAAAAATACAGAGATACTGACTGTGTGGGAGTGTTTCTGCAACTGCAATGTGCTGGTAATTTTTGCTAATTCTTGACACAAATGCTTCGGGCAACTTCACACAAATGCCTCCCACTTCATAGTAAAAATGGGATGGCAAAGTCAGGGCATGTGAATGTCACCACTGCAAAACATGCAATGATTTAAGAGCAGGACTCACTGCAGTTTGCTGTGAATTTCAGTTGATGACCCCAGACTTTCAAGTTCGGAGTGCCCTTTTCCAATGTTCTTGGAATGCATGGGGTGGAGAACAGTTTGTACACATTTGAAGGTCAAAGCAGAGTCTCAGCACATGTGACCATAGGTGTCCAGGTTTCACTCAGTGGAGATCAGGAGCACAGGCAGCATCCCTGACCCCACACCCCCTCCAGGCGGTGGCGTAGCTGGAGGGGGGGCGGAGAGGCCAGCCTGGTGGAGACCCTCAGCAGGGCGGGCGAGCGGCCCCTCCCTTCAGAGCCATTCCTGGAGGGATGGCTCCATTTTGCTCTCCCCCAGGAATGGCTCCAAAGGGAGGGGCCGCTCGCCCGCCCCGCTGAGGGTCCCCACCAGGCTGGCCGCTCTGCCCCCCCCTCCAGCTATGTCACTGCTTCCAGGCATTCAAATAACATTTGAAAGGACTGCTGAAGCCCTTCACAAATGCTTGTTACATATAGAAATGAAGGTGCCTGCAGTGGTGTCACAAGGGTTCGCGTCACCCGGGGCGGGATGCCAGCATGTCACCCCCCATGCAGTGGGCGGGGCAACACCCCAGGTGGTGGACGTGGTGATGTACTCCACCCTCACTAGTTTTTTGGCTGTACCTTTTGACAGAACAAAGACAGAACACATTCTGCATGAAATTACGCATTGATTGATATATAACATGATGGTATTATTCCTCCAAACTGTGATTTTAGTGATTTTAGTCACTAGTGGTGTCACACACACACCCCGGGTGTCAACTTACTAACACCTTATTGCAGCAGTTCTCACACTTTTAGCACTGGGACCCACTTTTTAGAATGACAATCTCTCCAAGACCCACCAGAAGTGATGTCATGGTGGAAGCGACATCATCAGGCAAATTAAAATAAATAAGTATAAATAATTAAAGTAAAAGAAATAATTAAATAAGCAGAAGTCAGCCCTGTTCCACCAAGTGAATTTCTTCTGTAACCTGCCTGCAATAGCACCCCCCTCCAAAATCAGTAAGGTTTTCAGCCTTACCCAGTTCAATTTAAGAACTTCTGTTTAAACCAGATCACTGTCAGGATCCACCTGGCTTTGCAAGTCTCAAAAAGGTTCACCTTATCAGATGAAGCCTCAGTTTCATCCTTTTTAATGGGGGTGGGGCTGCCTTCTGGAGGACTTGTTCAGCTCCAGGTGCATAGGATCAGGACAATTCTGGTAGCCTTGCACTCTCCTTCACCTGATCTTCCACACCAGCCAAGGCATGTTTGCTTACTCATGAGTAAACGCGACCGTGAGGCTTAGTTTCGCTTTCCATAGGACTCAATACATTCATCTGCTTGGAGGGAGGGACTTCATTTTCAGGTGTTTTGGGGGGCTGCATTCATTGGATCCGGACCATTGTGGTGTTGTTGGATTCCTTTCAGCCTGCCCTTCCTGACGGACTAAGGCAAGTTTGCCTACTTGCGAGTAAACGCGCGATACGGCTCACTTTCACTTTCCATAGGGATCCATGCATTTTTTGTTCTCCAGTTTTTTGGCCATAACTTTTGATAGAAAGGAGATATTTCACTCCCAGTTTTTGAATTGCACTCAGCTGGAAATTCTGCATCCAACGGAATACAATATGATGGGGTTACTCCTAACCACCGCAGTTTTAGCATGTCACCCCCAATGCGCGTCACCCCCAGTGCGGATCACCTGGTGCGGCCCGCACCCCCGCACCCTCCCAGCGACGCCAATGGGTGCCTGTGTGGATCACAGTTGAGCCTGCTGACCCGTTCATGTGGAGCTTCTCGCGCACTCCATATTCGGGTCAGGAGGTGGGGCTTTTGCATGCATTCCAAAGGAAGCCTCCCAAGCTGAAGGCTCTGCAAGTGGCTGGCTGGAATGCTCCCAAAGGCTCAGCTGTGTTTGAAGAACTTGAAGCCTTTTGTGAGCGATCAAATTATTACCTCTGTATTATTACGTTTGTGCAAAAGAGAGTGACTAAGATGATTACGGGGCTGGGGCACCTTCCTTATGAGGAAAGGCTACGGCGTTTGGGCCTCTTCAGCCTAGAAAAGAGACGCTTGAGGGGGGACATGATTGAGACATACAAAATTATGCAGGGGATGGACAGAGTGGATAGGGAGATGCTCTTTACACTCTCACATAACACCAGAACCAGGGGACATCCACTAAAATTGAGTGTTGGGCGGGTTAGGACAGACAAAAGAAAATATTTCTTTACTCAGCGTGTGGTCGGTCTGTGGAACTCCTTGCCACAGGATGTGGTGCTGGCGTCTAGCCTAGACGCCTTTAAAAGGGGATTGGACAAGTTTCTGGAGGAAAAATCCATTATGGGTTGCAAGCCATGATGTGTATGCGCAACCTCCTGATTTTAGAAATGGGTTATGTCAGAATGCCAGATGCAAGGGAGGGCACCAGGATGAGGTCTCTTGTTATCTGGTGTGCTCCCTGGGGCATTTGGTGGGCCGCTGTGAGATACAGGAAGCTGGACTAGATGGGCCTATGGCCTGATCCAGTGGGGCTGTTCTTATGTTCTTATGTTATGTACCTTCTTTGGTGATCACGGTGAGCACTTTACATTCATTCTTTGTGAGTGATCAGATCATTGGCTTGGAAAAACTCAAGCCCTTCCAAACCGGCCTGTGTCTTGATCATGCTCAAGGCTGACCTTAAGGCAAACGGGGCAATTTTGTCCAATTGTGCTTGGTGGGGCCATTGCACGGCCGCTTCCAACTGGCCCCAAATTGGTGCCATGTAGGTGGCAGCGCATGTGTTTCACTTCCCCACATCTCTCAGCACCATTCTTTACCCGCCTCACTCTGGAGCGAGCTGCTGCAGATGGGGCAGTGATGGGCGAGAGTCAGGGAGCACTGTGGGCTGGGCGCATGCTCCCTCCCTCCACCTGACCTCCCAGATGCCTTTTCTGCACAACCACTAAAGGTACAGGAGTCCTATTCACCTGCACAGAAGTAACAGATGTTTTTTTTTTCTTGGTCTGGCTCTGTACAAGAGCTAAAAAAATTAGTAGAGGAGGCCCTGCAAAAGTGTTTCCAGTCGGGCCCCACAGCTCCGAATGCCAGCCCTGGTCATGTTCACTTTTTAAATAAGGGTGTTCAGTCTTTGGAGCACCCTGATTGCTGGACTTTCAACCAGAGGAGCCCCTGGGGTGGGTGCCACCCAGTGAGGTGCTTATCTGGAAAAGTTCCAGAAGTTTGGGGGTGATGTAATGATAAAATTACATCTCCCCTGACCTTGGGCCCAGCTGCTTCATGTTCTCACTGGCAAGTGGCAAAAACATGATAGCCAGAGGGATCATGTGGCAGCTGGGGCCGGAGTGGTCCAAAAATGACTGAACAGAGGCTCAGGTGGTGTGGTGGGCCCACGCTTGAGGGTGACACCCAGTGTGGTTTGTGCTATCTAGTGGGTCCATGTGAATCAAGGAAGGCATAGTGATAGCAGCTCAATATGTTTATTCCATCTTCAGAACAGAACCTGGCAAAAAACAAGGCAAACCCCTGGCTTTTTATAGCCTTTAACTCCGCCCAGACTTCCCGTGATTGGTGCAATTGAAACTTTAACTAGCGGGCTAATCGGGTGGTAGGATTTTCATCCATCACCCGATTGGCCAGAACTTACATTAACTAGAGGGCCAATCAGATGGTAGGATTTTCATCCATCACCCGATTGGCCAGAACTTACATTAACTAGAGGGCCAATCGGATGGTAGGATTTCGATCCATCACCCGATTGGCCAGAACTTACATTAACTAGAGGGCCAATCGGATGGTAGGATTTCGATCCATCACCCAATTGGCCAGAACTTACATTAACTAGAGGGCCAATCGGATGGTAGGATTTCGATCCATCACCCGATTGGCCAGCCATAAGTCTGGGCCAATCAGTTATGCAGGATTTCGATCCTGCATAACTTACATACATAACAGTTCCTACTCCTGTTGTGACACTACTGCTTTCAGCACATCCAAGTGCCATTTGTGCTAGTGCCTTCATGTGATATTTTTGTTCCTGGGGATCACTGTTGAAATGGTGTATAGTACCTTGGCATTAGCTGAGGATCAGGGTCAGAGGGAAAAGTACCAGTGAGATGAATTCAGTATCTTGGTTCGCAGGCCAAATTGCATATACGTGCACACACTCACACAGAGAACTGGTGTAATGCTTGATACTGGCTAAGCCGGGAGAACAGTGGAATTTTCACACTCGTTGAGAGCAAATCTTCAAAGATTCTTGACACCCCTTGCAGGGTCAGCACTGTGAAGGCTGGCATGTGTCAGGGAAATAAGTTTCAGCACCTAAACTCATTTCAACGAGTGACCTGCAGAGGCTCGAGGAAAAAAATCTCCTCCAGAAACCTAAAGAGGCGGTGACATTAACACACTGCACCATTCCAGCCCTGCTCTCTGGGGACTGCTGGAACAGCACATGTAAGGGAGAGAGAGATTAAAAGGAAAAGCAAAGAAAGAAAAGACTTTTTTCCCCCTCTCTGGCACTGGGGCTGTGACAACATTTCAGATCAGTTTTAAAGACTTTGGGAGAGGTAATTGAAACACTTCCTTAAAGTTGCCTCCGTCGCCCATGTTATCTGGCTTCCCCGCTGTATATCATCTCTTTCCCCCAAGCCTGAGACAGCCCCGCTTGCCCACCACCTCCTTAATATTAAAGGTGGTGATTAAATGGGATTCGCCAAAAGACAAAGGCCGAAGAACCTGCCAGTTGTTAATCCCTCTTTCGCCATGCTTAAAAATTCCATTTCCTTCATTGGAAGAAAGGAGGGAGCGATGAGCGACTTGCCGAGGCCTGATTTAAATTCTGGCATCGCAGGGGCTGCTCCCCTCTCCCCCTCTTGACGTCTGAATGTATTCCTTTATTACCATTATTACCGCCTTCTGATTGCATTAAAATTCATCCACACGCTTCCCTCCACTTTCCCACTTTCCTTTTTTTACCAATTCTTTTGCTAATTCTTTTTTCTTAAAAAAGATAAAAAAGCCCCCACCCTATTTCTGAATTATACAGAATACCATGAAAGATCTAGGAAAGAAAACCCTCCGCTCCTTCCTTCTCTTCTTGCAATTTGATTCTCACCTATAAACAACTGGAGTGAGGAAGACAGACTGACAGATAGACAGAGAGCAGTGACAGCCGGTTGCCTTAATCATCATTGCTTTCATAAAAACACTTATTGGAACAGGCCGGTTTCTTTCACTCTCAAGCGTGGCTTTAATATTTTTGTTCAGTGCAGAGGACCTGAACACAAAAGAAAGGTCTAAGGATGCAGCTCTGCTCAGCACCAGCTGCAAATGTGTGTAACGATATATGTTATGTGTTATGAGTCATTATTCCTTCCGATGGCTTTAACTCTTGCTTTCCCAACTAGCAGTGGAAACTGATCCAGCCTGGGCCTGCGGTGGGGGAGGTGGTTTAATTGTGGTCCCAATCCAGTGCACCCTCATGGATGCCAATGACACAGAGCAGCCACATGGGTCTGATCCAGATTGGGACCTTGGTCAGGGAAAAGAGGTGAAGTTCCCCTCTCTTCTTGTTCCTGATTCAGATTCCCCCAAGCACACCCAGCGGCTGCTGTTTTAGAAAGAAAGTGACGCCTCCCATCACTCCTGATGGGCTTCATACCAAGATTAATTTGGCCCAACAACTCTCCCACTTCTTGGCCAACAGACTTTTCAAATGTTGAGTCCAGGCAGAAGAAGGACGTGGTGGCCAGGCACACCTTTGTCTATAGTTCCTTGGCAGTTCCTGTTTGGAGAACTCGTGCAGGGAAAGCGCCCTACAGGTAGGCAACAGCTGCGATACAAGGACATCTGCAAGAGGGATCTGAAGGCCTCAACAGGTGGGAAACCCTGGCCTCTGAGCGGCCCGCTTGGAGGCAGGCTGTACAGCATGGCCTTTACCAGTTTGAAGAGACACTTGGCCAACAGACTGAGGCAAAGAGGCAAAGAAGGAAGGCCCATAGCCAGGGAGACAGGCCAGGGACAGACTGCACTTGCTCCCAGTGTGGAAGGGATTGTCACTCCCGAATCAGCCTTTTCAGCCACACTAGACGCTGTTCCAGAACCACCATTCAGAGTCTTTCGAGACTGAAGGTTGCCAGCTAATAAGGCTCAGGTCATTTTGGGGTCCCACCATAATTTATTGACTTTTTTAAAAAAAACACGTATATCCTGCCTCTCTGTCCATCAAATTCTTTCAAGGCAGTGAACAACGATAAAAACAAAACAGATTAAATCCTCTCAAGCAACTGCACTAATAAGCAAGGAAGCCGCAAGCAGGAGAAATACAGCAGACACCTCTGTGTGTGTCTGTGCAAGTGTGTGGGTTTCACTTGTGCCTTTGCATGCAATTCAAGCCTGTTTTATTTTAAAGTAGTTGTTCCCTGCTCTGCCCTGAGGGATCAGCCGAGCAGGAATTTAATGCTCAGATATCAGCTTTCCTCACGTTGCGCTGCTCTGAAGGAGTTCTCTTACCTCTGCATCAAGTGGCATTTTGCTAAACCAACTAATGCAAGAAAAGGCGGTTAACCTTTAAGCAATAGGGAAATGAACATGGCGATGTTCCTGCACTCGATAGAAGCTTTCTGGCTTTGTTTTTCTGCAGTCGAGGTATCGGTAATTTCACAGTTCTTTACCAGGGACTTGCAGTGGGTGGAGAGGCAGGTGAGGCAGAACCTCCCACCGGAGTCCTTCGAAAAGCACCACCACCATGTGAGGTGCCCAAGCACCCACAACCCATGTGCAGAGCCTCACACGGCGGTGGTGCTTTCTGAAGGACTCTGGTGGGGAGGCTCTGCCTCACCTGCCTCCCCACCCACCACACGTCCCTGTTCTTTCTTCTTATTTATAGCCCCCTAATTTGAATTTGGTGTCACATTACCCATCACAGCTGAGTATGGGTTAAAAGCAACTTTCTTCTGCAGACAGCAATTTAGGGTCAAACTATACATCTGGTTGCAGCTCTGTGATTGGCACATCCAGTGTGATTTTTTTTTCCCCTTGTAAAAGCAGCTGTACTGGAAGAACATAAGAACATAAGAATGGTGGCTAAAGGTATTGGATCTGGCATAAATGGATAAACTTACAATTCTTCTTAAAGACAAGTCAGTAAAAACTTTTATGGACAATTGGAAACCTTCCGTGGACTTCCTGCGCATCGAGGGGAAAATGGGCCAAATAACCTATGGATTCGATGAGTAGATAAAGGATTTTTATATTTTTTTTTCCTCATTTTTCTTTGGTGTTGAAAATGTACTTTTCATTAAGTAATAGACTGTAAGATCTGATAGCTAATACGTTGTATGATTTTGTAGTAGAACAAAGAAATGTAGATTGAAATCTCTGCACTTGCTGCACAACTTGCAATATCTTTACTTTTTAAATTTTCTTTTTGTTTTTAATAAAATAAAAAAGAGGAAAAAAAATAAAAGCAGCTGTGGGGCCCATTTGGAGCACGGTTAAAATGCAAGGGAAATAGGAGTCAGTATCTCAGATCACGTCTCCGCAACCGCTTTTACAAGAGGAACATGCCGTTGGGAGTTCTGGTCGTAGTGCTCCAGGGTCACATGTAGTTTAGTTTGGACCAATGGGAGAAAAGAAGCATGCTTAGGGGCTGGTAACGTTGTTGTGTGTTAAGAAATAATGGTGATAATAGAGAAAAGAAAAGAAACATGTTTCTGGCGCTCATGGATTGGGGAGAGGTCAGTTCCCATCCTAGCACAAACAATTGGGGGTTGTGTTGGGGATTCTTTCCTAAAGAATTCATGCCTGCAGGGAGAAGGGGGTGGGGTCAGGAATGGAGCAACACACCTGGACCAGGAAGGGGCACTGGCTGGTAAACAGAGTCAGGCTCCTGCAGCCAGTTTCATCTCAGAGTTGCATGTAACGGTTTATTGATGGCTGTTGCCTATATTGGATGTATAGAGCTTCCCCAGTCGAACCCCTGTGCCAGGGAATGCCTGTTGTGTGGAGAAGGCAGAGCAAGCAACAGAGCAGGACTGCTTCCTTCACATTCTGCTTGTGAACTTTCTAGAGGTTGGTGGCTATGCTGAACTGAATGCCAGCCTAGGCAGTCTGATCCAGCAGGGCACTCCTGCTGCTCTGTGGATAGAAGCAAAGGCTGGGTCCAGAGCTGCTGTTGTCCGCAGTTTTCCAGAGATCAGAACTGTATCTAGTTCCAATGTCAGGTAAGAAAGAAGGGTTTGTTGGACCAGTATCCTTCCCCCTCTGGAACTCATACTGGAGGTGCTGCCTGCTGCACTGGCAAAGGCCTGAGCCACTGGGCTCTGGGCTTCTCCCCCAATCAAGACTCTGAACTGCCCTTGTTGGGACAGCTCAGAACCTCTCTCACCCATGATCGACACACTTGCTGTAGGCAGTGCCTTTGCGTGCAAGGGGAGTGGTGCCGCTCCGTGGTGCAGCTCCTGGTTTGCATGCAGAAGGTTCCAGATTCAGCCCTTTGTGGTATTGCCAGGTCAGGCCAGGGAAGACCCCTGCCTGAGACCCCAGAGAGCAGCTGCCAACCAGTGAAGAGAATCCCAAGCTAGGTGGCCAACAGTCTTACTCAGGAGAAGGCATCTCCTCCTGGTGTAGCGCAGGTACACCTGCAGCATACCCAACGGTGACATTACATGGGACCTAAGGAGAGACTCTCACCATGGAAACCATCATCTCCGGTTTACTTCCTTTATAGAGATGGTGTATAAGGCAACATTGGAACCTGCTGCCCTTTCCTGCAACTGCATAGCTGCTCTTTAGCTGGACAGGGACACAGCTTTGGTTCTCTGAGTCTGTGGGAGGACATGCACAGAAGCCAGGAGATCTGCAGCAGACTTCCCCCCCCCCCCCACTTTCCATCCCTGCCACATTCAAGCTCCTTCCCTGATGACGATTTCATGCCCCTCATTCCAGACCTTTTAGCAGTGCTTTGTCTGGCCTTCAGCAGGCTGAGAGATAAGAACATAAGAACATAAGAACAGCCCCACTGGATCAGGCCATAGGCCCATCTAGTCCAGCTTTCTGTATCTCACAGCGGCCCACCAAATGCCCCAGGGAGCACACCAGATAACAAGAGACCTGCAAGGCTTCCTGGGAATTGTAGTTAAGAACATAAGAATAGCCCCACTGGATCAGGCCATAGGCCCATCTAGTCCAGCTTCCTGTATCTCACAGCGGCCCACCAAATGCCCCAGGGAGCACACCTGATAACAAGAGTCCAGCATCCTGGTGCCCTCCCTTGCATCTGGCATAGCCCATTTCTAAAATCAGGAGGTTGCACATACACATCATGGCTTGTAACCCGTAATGGATTTTTCCTCCAGAAACTTGTCCAATCCCCTTTTAAAGGCATCCAGGGCAGATGCCGTCACCACATCCTGCGGCAAGGAGTTCCACAGACCAGCCACACGCTGAGTAAAGAAATATTTTCTCTTGTCTGTCCTAACCTTCCCAACACTCAATTTCAGTAGATGTCCCCTGGTGTTATGTGAGAGTGTAAAGCGCATCTCTCTATCCACTTTATCCTTCCTGTGCATAATTTTGTATGTCTCAATCGTGTCCCCCCTCAGGCGTCTCTTTTCTAGGCTGAAGAGGCCCAAACGCCTCTTTGTCAGATGTGCTGACAAGTTGTAACTCGCTCTCTGTTCTGCAAAGACTTTATCCTCGGTGTGCACAAAGGCAACTTCCTCTTTCCTCCATGAAGTGTGACACATTTCGTAATGTGCAACATGCGGCTGGTGGCCGCAGTGCATTCCCAATGCAAAGCAATTGGTTCTTGTAGGCCAATTCGCAAAGCCTGCCGGCAGAGGCATGGAAGTTCAGTCATGATGAGCCCTTTGCTGGGTGTGTGTGTTGCGGGGGGCAGGGCAAGGGAACCCCCCATGCCAGGATCACAGCTCACCCTAGCTGGGCTTTTCAGGATTTAATGGAGGGCCACAATCTTGTCACTGGTCAGAGCGATTCCAGGACTGGGCCAAGATGCCTGTGCAATGTTGGGGGGGGGGTGCCTGCCACACCCTCTGAGTGACCCTCAGATTCTCCTTCCTGGCACCCCAACAGCTTCCCAAGGCCGTAGAAGGAGGGAAAGGAGCTGCCCACCACCTGGACCCTTCCTTCGCATCATCATCTTCAGCAGACCACCATGTAAACCAGCACAAAGACAGCCTTACCAACACAGAAGCCCCTCTACCAGTGGGCATTCCATAGGCACTGTTGTAATGCCCAGTTAACTGCATGCCATCATCAGTGGGAGCCGACTGGCTGCCAGCATACCCTTACAACAGGGAGGAGAATGGGGCAGGATGGGGGCTGGATGGAAGTGGGGGGTGAGGCAAAGTTGGTGGATCCCAACCCCTTTCCCAAGACGAAAACATGCCCCAATGGCAACAGAGCTGGTGCACATTAGAGAAGCCCACAGGGAGCGATGCAGTAGTTGGAACAATCACACGAGCATCACACCAGCCGCCCCCTCAGCCAGCCTCTCCACTATGGTGATGGCACATCAGATCTGACAGGCATCGGCTGGGCCGCGCAAGTTGTCTGAACCACCCCTGCCTGCATGGCTGGTGGGTGATCCTGGACACAACAGCAGCAGTAATAATACGTACAGGTACATAGAATCCTGGTGTTATGGATGAAAAGGGAAATCACAACCAGAAGGTTTGCCTGGGCCGATTTCTCGGAAAGCGACAAAGCCCCACAAGACGAACATGGGGTGAGGGTGGAAGGGGGTGTGTTTGTTCAGTCTCCAGTCTGAAAGGAGTAATCCACAGCTCAGCTGCAATTCACGGAATGCATTCGAAGTGGCTGTTGAGTGGTAAACAGGTTTATTGGCTGTAAGTGAGAAATCAAATCTCGGAGCGAGAGGGAGGGTGGGAAGGAAAAAAGAGCTCCCCAAATTACAGAGCAATTGTGCGTGTAGAGGAAGGGAGGAAAGTAAAGTGTTGGAAATAAAGGGATAAATGACATTTGTTTTTGGCAGAAGCCTGGCACGCTTCCCCCTCCCTTTGCTCCCCAGGAGACTCCGAAGCACATTGGACTCGGCGTGAACTCATGGATTTTTCTAGGCAACCGAAACGTTGTGAGTTCAAGCCTGAGGTAGCAACAGATTCAAGTTCTCCTCATTAAGTTTTGCTGGGAAAGAGCTCTGAATCTCTGACTGCATGCAGCTAAGCAGGCCGTGATGGTTGGGGGGCTGGAGGGGTCAGGATGAGGACCCTGGATAAGATCGGTGGTGTCACGCCAAAAATGCTCGGTGCAGGAAGAAAGCAATGAACTATACCAGCAAATCTGTGTTTCCAAAACACGTGTCTGGTTAGCGCAGAAGGAAGCTCTCCAACGGAAGAAGGGCCATATTTTACAACGCAGTCCTAGGCATATCTATTCAGAAGTAAGCTCCACTATATTCAATGGGGCTTACTCTTGGGTACGCGTGTTTAAGATTGCAGGTAGAATCCTTTGGTCATGCACTCTGTGTGTATGTGTGCTTGTGCATGTGTGGTGCCCTTGACACACCTCCGTATGGTTCGCAGGGGTGTCTTTTGCAGTGCTACTCATTCCCAGTGGCTGGCAGGGGGAAGCCCCCCCTAGTAACTCAGTGGCTGTGCACCTGCTCCTTGAACTAATGCGGGGCTTTTCAGACTGGGGCGTCGCAACGTCCAATCCTGTGGGCCCTGGCCTCTGCCCCCTTAAGGGGTGGGGGCAGCCTGGAGGCAGGGAGGAGGCATCCCTTTTACTTTCACAGCTGTGGGGAGCCCTGCAGAAGGTCACACCGAGCTCCCTGCACCCTGGGGGGGGGGGCTGCAGGAGGCTTGGGTAAGTGCACCCAAGCCCCTGCAGCCCTGAGTGACGCAATGCTGGGGATTGCGCCGCTGCCTCTCCCCCCCTGCCCCTGCAAGCACTTACAGTGGCTCAAACTCTCCATAAGTATTTGAAAACCACTGAACTAATGGAAAACCAAAGCATGTTGATCTGGAATAATAGCCCCCCACAGGTGAGGTTCCTGACATGAAGCTGGCTGGAGAATTCTGTGCCAGGCGCAGCTTCCAAAGGTACATCCACATAGAGCACATAGCACCACCTTCTTAAACCTGCTAGGTAGGATTAGAACCAGTGTGAAACTGGGGTCTGAAACTGGGGGTCTCCAACCTCAGTTTAGCAAGGTAGCTCAGAAGGACATCATGGTCTGAGGGTATATAAAGTCACTACAACATCCAGCAAAATCAACAGGGCTGTACCGCCAGCTAAGATCCTAGTGTAGGCCACCTACCAGGTAAGGGACAGTAGCTCATGGTCTGCATGAAGAAGGTCTCAGATTCAGTTATTGGCACCCCCAGGTAGGATGGCAAAATACCCCCCAAATCCCTGCTGCTCAGTGTAGACCAACCATCTTCAATGGACCAAGGGTCTGACCCAGTAAAAGACAGTTGCGTATATGTTGATATGTGCTGGGATGACCAACAAAGGCTGAAAACCAGAGTGAAATGATTCTAGATAATCTGTCACCCAAGTCCACTTGGATTTGGGTTGCCACTGCACACACAAGTACTTTGCCCCAAACAGGGAGATTAGAAGTGGGTGGCTAACAACAGAGGAGCCCTTTTCAGCAGGGGTTCACCACGTCCCCTTTCAAACCTACCAGCGCTTTGCCTTCCTGCAGTGACCACCTTCTCTTCCCACTGGGGTGGTCTCCATCTGGCAGTTTTTATTACTCAGAATGAGAAAGGGTCAGAAAACAGGTGGTCAGGTTCGCTCTTCCAAGGACCTTGTCCACTTCCTCAGGCTGAGCGAGTGGAAAGGTATCAGTCACAACAGGACAAGCAGATGCTTCAGGCACAGCAATTAACCTAAGTCAGAAATGTGATGAGTGATATCACCTGCAAGGAAGTTGCTTAACATTTTGTTGATTCTTGCTGCAAATATCCCCCCCCCAGGTAATGGTTCTAGTCCAGAGAATTTGAAACTGCTTTTATTATGATGCACCAGTCGATTGGTCCAACTTGACCAGAACTGACTACTTCAGTAGCAGCAACTCAGAGTCTCAGGTGGAGGTCTTTCCCATCACCCAGGGCAAGCAACATTGAACCTTGGGAGCCTTTGCATGCAAAACATGAGCTGCAGTTGGATCCATCACAGAGCATGATGTTGCCATACTCACTTTGTGACCCCTGATTGGTTGCGCTCACCCGTGTGATGAGTTTCAGGAGGAAAATGGTGCCAACGCAATAGCAGTTTGGGGAAATGGTGGCAAAGAACAAAGGGCATGCCTCTCGAAATACTGCAGCCTCTCTGAAAGTATTGCTAAGCACTCACATGGGTCCTGCCATTAAGTGCATCACGTGTGAATGAGATTCAGAAAGCTTCAGAAACATACATATTGTTGATGTACACTCAGCAAAAAGCCAGGAGTGACTGCTGCTTCTCATCAAATGTACACTCAGTGACAGACCCTAATTTGCTGTTATTTAATATGCGGAATGGCCTAAGTTAGCCCAGGGGTCATTGGTGGGGGCTAGTGGAAGTTAATTTCACCAGTGCAACATGGGCATAGTTTGATCAGGCACAATCATATAGTTCATGCACTATAGCATGGGTCTCCAAATTATAACCCGTGGGCCACATGCAGCCCGCAGAGACTGTCCATCTGGCCTGTGGTGACCCATCAGTCCCCTGGTTTGCAAGGACATCTTTTCCTCCCTCCCCCTTTCCTCTGCTACTTTGAAAGGGCTTTGGACTGGTTTGCAAGAAGATATTTTCCTCCCTCCCTTTCTCTCTCTAAGGTATTTATTATTTATTTAAATTTATTTAAAGTTTAATTATAAATTTATTTTTCTGGCCCTCGACACCTATTAATAATAATAATAATAATAATAATAATAATAATAATAATAATAATAATAATCCAGTGATTTTTTTGAGGTCAAGGTTTCTTCCCTAAAAGGTGTAGCGGCACAATTCATATTCCATCATTTGGGGCAGAGAGAGAGAGAGAGAGAGAGAGAGAGAGAGAGAGAGAGAGAGAGAGAGAGAGGTTTTGGAGATGGTGGTCAAGATGCAACCTTGGAAGGCTGCAGCAGTGTACAGATGTTTTGGGAAAGCTGATGCTACTTTAGGACTACCTGCTGACTTGTGTGCCTGCTTGCTTCTTGCCTGCACCTTATTCGTACCTTTGGAAATAAGCAGGTAGTGTGACATCCACAGGCTTTAGGACTCTTTCTGGACAAGAAAACAGGTCAGGGATGGCTCTTCTGTAAGGCAGGGTGAAGAGGAGGCTGCTTTAGGCAGCAGTTATTAAAAGCCAAGAAATAATCAGGGATCTTGCTCCCAGTGTGGAAGGGATTGTCACTCCCGAATTGGCCTTTTCAGCCACACTAGACGCTGTTCCAGAACCACCTTTCAGAGCGCGATACCAGAGTCTTTCGAGACTGAAGGTTGCCAACAATCAGGGATTTCATGCATTTTTACTTGGGGGGGGGGGGGTTGTGTTGAGAGACACTTGTATTTTAAATACCTTGTGCCGACCTACAACTGACTCTGTAAAGCTGCTCTGGAATTTCCTTCAGCTCAGAAAAGGGAGAACCAAACAGTATGAACAGCAATTCTTGGATAGTAAGCATTGGTAGGCCTTCCTCCTCGATTCAGCATTGGCTCAGGCTTTCTGAGCTTTTTTCCAGAACTCTTGGAGATAATTTCATGGTTTCCTGACAGTTCTCCTGGGGGAGTTCCTCTGCCCGCCCCAACCCTTTGCTGCTGGTTTCCTTCCCTGCTTGTGCCTTGGAAGGTTTGGGGAAAAGCAAAAAGGTAGGTGGAAGAGGGGACCTGGCAGCAGTGAAAGCTGGCACTAGGAAGGGCTGGTGTTGCTGAGCCATATATGAGCTGTGTTGGATCTTGGAGGAAGCAGGTGGTTTCAGTTTGTGGGATTTCTGCATCGAGGAGCTTGCATTCCAAACCCTCCAATCCTCCAAGTTCACTGTCATCACTAGTTTTAACTAAGTGTTGTCAACCTTCAGTCTCGAAAGACTCTGGTATCGTGCTCTGAAAGGTGGTTCTGGAACAGCGTCTAGTGTGGCTGAAAAGGCCAATTCGGGAGTGACAATCCCTTCCACACCGGGAGCAAGTGCAGTCTGTCCCTGGTCTGTCTCCCTGGCTGTGGGCCTTCCTTCTTTGCCTCTTAGCCTCAGACTGTTGGCCAAGTGTCTCTTCAAACTGGGAAAGGCCATGCTGCACAGCCTGCCTCCAAGCGGGCCACTCAGAGGCCAGGGTTTCCCACTTGTTGAGGTCCACTCCTAAGGCCTTCAGATCCCTCTTGTAGATGTCCTTGTATTGCAGCTGTGGTCTACCTGTAGGGCGCTTTCCTTGCACAAGTTCTCCATAGAGGAGATCCTTTGGGATCCGGCCATCATCCATTCTCACGACATGACCAAGCCAACGCAGGCATCTCTGTTTCAGCACTTAATATTCTCTGATAGCTCAATCCTCTGCATATCTACTCAGAAGAAAGTCTCACTGTGTTCAGCAGGCCTTACTCCCAGGATCACGTGTCTAGGACTGCAGCCTCAGTACCAAATGCACATGGAAGAGTGAGAAAGTTGGGGAGGTTGCTCTTTCTTGCATACTGAGTGAAATTTATTGGAATTCAGAGTTCACACACAGCAAGTGTGTCCCCACACCATCCATGTGTCACACAGTCAAGCCGGAGTGTGTGGGGGAGGGGGAGCTGAATCTGAAATCTGCATACCACCCTGAGAGGCATCAAAATCGACATCTTGCCGTTTGCAGTCCCAGACTGCAATTGGTCTGGGGCTGTCCTGCTTCCCCATATCGAATTTTCACATAGCCAAGGAAGAAAGGGATGGGGGAGAGGCCTGATTGAAAGGCATTGCAGGGGGTGATGTGGGGAGGAGGGAGGGAAGTGAACAGATAATAAGAAAGCCCTGGTTGCCCTCTGCCTTTATGCGCTTCTTGGGAAAGCTCCCTACAGAATTATGCTGTCGCCCTGCAGGAAAGCATGTAATAACTGAAAATACGGTGTCAAAAGGAATTTTTCAGGCCTTGACAGCTCATAAATTACAGTTCGTTGACTTCTTCCTGGCTCTAGATTTAAATTAATAGGCAGCCAGATATATATTCTTTAAAAAAACACACACACACACCTTCCTCTGAGCAGATGCCATGAAAGTGGCGCAGTTCTGCGCAGTTTTAAAATATCCCTCCTCATCGGAGTTCTTGCTTACCAGGCGTGTCTAGAGCTAGAATTGGGAATATGGGGGGGGGGGGGGGGTCCCTGCAATTTCAAAAGAATTCAGAAAAGTGCAGAATGGGGCGTTAGATAATAATAATAAACTTTATTTATATCCCGCCCTTCTCCCTAAAAGGGACCCAGATGCGAAACATGACTTCCTGAGGATTCCAACTTTCACTTTTTAAAGGACAGAACTAATTTCTCACCTTTTATCTCATAGTCACATGCATGTCTGGAAACCTCTCTCAGGAACCAGAAAGGGGTTTGCCTATATATGAGGCCTCTGGGGCCTTGCCCAATTTATTGTCCTTGCACATCTTTTCTCAGAGTGGACTTTTACAGCCCATTCTATATAATAATAATAATAATAATAATAATAATAATAATAATAATAATAATAATAGTACAGGCATTTATATACCACCTTTCTTGGTCGTCAGATTTCTCTTCAGACTTTAATTCGAGGCGGTTTACATGGGCAAGCTGTTCTAAATCCCCATAGGGATTTTTACAATTGAAGAAAGGTTCTATCTTTCAAGAACCGCACAACATTTCAGATGGATCTTTTATGGTCTGTTATCACTTTCTGGCCTGCAGATTCCTCCCAAGCAGGCTGACAAGCAGCTCCTTCATCTCTCCAAGAGCAGGTGGAATAACTTGGCTGGGCTTGTCAGCTGCTCCAAAGTCTCGCCATTCACGGTGCCGGTGGCCTCGAATTGGCAACCTTCAGATGTTATCTTCAGGCAAACGGAGGCTCAACCCTCTAGACCAGACCTCCTGCCCAATATAGGATTGGGCCAGCGAGTGGAGGGGTTTACAGCAGTGGAACACAGTTCTGTTGTCATAAAATGTCTTTGGGCGGCACACACAGTGTGCCACCAGCGGTCATGATAGGAGACCTGCTGCAAATGGTGGCAGTGCAGGAGGTCTGCTGCCAGGCCCATAATGGTAAGTCCAGTGGTGGCAGGGGGCACGGGGTGGGAGGAACAGGGAGGAGGCTGAATGGGAAAGAGATGCATGCCCATAGGTTTGGGCTGTCAATTGACCTTGTGCCCACGCTGGAGCTTGCACGTGAGTTACCAAAGCTAGATTTTAGCCCTAAAGCATATAGTAACAAACTCACCCAAGATTAGAGAGAAAGCTCATCAGGGATCCTGTTAGATGTCCTTTCTGGCCTAAATTAGGTTTCTCTCCTTTTGATGGCAGCTCACTCCAATAGCCTTTTATGCCCAGGAAATAGTTTCTCAAAAGCTAGGAGCGATGAGAATTGTGACAGTCTAGCCCACCTCAAAAATGAAGGCAACGTAAAGGCAGACAGTGACCTGGTCATTTTCTAAAATCCAGGCCTCGCTAGTTAGATTGATTTTCCAATCAGCATGATTCTTCTGTACCACTTCTAGTAAGTCTTGCACTTAAAGCAAAAGCCTTTGGCTCAAGCAGGAAATGGTGGAAGGCACTTCTTCCTATCTGCTGCCTTTAAAAGCTAAGAGCCAAGTTCCCTTACTGTGACTCATACTGGGACCGTTATTGGGTAAGGCCGCACCTGAAGTATTGCATCCAGTTCTGGTCACCACATCTCAAAAAGGATATAGTGGAAATGGAAAAGATGCAGAAGAGAGTGACCAAAAGGATTAATGGGCTGGGGCACCTTCCTTACGAGGAAAGGCTACAGCGTCTGGGGCTCTTCAGCCTACAAAAAGGCGCCTTAGGGGGGACATGACTGAGACATACAAAATTATGCATGGGCTGGATAGAGCAGATAGAGAGACGCTCTTTTCCCTGTCACACAACACCAGGATCAGGGGACATCTACTAAAATTGAGTGTGGGAGAGTTAGGACAGACAAAAGAAAATATTTCTTTACTCAGCATGCAATTAGCCTGTGGAACTCCTTGCCACAGGATGTGGTGATGGCTTCTTGCCTAGATGTGTTTAAGAGCGGATTGGACAAATTTCTGGAGGAAAAGTTCATCACGGGTTACAAGTCAAGGCAGGTCTGTGCAAGCACTTGGTTTTAGAGGCAGACTGCCTCTGATTGCCAGATGCAGGGGTGGGCACCAGGTCACAGGTTGTGTCTTGCTGTCTTGTGTGCTCCCTGAACCATTTGGTGGACCATTGTGAGATACAGGAAGCTGGACTAGATGGGACTTTGGCCTGATCCAGCGGGGCTCTTCTTAGGCTCTTATGACTCAGTACTTTTATGGAAGTATAGTACAAATGGCACATTTGCCTCTGTGCCATCATGTAGGTAACTCGATGCAAATGGTGGTTAGCCTGGAACAACAACTCCTGAATTCAGTTCAAGCCCCTAACATTTTAGCTGTACATGTCCCAGAATTCTTAGTTTATATCCCCTTCATTTGGGAATAAATATATAAATGATAACAGGATTGATTGTTCACACCTGTCATGTGCTTTTCACAGTGACTTCTGTTTGCCTCATGTCTCTATCAAAAAATCTATACTGTGCAATATTCAGTAGAGCGCCATTAAAATACAAGTGCTTTACTTGAACTGGCTCGGGCCCTTCATGATGACTTCTAATGTCTGAGGGTTTATTTATTTACTACAATTATACCCTGCCTTTCTCCCCAAAGGGACCCAAGGCAGCTTACAGCAATAATTAATTAAAACTTATTAATTGGTTGGAGTTACAGCTGCAGCAAAACCAGGGAGGTAGGTGGAAGGGTGGTGAAATGAACTTGTCTGCTTCAAATGAGAGACTGCTGCGTGTGTAGACAGCCCTTGGGGTGGCTCTGAGGTGTCCAAACGTACTGTGTCACTTCAGATTGCAAGGAGAGGATCACAGTTTTCATGTTCTTCTAGACAGCACCCATCCTGAAATCGAAAAGTTGTACAGGGAGGAATGAGCTGCTCCAGAACTGTTCTCCTTGATGTGCTCATTTTCTTATACAGGGTCCATCTTTCATAGGAAGCATTCAGAAATGGTAACCTTCATCTGCCATCTGAAGTGGAACAGTCCACTTGACTTCTAGAGTCACCACGTTCTCCTGCCGGTGCAGACCCTGCCGAAGCCCTGACCTTTCGAGTTGAGCCCTCTCACCAATTCTGCCCTGGCAGCTCTTTGCCCTGCCTTCCTTGGTGACTGCATATTTCAAAGATCTGACGCCTGGAGTGTTCTCCTGCTACCTCTTCACACTTCCTTTGTCTGATTAAAATAATACCCTGCCCAATTCAAAGCTTTTAAGGCTTGCAGAGAGCATTTCTGCAGCGCGTACACTGGCGAGAGTGACAGCCAAATGAGATAACCTTTTACACCATTTGTCAAAGTGCCCGAAGCTCCCGATTTCAAGAGAAGAGCAATAAACAGGGAGCAAGCCAATTGCATCCAAAATCCAGCACATTTTAAATAAATGGAGAGGTTTAAAACAATAACTGGAATGCTCAGAAGAGATTAAAAAAACCTGTTGATCGTCAGCTGTGCCTTGTTTATTGGAGGAACCAATTGGATAATTCGATACAATTAAACTCAAAAACGCACAGAAATATGATGTTTATTCATCTCCTGCTTCCGTTCCCTTAATTGAATGTTGTGGTTTGTAAAGTACGAAAGTGTTTCTAATGCGGCTTCGTAGCCAAGTGAAACCCATTTAATCACACTCAATGGGTCAGACGCAACATTACGGCACGCGCGATTGAGTTGCACCTGTATTCCCTTGGCATACGCATCATTAACTAGCAAAATGTAGCCTGCGGTTGCCCGAGACAGAACAACAAAGATGGAGTCATACCACCCCTCACTTTGGAAATGCCAACTGGAGATGGAGCACCCAGACGAGAGCTTCACGCGGGGGACCTGGGTGTTAATGTGAGCTCTTGCCAATTTACCACATTCCCAGTGAACGGAAATCGGGTGCATTTCTGTCCCTCAAAGAAAATGTTATTCCAAACAGAATAAATACATTCACATGCATGCGTAGTTAAATGATGGAGCAGGGAGAAAAGGCAGCTCTGGGGAATTGGTAAAGCGGCTTGCTGGATCTGATGCCGGTGGGGGGTGATTCTTGCAAACGACATTGTTGTGATTTTTGAACACAGTCGCCAGGAAAATAACACCCTAACGCTTGAGGTATAGCAGAGCTTGAGGCCAAGTGACAGAGCCAAGGCCAATGTTTGGTTTCCAAAAAAGAGAGATTTTTGCAACCTATTCAGAGTTGCTTGCAACCTTTTCAATCACACCCACTAACCTAGAAACCTCCATATCACTGCGCCAGGGGTCACGTGTGCAAGAATGTGAGTTGGGATTTTCCTTAACAGTGAGAGCGAAGCACTCGTCACATGTTCAAGGCACTCTCTCTTACTTCATAGCCAAGGATGTACCCCAGAGAACTTGCACTCAGCCATAACTGAATCCTGGGTATTCTGATTGGGGAGATCCTGGCCCAGTGGAAAAGCATCTGCTGTGCACACAAAAAGTGTCAGGTTCAATCCCTGGCATCCAGTGGGAACTGGGGAAGGAAGCTCTGCGTGCAGGTGGTCCCAGTGTCTTTCAGCGTCTTTGATATTTCCAGTTTAAAACAAAGCTAAGACTACAGGCTTGGGAAAAATCAAGGACTCTGGAGTGCTACGGACCATCAAGGTGGAGAGACAGTCCTGAGCTAGACTGACCAATGACTTAAGGCTCTTTCACACGGCCATGTTCAATGAGACAAAGTGCTGCCAACTAGCAGACTTAGAATTAAATGTACTGATTTCCCAGGGACTTTTTTTTTTTCTGTCAGGGTGCTTACAACTGCAAAATGAGTTGTCCCATTGGACAATGGGGTTTTCCTGAGATCCAACACCTTGCCATGTTTGGATCAAGGCATGCCCCATTTGTGCAGTAAAGGCATTTGAGAGACCATATGGACAGTCCCACCAGTGGGGGGCTCATGCAATCTGGGGCAAAGGGTGTCCAAAGTTTCTGTAAAATAAGCCAGAACCGTTTGTACAGCTTTTCCCTCAATATGCTTTGGCAGTGGTGCAGCTACAGGGGGGTGTAAAGCACTAGGTTTTGCAGGGAGACTCACCACAGTGTGCAAGGGACCCCTCCCGCTCTCCTTCGAAGCCATTCTAGTTGCAGGGGGAGGGAGCAAAAAGAGGCATATGCCTGGTTCCAAAGGGGAGGGGTCCCTTGTGAACTTCGGCGAGGCTTCTTGCAAAACTTAGTGTTTTGCACCCCTCTAGCTATGCTCCTGTGCTTTGGCACCACAGAATGAGAACACTGCCTGTGTGAGAGATAGGCCTAGGCTTCCTGTCAAGGAGGCAATGCGGGAATGGAAGCTGGAAGCTTTTAACCCCTGTCAGTCATCTGTCTCTCTTGTAAAGTACATACAACTTTCCCTCTAGCTGATGGGATGTTGCCCAGTGAGAAAGCTTGACAGCCTTTCATTGTGCTAGAAAATAAACTTTTCTTTTCCTCTTCCATCTATATCTTTCTTTCTTTCTTTCTTTCTTTCTTTCTTTCTTTCTTTCTTTCTTTCTTTCTTTCTTTCTTTCTTTCTTTCTTTAGCAAGCATGAAAAATTGAACTGACACTCTCAATAAACACGGCTTCCCTCTCACAATTATCACAGCTAATAGCAGTTGCAGGATTTTCTTACACTAAAGTGACTTCAGAGTATGGCCCAGAGGTTCATTACTGGAGGATGGGGTGGGGCGAAAGTTTTCCAGAAAGGTTAAGGACAGGTTTTATGTGAAGGTGTTTGTGGAGACAAAAGTGACAGCCTACTCATGCTTAATTCATAGCAATACTGCAAGGGGATAGTTAGGGGCTGGAATTTCTCTGCATTGGGCAGATTACTTGAGCTGATCCTCGTTAGGGACACTAACGATTTCAGACAATCCGGGTGCTCTAATTGCTCTTTGATTTGGGACGTGAACCTTGGAAGGAGCCTTTAGACAGCTCTTCCCATCAGGAGACAAGGGAAGAAAATTAAGGTCCTGCAAAGAGCAGAGGCCCCCACATATATTTAAGTAGATGACAAGATTTTACCATCAGCATATATCAAGTTCCATAAGGATATGGCCTCTGTCTCTTGAAACAGTGTGCATAAAGTGGACCGTGAGGAGTTTTTCTCCTTCTTGAATCTTACTACAACTCTGTGAAGCAGACTGGTGGGAGACAAAGGAAATTACTTCTTCACCACAACATATGAAGAACATATGTTATGTTCTTCATAACACAACAACAAACTTGTGGAACTCATTGTCACAAAATGTGGTGATGGTCACTAGCTTGAGTGGCTTTTTCAAAGGGTTAGATAAATTCATGGAGGAGAAGTCAACCACCAACTGCAATTAGTGATGATACTCTGGGCAGTAGATGTTGAAGACAGGCCACAAGGGATCTTGGGAGGATGTATGAATAAAATTAAATAATCTGTTTGGCAACTGAACTTATTTTGGAGAGATGGCCTTTGGCAGCTCTCCAAGGAGTCAATTCTTAATGTTCTTGTGTGGAGCAATTGAATGATGTTTATTTTCCTCCACTATACATATTTCGGCCTAGTCTAGAGAACACTCATCAAATTTGAGTACCATGGAAAACAACAAGCCAGCTTCATCTCTAAATTGTCTCACTGACTTCAGTAACACTTAATGGATTCTCTCAGGAGTGGCTCATTTGTCCTGTTTTTTCTCCCAACAGGTCTGTGTGCAAGACTCTGTCATTCTTTCCTTACAGAGGGCCAGTGAGGCTGGAAGGCAGCAACTTGACCAAAGACACCAAGTGATGTACATCCTTAGCTGGGTTGGGGCTTGAGCCCAGATTCCCACCATTCCAAGGCCAGTGTATTATTCACTGACTCATACTGGCTTTCTCCAGCCACAGAGCATTTGAACAGAAGACGGCTGATTAGCGCTTGGCTGATCCAACCGGTACTTTCCATGGTACAACTGTATGCTGAGGACCCATGGGGGGGGGGGAGAGTCAGGAGAGGGACTTGTTGGGCCAGCTGATGCAAAATTAAACCAATTGTACAAAACAGAAAAGGTACAGAAATGGAGCCCAATGAGCTTAGAGCTGATCAGCTGTTGGGCTGGAGAAGTTTGTGAGCAGGAGTAGGGGGTAACATGTAACAACACGTGCTCAACCGTGGGGATGGAGAGAAGCACTGATCAAGCAGCCCAGCACAAAGAACTATAGCAGGAGTGGTCAAACCAGGGCTTGTGGGCGACATGTGGCTCTTTGACATCGAATGTGCAACTCTTGGAAATATGTTGGTTGAACTCCTTTATGCATCACAATTCATATAAAAGCTAAACAGCACTTTTTCAGGCTTTACATAGGCCTAGACGTATTTTGTTGTTGTAAAAGTCAGGCCTATTCTGAGGTATATTTGGGGTGCTAAATTCAAAAATTGTATCAGTTTTGCCTGATTAGCTCTAGTTTTGGGTGTACAGCAGAGTCACCTTATATGCTGATTGAAGCAGTTTCTCCAACAACTTAAAAAAAAAGACCTGTGTAATTTTTGTAGGCCTGTGTAATTATCTGCCAGGTACAAACAGAGAGTCCAAGGGATTATAACATAATGTTCGGAGTGAAAAAATATATTTAAGAATTTAAATGTTTCTTAAATATTGCAGCTCTCAAACATCTGAAGTTTATTGTTTGAAGCTCTTACTTTAGGCAAGTTTGGCCATCCCTGCACTATAGTCAATCAAGCCACCTTGAGGCCCCTTCAACGGGGTGGAAAGATAGGGGTATAAGTCTTTTAAATAAATAAATATAAATAATGCTACACATCCCAATGGTCAGCCAAAATAATACTTCAGCAAATCTAGCCCTTGGGGAAAATTACAGATCTACTTGTGTGAATTCCATGTCCTGCCAATGCGTGGTGTGACTTTTCAGTGAGATGAAAATATTAACGGAAGATCATTGAGAAGCATTCGCACGTGCAAATTCACATCAAAACCTCACTGGGTTGTTTTCACAATTCAGAGACTGGCTCTTTGAAAAAAAACATGAATGGAGATGCAGCTACTGCTGCAAGGTTTCAAAATCCATGTGCCTGGACAGGTACCTCTTCTCTCAGGGATGGCTAAAAACTCACATGGTGCGCAAAGCAGAAGGTATAACAACATGAGTCATTTGTGCAGCTTCTGCATTTCCCTCTGTGCCCCACGACTTCCATTAGAGCTACCGGAAGAACTGCTAGTCGCCTAGATCCAGCTCACATTTCTGGTCAGATGTGTGGGAGCTGGCAATCCGCCCCCTGCCCCAAGGCACCTCTGTTTTCCTATAGGTTGCTGAGCATCAAAACCAATCAACATAGTCCTGCCCGCCTTCCTCCAGGGCTCAAAAGGGTGTAATACAGTCAAGGACTGATCTCACCCTACAATATCATTGGGGTGACACTGCTGAGCCCTTGATGTGATCACCGGCGACATCTGTCGGGATGGATCATGATATGCTTCCTTACAAGACAGGTTAATTGTGGGTATGCCAAAAGGCTGGGGAGGCAGATGAGGAAGAGGAGGGCATTGCGCTGTTTTGTAATGCAGCATTTAATATTTTTTTTAAAGCCTAGGAGTGAGCTGAGGCAGAAGGCAGCAAATTAATCTGTGATGACAACTGCCCTAAGGACGATCAGATGTCTACAAAGGACCAAGAAAACCCTCCACCTTTAGAGCCCCTTGCAATTTTCTCCTATCTATCCCAGTGTCTATAAATGTACATATCATGCTTGGCACATCTTGGGTTTCAGCTGGCACAGCAGTCTGAGTGTTGGCATTGAAGGACAATGTGGAGAAAATGGAAAGGAGTCAGTAATGAGTGACAAAGATGCTGAAGTTCCCAGACAGCAAGACTTATGGGGGAGATTTGAGGAACTGAGTGCATCTTTGGGGGGTGGGGGTGGGCCTGCCCTAGAGAAACCCAAATGTTGCCACCAGTATAGATTCAGTGAAACTATGCAAATCCATCTAATTTGAATATTTAGCATGTTTTATGGCCATCCTCAGCCAATAAATAGAATGCAGTGACACCAGCACAGGCTCCGCTGCATACTATGGGATGGCCAGGGACCATGACACAGATGTTTAGCATGACATTTAGCATGACATCAACATTCACATCCTGGCTCTCTCTCTCTCTCTCTCTCTCTCTCTCTCTCTCTCTCTCTCTCTGATGTGCATGAACTTCAAATCTTTCTGCGTTTTTTTCCTTAATAAAAACCAGTACAGTCTGGAATGGCAATGACAATTTGGTGGGCCGCTGTGAGATACAGGAAGCTGGACTAGATGGGCCTATGGCCTGATCCGGTGGGGCCGTTCTTATGTTCTTACAAAAAGGAACGTCACATGGTAATCTCACACTACATTCATGGGACATTTTTAAGCATAACTGGTGTGATTTGGAGGTGAGAGCTTGCAGCCAAGAATGCCCATGGCTTGGCCCCTGCTTTTTGCAGTGACACTGCTCCATTGTTTCTATCTTTTTCATCCAAGAGAATTCAAAGTGTGTCATACTCATGGGTCCTTTCTGTCATTTGATGTACCAATCATCAGTTCCAAAAGTGACATCAATCATCATGTATTATCATCAATATGTTTTAACAAATCTGGTTCCCAACATTGTAGCATCACAGTAAGAAATGGAAATCAGGAGGTGGGCCTGTCTGAATGAATGGGTGACTCTACAGAGAGTGGGGCTCTTGTGCTCCTCAGTGCCTCCTGCTGGATTCAGAAGGAAAAAAAACAACATGGGCTTGGAGCCCAAAGAGGTGGGCACAACATGTCTCTAGCCCAGAGACTCCATTAAGGCTTTGCCTCAGTCATCAGACACAAGGATCAGGTCTAGTGCCCCTTTGGTTTCTGCAGTCTAAGTGAGAGGCTGCCATCCACTCTGATGGAAGGACAAAAAGAGAGCTGGCCACCCAGAAAAGAGCAAGATGGATTTGAAATGGATTAGTGTTCTGACCCACAAGCCACTTCTTGTGTTCTCTTATCCACTGCAGCATTCCTGGCCACGCTACCAACCCCAAAGCTCCATGACCCTCGAGCAGCGGTTCTCAAAGATTTTGGTCTCTGGAGCCCTTTATGCTCCATCATTGCTCCAGGAGCCCCACCAGTGCATGTGTGGAGTCTCAGTGAGCCCAATGCACGAGTGGATATGCAGAGTGGCACATCCCTGAGCAGATGGTGGCCACTTATAATGTTCTTATGGAGCCCCTGAAGGAGGGAGTCCCAGGGCTTCAGGGAGCATGCTCTCTTGCTCTTCTTCCCTTCTTGAGCCCCGGACCTTCCCACCTTCGTACTCCCTGCTTCTGAACTGAAGCATTGCTGGGTCTTGGCAACCAAGCATGGCAATTTCTGCAATGCTGCACACGAATGGGTCAGCTGAGAAAGGGCTGATAATCTTGGTCCTTGGTGCAGCCTCACCATTGGCCTACAAAACCCCCATGATCTTTCCTCATCCCATATATGCTCAAATTGACAACATGCTTGGTACCCTATTGCTTGCCTTTGCATTAGGTGTCTGAGTGCCTTGTGTGTGATTGCAGGATTTTCCTTACAGCCTTTAATGGGATCCTCCTTTTGTGCATTTGTAAAATTATCCCCTTGATAAAAGTTTGTTGCACCTTCAACCCTGCCTTCCCCCCCCTTCCCCCAGCACTGAGCTGTGCCACCGGCCACTGCAAAGGGTCCCAGCACACAAACTACATTGTCTCCATGTGCTTTTGAGAAGCAACAAGTTCAGCTTCTGAGGATTTACAAAGGGGACTTTTGGGGGCTGTTCAGGGGCCTTTTCTGAGCAGATACACATAAAGAGAAAGGCTGAAGGAACTGGGTATATTTAGCTTAGGGTTGTTCAGGTTGGCAAAGAAATAATGAAGGAGGAAGTCTCCTCCACAATGATGGCTACATACACACACACACTATACTCTGTCTCTACTCTTCAGTCTCTTAGCCAGCATGGATGAAAGAAGAGGAACCCCTGGAATAGTCAATTATGTCTGTTCACCAGGGATAGCCCTTACTTTCTGGTCATTGTCCCATGTAAATCATTGCTCCTATTTTCGCCTTCCAATTTTTTTTTTGAATTAGATTTTCTTCACAAAGTGCCCCAACTGTCATAAGACATCACAATTATGAGATACACAATTTCTCAAGCAAAGAAAGCTTCCCAGTTGGTTATATAAGCTTTCAAGCATCAGTCACTGTACAAATTCACAACCGTTCTGATAGTTATATAAAATAATGCGCCTCTACTCAGCCATGTGAGCTGGATCCATTATTCCTTTCCCAGTGCTGAAGAAAGAACATCTCCTCTGTGTTTCAGCTATTCTGCGTTCTCTATATCATAACACACATGGATTTTCAAAACAAATTAATAAAGGCCAACACTTCGTCTCCCACTCGCTGATTGATCAAACTTCTGCTTTCTCTAGTATTGGACTAGTGAAATTCCGGCAGCCATTAATAAAAGTTAAATCAGCTCAGTCTCAAATCCAGCTTCCCAAACATCCCAATATATGAATGGTGAGTTGAATGATCTGGTGCTCAAAATTGGGAGTTCCTGGGAGGGGGAGGGAAAGAGCCCCACCTAACCTTTTTTTGCCTCCTCTGACTTTTTCACAACACCGGCAGCACAAGTCTCACCAGTAGCCACAGACGGGGGTTGGTACCATTTTCTTCCACGAGCCCCATCAGAATGTCATCACACACTGATGCAATATTGTTCTGAAGGCAGTGGTGTCACTATGACTTGCGCAACCCCTATGTTGAATCTATGTTGAAGACTTATTCCCCTGGGGGCTGGGGATAAGAATAGGCCCTCAGTTTGGCTGTACTTGTCGTAAGAGGCGACTGAACAGCCACCGGGTAGATGGGACTCGTTAGCCTGGGAAGGCAGCTCATCTGAGAGAAGGAAAACTCTGATCCCAAACCTCCACTGCCTTGTGGCTACATCCAGTTATGGAAAAGGCTTCAGGAGTCAACCTCGGGGCAAAATCCGGAGCCGGAGTCCCTGAGGCAGTTCATGGCTGAACACAGTCACGTTCTGGCAACTCCTGCGACGCCGCTGGAACCAACCGTATTGGCCTCTGCCTTTCCATTGGACCATTTCAGTGACGTGGAGAGGGGGGATTTGCTGCATGGGTAACAGCCTATCCTCCATACCTACTTTACCCAGGCTTCGCGCACTGGAGAGGACACTCTGTTCCAGAACCACCATTCAGAGCGTGACACCATAGTCTTCCGAGACTGAAGGATGCCAACATGTTGAATCTCCTCTGATGCAGTGGGCGGGGCAATGACCCAGGCAACGAGCATAGTGATGTACCAATGCTCCGCGCCCTGCTGGTTTCTTTGCTATAACCTTTGATAGAACAGAGTTATTTCAGCATGGTTTTGTTCCATTGCATTCTGCATGCGATTGCACATTGATTGACATGTAACATGATGGTATTATTCAAAAATGTCAAGATTAAAAACTTTTTGCATGTAGTGGTATAACCCCCCCGTCCTCCCATGAGCGTCACCCCATGCGGCCCACACTCCCTGCATCCCCCTAGCGATGCCACTGTCTGAGGGAGATTTCTGGGAAATAAAACATTGTCCCTCAGTCAATGATCTATGTGAGGAGAGCTGCTATTGCTGCCACCTGTAAGGTCTGATCCAGTAGGGCTCTTCTTAGGTTCCTTGATCAAAGCATAATTAACATTTCTGAAAAAAACTGGGAGGCTGATTTAATGAGCAGAAATCAATTAAACATTAATCTAAGGCCACTTTGGGGATCTTTTAGACTGAAGGGCAGGAGGATCCATCTTCCAAATGAATACATACAAAGGGTCCCAAATGACCCAGCCTTCTCTGTCTATGAATGCCCCTGTACAGCAAGAGTCTCCAGGGGCTTCTTTGCATGACTTCGATATCTGAACCACCTTCTTTGGAGGTCCTGCCCAGACACTGGAACTCCCTTCCCAGGGAGACCTGCAGTGCTCCCTCCCCGCTGGCCTCTTGCCATTCTGTCAAGCTATTTTTATCTTGACAGATAAAATGTTAAGAATTTGGAAGAGGAGGAGGAGGGTGCAGTGGCATCGCTAGAGGGGTGCGGGAGGTGCGGGCCGCACCGGGTGACGCGCACTGGGGGTGATGTGCCAAAATCGTGGTGGTGAGGCATAACACCATCATGTTATATACCGTTGGATGCAGAATTTCAAGTTGAATGCAATGCAAGAAACCAGAGTGAAATATCACCTTTCTATCAAAAGTTATGGCAAAAAAACTGGAGAACAAAAACGCATGGATCCCTATGGAAAGTGAAAGTGAGCCGTATTGTGCGTTTACTCATGAGTAGGCGAACTTGCCTTAGTCTGTTGGAAAGGGCAGGCTGAGAGGAATCCAACAACACCAGATTGGTCCTGATCCAATGAATGCAGCCCTCAAAAACACCTGAGAAGGAAGTCCCTCCCTCTAAGCAGACGAATGTGTTGAGCCCTATGGAAAACGAATAAGCCTGTTTACTTGTGAGTAAGCAAACGTGCCTTGGCTGGTGTGGAAGATCAGGTGAAGGAGTGTGCAAAGCTACCAGAATGGTCCTGATCCTACGCATCTGCAGCTAAACAAGTGCTCCAAAAGGCAGCCTCCCCCCCACTAAAAAGGATTAAAACAGAGGCTTCAGCTGATAAGGTGAACCTTTTTGAGACTTGCAAAGCCAGGTAGATCCTGACAGTGATCTTGTTTAAACAGAAGTTCTTCAATTGAACTGGGCACTGGGTAGGGCCGAAAACCTTACTGATTTTGGAGGGGGGGTGTTATTGCAGGCAGGCTACAGAGGAAATTCACTTGGTGGAACAAGGCTGGCTTCTGCTTATTTAATCATTTGTTTTACTTTAATTATTTATACTTATTTATTTTAATTTGCCTGATGATGTCACTTCCACCAAGACATCACTTCTGGTGGGTCTTGAACAGATTGTCATTCTAAAAAGTGGGTCCCAGTGCTAAAATTTTGAGAACTGCTGTAATGAGGTGTTAGTAAGTTGACACCCTGGGGTGTGACACCACTAGTGGCCAAAATAACTAAAATCGTAATTTGGAGGAATAATACCATCATGTTATATATCAATCAATGTGTAATTTCATGCAGAATGTGTCCTATCTTTGTTCTTCAAAAGGTACAGCCAAAAAACGAGTGGGGGGCGGAGTGATGGTACATCACCACACCCACCACCTGGGGTGTTGCCCCACCTACTGCATGGGGGGGGTGATGCGCTGGCATCCCTCACCGGGTGACACGAACCCTAGTGATGCCACTGGGAGGGTGATAACACAAACAGGACTGATCATTCTACCCCAGCATTTTTTGTGTGTGTTGCTGTTATCTGCTGTTATGATATGATGCTTGCTGTTTTAATTGCCGAGGACCCAATCCTATTCAATTTTCCAGCAGCGGTGTAGCCACAATGCTGCCCCAAGGTAAGGGAACAAATGTTCCCATACCTTAAGGAGGCCTTTGTGACTCCATCCCCACCACAGGATGCAGTGCATGCCCCATTGGCATGGCTGCACTGGCACTGGAAAATTGGATAGGATTGGGCCCTCAGTCTTTTCATTTGTTTGAATGTTTTCATTTGTTGCTATATCTGGTTCTTCTGATCCTTCTCGAGCATCTCCCAATGGAAGAGGAAAGATAGGTCTAGATATCAATCAATCAATCAATCAATCAATCAATCAATCAATCAATCAATCAATCAACATCATAGCTTTTGTAGGTATCATCATTCTATGCACATCAAAGAAGGATAGAAATGTCAGTGCTACTAAGTTTTTTAACTGATGAAGCTAAATGATGAGCTGATAAGAGTTGCAGCCCAGATGGCGATGATAAGAATTTGAAGGAGGAGGAGGAAGGTGATAAGAGAAGATAGAGGAGCACACCTGAGCATTGAAGGACCTGCTGAAGATTGCTGGATCAGTCCCTGGCATCTCCAGTGAAAAGGATCGGGCATCCCTGGATGGGAAATGCCCTCAGCCTCAGAACCTGGAGAGCTGCTGGCAGCCAGCAGCTAACTCAGGAGTAGGCCATTTCAAGGGACCTTGCTGGCGCTTGCTGCAAAGATGTGCACACCTGCTCGCAGCACCTCCTTCAGCTAGAACTCTGCACTGAGAGATGCCTGAACCAAGAAAGGAGGGAATGGGGGAGGGGAGTACATGTGCTGGAGCTGGATCAAGGAGCCACGTGGCGGAGACCTGACTTTGGAACTCAATAACGAGGCCCAGGCTTAGCAGTGTAGACAATTACCAAGATAAGATGCAGTTTTACCAATTGTACATCTGTATGTCAAGCAGAACAAATGAAATCCTTGACAGCCTCTTAGAGGATACCAATCCAATTTAAACTACATGGTACACGGATGAGCACGATAGTCACAGGTTAAGATAAATCTTGCCGTCCCGCTGTACTCGCCGGGCTAATTTATTCTGTCTTTTAAACACCAGCCACTTCCGTTTGCTCTGCTTTGCCAATAAATCCAATCAGGCAGGGAAAGGGAGCACATTGGGTTTTTTTTTAAAAGAGTGGGGGCAATGGGGGGACACTTAGGTTTGTTTTACAGACAGAGGGACAAAGACTGCAATCTGCAAAAAATGGCTACCTTGCAGGCTTCACATGCTGCAAACCATGAACATGGTGCCATTTCCCATCAGGGACTGTGGAGCTTATAGGAAGGACTGGCAAAGGGTAATTCAGTGACTGGTTTCCTGACTCAATCAGATCCTCAGATCACTGAGTGCTGCTCTCAATATTTATGGATGGGCCAGATATTCACCCACACGTATATTTGACGGATTGGGGAGGGATTGGGGGGGGACACGGATTGGGAGCTTGAAAAGTTTTGTAAGAACTCACTCATCCTCTTTTGCATTTCTTTTTGAGGTTGACAAGTTGCTTCCCCTGCTTGTTTGGCACCATTTTTCTCCCCACCTAGCCTTCTTCCCTGAGTGATCCCAAACAATCAGGGATGATGCAATAAAATGCAACAGTGTCACCGGTGGTGTCGCTAGAGAAGGGGTGGAGCACCCAGTCTGGCAGAGAGCCAGACTGGGTGCTCCACCCCCCCTCCAGCTACACCACCAAGTGTCACCATGCCAATTAGGGCTGGCTACATTGTAATGTTACATAGCTGATTCAATATGTGTGCTTTGCTGTTAACATTTTCACTCCTGTTCAGAACTTCCCCCCCTCAACTGCCAAAATGGGGATATGTTTTGCAGAAGGTAAAAATATTTGCAAAATATGGTCCCCATTTCAGCTCTTACGAGAGCCCTATTATCTCTTGGTGTCTGGAGAGACTGCTGGTAGAAGCTGTCCCTTCATACACCTTCCCCCCTCCCCCCAAGCGCCAAACTCTGGAGCCTCTCTTTAATGTTTAATTCCATGTTTAATTTTTAAAATTTGATTTGGTCATTACCATAAACATTAAACAATATTTCCTGTTTAAATATGAATGGGCTGCATTATTTGATTGAAATGAGTGTTCAGATGGCTAATGCGTTTTATCGCAGCTATAGAATTTTTACTGTTATTTTCCTTCCAGCTGCTGCTGTTTCAGGGAGCTGTTGGGATGGAGATGCCGAAAGGACAAGAAACCACTCCATAATGTGACATTGCCTGCGGGGTTGTGATCCTCACTCCCCACTGGTGAAACAGAGCTACACTGCAGTGAGGATTGCCACCCTTCTGTCCTACAAAGGCCCTTGCACACAAGAGCTGCACGCCATAGGGACACAACAGGTGGTGCTTTCCTCTGTGCTACAAACACCCACCTGTTGAATGCTCACCTATTGTGCAGCTCTTAAAAGCACAGGGCTCCTGGCAGAGACAGTTCCAGGAGAGTATCAATTCCATTCAGAGAAGCTACTGCTGATTTCTATGGAATAACTGCTCAGAGGAGAAAATCTCAGCACATAGACCTCAAGCTCTGCCACTCAGCTGCGGCCTCTGCCTTGACCTTTTGCAAATGCTGGAATTTGGGGCTCTTCCAAGGAAGCCTAAAGTCCAGGGGAGTCAGGAGGAACTATTTCTCCATGCCATGCATAACAAAGTGATAGAATCAACTGGCACACATGATAGTGACCAGCAATCATGGCTTCTTTTAAAAAGTATCAGACACACTGACAGCCCAATCCTCTTCAGCTTTAGCGCTGGCAGAACAAGTGTTCCATCAGGGTTAACTGCTGCAGAAGCGCTGTAAAACACTTTCCAGCAGCGCACTCAGAAGCATGCTGCTAGAAGGCAGGCACCTTCTTGCCCATGTTGTCAGTTCTCCCACCACCGCCAGAGCAGGTAAGTCAGTGGGAGAGGTGGGAGAGGGTGAAGGATGGCAGAATGGGGTGGGGAGGGTCCCAGCTTTCTCACTGATGCTTAAACACTGCTACCTACTTTCTCATTTCTGAACATACAACAGGGATGTCATCCGGGGGAATGGTGTTCCAGAACTTCCCCAGTGATGTGATAACAGGAGTTCTCAGGCGCTGCTTTTAAAACTGTTTTCAAAGGAACCAAGCCAAAAAGTAGGATCAGGCTTTACTGGGGGCAAAGTCAGACACTTGTCTAGGGGCAAACAGCAATGTCTAGCACAGGGGTGCTCACACTTTTTTTGGCTCGAGAGCTACTTTGAAACCCAGCAAGGCCCGGAGATCTTCCAGAGTTTTTTTTACAATGTTCGCGCCATCATAACATATAACATGTATGTGTACAATGTATGTTGGTGTACCTTGAGCCCCACTGAGTATAACAGGACTTACTCCTGAGTAGACATGCCTAGGATTAGGCTGTGAGGCTGCAATCCTAGCCACACTTACCTGGGAGTAAGCCCCATTGAGTACAATGGGCCTTACTCCCAGCGTTTCCTCCCAGAGGCACCTGAAGGGGGGGTCGGCACTCCGCGATCTACTCATTTTGCCTCGCGATCTACCGGTAGATCGCGATCCACCTATTGAGCACCCCTGGTCTAGCTTATTGCCTTTCCTAAGAGTTGCCCGAGAGACAGTAGGTTGTCCATGTTACATTAAGGCTACAACCCTATGTAAATTTATCTGGGAAGTAATCCTACTGAATACTGTGGGACTTACTTCTGAGTAAACATGCAGATGTTAGAACTGTAATAAGCTTTTCATACGGATCTGTAATGTTTAAATTCCATTTTTCTGTTTTTACACTGCACCCATTCCTAGCGCTTGTGATGAAACATGCTAGATCTGTCAATGTAAGTTTCTAAGTAGGAACAAGTGGGGGAAGAAGAAACTGATCCAATGAAGTAATCTGAGGTGGATTTGTGGTTTCAGGTGGATGATTTGTGGATTGGTGGGACATAGCAGGGGAGGCAGGAGTGCCATGATGACACTCCTGTACACCAAATGTACCACTACTCCTTTGCACTAGTGTAGCTACAGGCTGGACATGGGGGTGCAGTGTGGCTATGGGGGGGGCGGTAAGTATTGCAGGTGCCAGGACATGCCATGTAAGTAGCCCCTCCCACTCACCATTGGAGCCATTCTGGGAAGCGATGGTGACCCAGTCCCGGCACCTGCAAACCTTACCATGGCCCCTGTAGCTCTGCTACTTTTCCTTTGCACTCAAAGTTGTCTGACACTCAATCAGACTGTGGGGCTCATAGCATTGCCTGTTCTGGCCAGCAGCAGTGTTTCAAGCCAGGGAGGGGTCTTTCCCACCTGTGACCGCTTGATCTTTAAACAGGAGATGCCACTATTTGATCCTGAGCCTTCCCTCTCGCTAAACTCTGCTGTTCTACTAAAGCCGCTCTCACTGACTTGCTAGGATTATCTGTGGGAGGACTGGATGTGGAACGGGCTGCATGTGCCTTCACCCTGGAGTCCAGAGATGTATTTCTTTTCCTAATTTCCTTTTCATTTTTCCACACTGGAAATGGAAAAGGTGCAAAAGAGAGCGACTAAGATGATTACGGGGCTGGGGCACCTTCCTTATGAGGAAAGGCTACGGCGTTTGGGCCTCTTCAGCCTAGAAAAGAGACGCTTGAGGGGGGACATGATTGAGACATACAAAATTATGCAGGGGATGGACAGAGTGGATAGGGAGATGCTCTTTACACTCTCACATAATACCAGAACCAGGGGACATCTACTAAAATTGAGTGTTGGGAGAGTTAGGACAGACAAAAGAAAATATTTCTTTACTCAGCGCGTGGTCGGTCTGTGGAACTCCTTGCCACAGGATGTGGTGCTGGCATCTACCCTAGACGCCTTTAAAAGGGGATTGGACAAGCTTCTGGAGGAAAAATCCATTATGGGGTACAAGCCATGATGTGTACGCGCAACCTCCTGATTTTAGGAATGGGTTAAGTCAGAATGCCAGATGTAGGGGAGGGCACCAGGATGAGGTCTCTTGTTATCTGGTGTGCTCCCTGGGGCATTTGGTGGGCTGCTGTGAGATACAGGAAGCTGGACTAGATGGGCCTATGGCCTGATCCAGTGGGGCTGTTCTTATGTTCTTATGTTCTAATAAATTTAAGTCAATCCAAGATCATGCTGATGAGACTCGGCTTTTGTCACCCTTTGGAAGTGCCTTCTGACTGCCTTTGCTTCCTCAGTCTTGTTCTACGGCACTCCCTCATCCTTGCTGCCCCCCCCCACCTCATACAAATCTTTCTGTTGAAGACATTCAAATTGTAACACTCAGCAGCCCACACAAATCACTTATCACGGTATTTTTTTTCCTTCCCAGCATCAGTTACTGTGTCATTTTGTGTAATTTTTTATGGCGGGTGCCTTGTGCCGAGTGATAGCGCCAGTGTCTCTGTGAAATAATAATAAAAATGCTTGCGGGGTGTGTGTGTGTGTGTGTGTGTGTGTGTGTGTAAGAGGTGGAAGGGTGGTTGGGAGCAGGGGATAAAAACCCCCATGTGCTCACACTGACATATCTGCATCTAATTTGTCTGCCCAGTGCAGGTGTGTGTGCAGCAGTGGAGATAGGTTTGATGGCAAGTGAAGAGGGATGCGCTTCGGCACGTCTCCTGAAAAGACAATTATTTGCCTGCCCACTGACACGGGCTACAATTAGACAGCTATGACTCCTGGAGCTGTCTATAAAAATGCAGATCACTTCGACAGTCCATTGCTTACACTCAGGGGAGAGTTAGGGACATTTTGGTGGCACCTGTGACAGCACTGGGGACTCCAATGGGCCCTCTTTTGGGATCCCTGATCCCCACACCTCTCTGCTTCTACTTCCTTTATGTCTTTTACTGTTAATGCCCCCTCTTTTAGCTCTGCAACAGGACTTCCAAGGCAGCTCCCGACAGTCATGGAAGTGGTTATAGTTACAAGCCATGATGTGTATGCGCAACCTCCTGATTTTAGAAATGGGCTATGTCAGAATGCCAATGCAAGGGAGGGCACCAGGATGCAGGTCTCTTGTTATCTGGCGTGCTCCCTGGGGCATTTGGTGGGCCGCTGTGAGATACAGGAAGCTGAACGAGATGGACCTATGGCCTGATCCAGTGGGGCTGTTCTTATGTTCTTAACTACAATTCCCAGGAAGCCTTGCAGGTCTCTTGTTATCTGGTGTGCTCCCTGGGGCATTTGGTGGGCCGCTGTGAGATACAGAAAGCTGAACTAGATGGACCTATGGCCTAATCCAGTGGGGCTGTTCTTATGTTCTTAAACTACAATTCCCAGGAGGCCTTGCAGGTCTTCTTGTCGTCTGGTGTGCTCCCTGGGGCATTTGGTGGGCTGCTGTGAGATACAGGAAGCTGGACTAGATGGGCCTATGGCCTGATCCAGTGGGGCTGTTCTTATGTTCTTAAACTACAATTCCCAGGAGGCCTTGCAGGTCTTCTTGTCGTCTGGTGTGCTCCCTGGGGCATTTGGTGGGCCGCTGTGAGATCCAGGAAGCTGGACTAGATGGGCCTATGGCCTGATCCAGTGGGGCTGTTCTTATGTTCTTATGTTCTTACTCTCCATAAACAAAAACACCCAAAACACTTAAGTGAACAAGAACGTCATGTACCAGTCACAAGGACAATAGATTACAAAGGCATTTACTGAAAGATGCGGCGGAACCAAAGTTGGTGTCAAAAGGCAGAAGGGGTTGATCAACATTTTTGCAGCACAGAATTACATGCATGGCCTGGGTGCCATAGTCAATAAGGCCCTGTCGTTCCTATGCCCTGTTCACAGCTCAGGTGAGGTGGGACATGGAACAGGGCTTCCTCCAAAGGCTGAGGCTTCTAGGCAGGCTGTTCTGGGTGGAGGTGGCCATACAGGTACCAAATCCTCCAGGGCTTTACAAGTTAAATGTAGCACCTTAAAGGCTGTCAGGAGCAAACTGGGAGCCGATGGACTTGAAACAAGACATGCATTCTGTGACCAGCAGACCAGGCACCTTTTAGCCATCCAGCTAGTGCAAGATTGTTTGAAAAGAGGATTAGATAAATTTGTGGGCATCTGTACTCACAGATTAATATCTGTTAATTGTTAATATCTGTACTCACAAGGAGGTAAAAGGGGGTAATTTCAGCAATTTCCAGAAGGGTCAAATTTTGGGAGAGGTTATTGGTGGCAGCAGTAGAAGTCAATTCAGTTTATGGCCACCATTGCTCCCACAATGCTCCAGTGTTGTTCCATGATGGCATTCTGAAAAAAAACAAATTGGCAGCAGCCAATCATTGGTGCCAGGAAGGCCACTGTCTCCGTGAAACTGGCAGCAGCAAAAACCGGAAATCAGTGAAAAATGGGAAGCAGTCCCATTTCCACCCCCAGAATGCAAGTGGAAAATGCAAGCATGCATGAACATTGAGTCATTGTGCGGCACCTCCATTTCGCTGCCCCCACCCAGAGCGGCTCCGAAGGGGAGGGGCTGTGTGCCTGCCGTGGTGAGGCTCCCCGCAAAACTTAGTGCTTTGCACCCCCTCTAGCTGCACCGCTGAGCCTTCCTTCTTCTTCCCAGCATGCAGCTGATGTTTTCCTCTGTTCTCGGATTCATTCGCATTTGGTCATATGCTTTTGATGACTGTTGAAACTCCTGTTTATAAGCTGGCCCAGGATATTTTTGGAAACCGCAGGGTGGGGCACCAATAATTTTAAAATAAATAATAAATAAATACCTCTCACCTGGCTTTCTGTCCAGAGTCCTTGAGAAGCTCATTAGCAGGACTGGACAATGTTGGTTACCCACTGCCCATCTATCTGGAGGCATAGCTGGAGGGGGGGCGGAGCATCCAGCCTAGCAGGGACCCTCAGCAGGGCGGGCAAGCGGCCCCTCACTTCGGAGCCATTCCCGGAGGGATGGCTCCGTTTTGCTCCCCCCGCCGGGAATAGCTCCGAAGGGAGGGGCCGCTTGCCCGTCCTGCTGAGGGTCCCTGCCAGGCAGGGTGCTCCGCCCCCCTCCAGCTACACCACTGCATCTATCCCCAACATCTGGTTCCTTCCAGCTGCTCCTCACCATGGAGTTTCCCTTCAGCCAGCACGGCTGATAGAGACTAACTGGCTGATCCAGAGTTTAGATCCCTAAACCTTTGTCATGGCTGCTTTATGCCGGAAGAAATCTGCCGGAATAATTGAGTTTTTATTCTGAGTTGTGACTCAACTTTTCACAGCTCCCCCTGTCAGAGGAGATGTCCCGTCAAGGTCTCCGCGACGGAGATTCCACACTCGCCCTGTCGCTGGCCTTGCATCCCTGTCATCCCCAATCATGTTCTGGAGGTGAAGGAGGCAGCTGGAGGTGAGGCGGTGCCCTCCGTCAAGACACGGGCTCATCATCTCCCGATTTGTTGGGGGATGGCAGGCGACGCGCCTGTCACGGGGAGACTTGACTGACTGCGCAGAAAACAGAAGTGACCTGGAGGTGCTTGCTACTGTCCACGAACAGCGCGACATGCTTCTTCCCTTCCCAGAGTTGGGGAGTGGGGCTAGGAGTGCTCAAGAAAGAAGGAAAGAGGGACTGAAGGGCCAGGTGGCATCTGTTGCTTTTCTGACTTTCTGGGGGTTGAACAAGACTTTCCGATGTCTTGGCCAAGGTCATCTCATCCCCGCCAACTACTCTGCCCTTTCTCCCTTGCTCCCTCTCATGTTCAAACTACCTCCCAGAATCCCTCCATGTCATTTATGGCCTTCCAAGTCCTCCTTAAAACACACCTCTTCTGGGAAGCCCTTGATTCAGCTCCCCAAACTCTGCCCAAACTCTGCCTTTGGGTGTGAAAGAATGCCCCCTCTCCTGTACGATTTCTCTCCTGCGAGCCACTTGGCACAGAGGCCTGTCTTATTCTTTGTAAAGCACTCGGCACACAGATTCTGTGTGCGCATTAATGATATGACTAAATAAAGCAATTAAGTCTATGCCAAAGAAGGAGGTGGGGATGTGGTGCAGTGTCCTGCCAAGACAGAATGAGCAGCAGCACTTCAGGCTACAATTGGGCGCAGTCCCTTTTAGCTGCCTCCGTGCCGATCACCCCACTTTTGGCTCTCCCTCGGAAATAGCTTAACGACAACTCGCGTTCTGGCAGTGCAAGGCCCTTCACGGTGCAGCAAAGGACGGAACTCCATTGTGCGCTTCCAGACCACTGCCACAAATAGGCAGCAGTGGCTCCAGAGGCCTCTGTCAGTGCCAGTAAGTTGGCAGTGGGGGTGTGCCATTTGGAGGGGAAGGGGTGGACTGTGGGAATGCAGTGGGCGGGGGGACGAGAGGGTGTGAATCTTGGCGTCACTGGCATGCATTGGATCCCATCCCCTCTTTCTCAGGCATGCCCTGCCCACTTCCTCTCTTCAGACATATGCCAGCAAAATGGCTGGTGTATGTCCGAGGAGACCCATAGCCTCGGGCTCCACGCATTTTCCTCGGCAGCTGCTGAACATGTTCACAAGACTCTACAGCCAGTTTGGAGAAAGCATCAGAGCTGTGTGTGGAGTTAGCGCTTACAGCACAGTCCTAGTGCAGCGGGCCTGCACTGCATCCAGCACAAGTTTGGGGGCAGAAGCGGTGCAGCTTGAGGCAACCCCTTACCCCATGTTGTGCAGCACTGGCCCCAATGGGTCTACTTGGATCTGAGTCACCTCCGGAGGTGGCGCAGATCTGAGCAGAATGGAGTGGCCAGGGGCAAAGTCAGGATCCTGGATAACTGCTGGATCCTGGTCCCGCCTCCTGCTCCCCACTCACCCACCCTGGGAGCACTCGCCACCCACTCTCCCTGCCCCAAAATGCCTCCTCCCTGCATCCCTCCAGACCCCTCTATCAGCCATGCTCAGCTGATGAAAACTTAGCCCGCCAGTCCTGGATCTGGCACAGGGAGGCCAGTGCAACTCGATTGCGCTGGCCCCCTCCAACTTCTGAGTCGGCTCAAACATTCCTTACAGCACTTTTGCCCCCGGGTCAGTGCAAGTGACTTGAGCTGGCCAAACCCGGGGGTTAGGATTGCGCCCTTGGAGACACAGTCAGAAGCACTCAGAATGATTCACAGATGCGCCACAGCCACTTTAATAGGCCAATGTCAGTGTTATTTTGTTAACTGAGCAGCATATCACATGTTATCAATTTGTAAACCGAATTTCATGTTATTTCATTGTGACCATTTTCGATTGTTCGTACCCCATAGATGATTGCACAGCCTACGGGGTTATATTAATGTTTTTACTTATCTCCTGCTGGCTGTCCGATTGCACCCCCATCACTGGATGCAGTATGGGCTCTGCATCCGTGCCTCTGATGGGGGACAGGGTTAGTCAGTGAGCCGATGAGATATGGCTGGGTGATAAGGATGACACCAGAAGCCTAATCAGCGAGAGCCGAGGGCCTCTTGCTTTTCCTCTGGAGTTTCATAAATTAAAGCAAGTGCCCAGTACTAGTGGGAAGAGCAGTCTCCCATGCTGTCAGATCTATAAACAACTAATAGGAAAAACATACATGAGTAGGGGGAGAACTTTTGTGAAATTCTCACCCCCCCATCCCTGAAAAGCACACTTGCGAGCACAAGAATTTTGGAAACTTTCAGCTGAGCCCTAGACGAGACAAGGGCAGAGGACCTTCTTTAACCCCTCCTTCGCTGTGCAAATCAGAAAATGAGGCCTTGGCAAATCTTCCTTTTGCACATTGCACTGCAGGCTGCTGCATGTCCATGACTTGGTTTGTTTCTGGGTGTGAACTGCTTTAGTGGCTAAGGGAAGAGTGCAAATAGAGCCTCTGTTGTTGGTCATAAGGAGTGTAGGGAGTTCCTGGACCTTGTGTTGGAAGGAGCATCTAACGCATGAAGTGCTTGTAGGTTCAGGGATCTTGGCTGGCTCAGACGGCTTTTGTCAAGGCCCTGAGAATACTCACCCTTAATAATGTCGCAGTGACCCACCTGGAAGGAATGTGACAAGCTAAATGGCTCTCATGTTGACATGTGAGTCTACCCAAAATATAGACAGCTGTTTATGAATTTCCTCGAAATGTGTCTAGACATCTTTCAGCGTGTCTAATATAGAATTGCTTGTCAATAACTTATTAGATACCAGCAATCAGTCCGATTTATTTAGGCCAGTTGATTATGGGAATATTGACCATGTGTCCGGTGTATGACTTCCCTGATCATTTTTCTGTTCACTTTTAAGGGAGAAGATTTCCTATTGGCATTTTCCCTTCTCAGTGCAAATATTATATACAGCAGTGTGGATGATGGCAGGTTCCTAGACTGACTGCTCCCATTCTGGATATGGGAAGCAACTTCATCTGGAGGCAGCCCTGGACCCATCTATTCGCCAGGTCTGTCAGCAGCTCTCCAATCAGTCTCCCAGCCTTTCTAACCTTGGATGGGACTTTAAACACCTTGCTTGGTCCAAAGTGCTTCTGTTATTGTTATTCCCAGGTTCCATAGAGGGACTCTATAGTGGTCCAGGGCAATAGTCCCGAGGATTAAGCACATGCACTCCCTTTCTGTTCCTTTCTCTTTCCTGTTTGGACATGCAGATTACCGGGGGAAAGGTCTTGGTAGATTGAATCTGCTGCTAGCAGCCCAGAAGACAGAATAGCCAGAGGGCATCCTGGGCTGAACCCACTCCTAGAGCAATACTGAACCTCAGGAGTCTCTATCAAAATCACTCTCACAGTAGCAACTGCAGAGTGAGAGGCGACAACCCACTGATTGGCAAGGCCATGAACTAGGCAGACTCAGAGTAAAAATGTAAAAGGCTTATTAAAAATGTAATAAAAGAAACAAAACCAAATTAACAAGAGAAAAGGTGAAGAAAATGGACTGACTTTTAACCTGCAATAATTGAGCGGTGCAATAATAGAAATGGCCAGGAGATGGTGCTGCAGAGTCTCACGCATGCATTGTGACTCAGAGCTAACTTGCTGGGAGTTTCAAAGAGGTTTGAAACAAAAGGGGTCTGTAAAACAGCTGAAGGGTTTAGACCAGTGGTACTCAAACTGGTGGGTTGCGACCCACCAGCTTGTTTAACGATGCCCTGTTCCCTTTAAGGGGCGGGGGCAGGGGGAAAGCAGTGAAACGATCCCCAGGTTTCCGCCCCTTCATGGGAAGGGGGACTATTTTTAAAGTGAACATACATACTCTCAGGGTCCAGGGGGTGTTGGGAGTCCCGCGGAGTGATTGCAGGGCTCCGGAAGTGGAATTTCCGGTTTTGTCACGCTTGCAACTTTCACTATTTAGAAGCCGCAGGGAGATCTGCAAGCACTCTGCAGGGCTCCCCACACCCCTTGGACCCTGACAACATGTATGTTTAGTTTAAAAACAGTCCCCCTTCCCATGCAGGGACGCGATCCTGTGGATCACGTCACGGCCCTCAAAGACTTACCCTGGGAGTAAATCTCCCGGGAAGTTTGAGAACCACTGGTTTTGACAATTCTAAAATAAACAAAACCTGGTGATACTATGTACACAGTCCTTATCTCAGTGGCATAGCTAGAGGGAGTACAAAGCATTAAGTTTTGCAGGCGCCAGGACATGCTGTGAAAGTGGTCCCTTCCCCTCCCCTTCAGAGCCATTCCGGGTGGTGGGAGCAAAATGGAGGCATTCACCTCGTTTATTATAAGCACATGCACAATAACAAAGCCATAGAAACATACTATTAAGGCCTGCTTGAGTCTCTATATCAGAACCTATTAGGGCTGGCTCATGATGGTCCTTTATCAACTCCCCGAGGGCATCCAGCGAGTCACACAAGGCAGACAGGTGACATTGGGATGAGAAATCCAAAAAGGAGGTCTGGAGTGAGGCGTTAGAATGGAGAGTAGGAGGCTGGCATCAAGGGAGGCGCTAACCTCAACCTGGATCATGCCCTCGCTTCTGGCCCTTGCAGTATCTGCTCTTGACTACATGCTCCGTGTTCCAGATGAATCTTCAACCTCACAGTTTTTTAATGCTTGCAGCACTCACTGAGCAATGAAACCCCTTCAAGCACACAAAGTCACATCAAGCTACTGAAGTGGTTCACAAAAGAACTTTGTTTCAAAATATTCTTGATTCATAGAAAGACATCACAAATTCCCAACCCTCTGCTCCATGGAGCAAGCACTGTTATTCCTGTGACTCCCATCCCAACAGAAGACCGAGATTGCTCTCTAGAAAGCATCAGTTAAGGGTCCTGCTGAACTGGAGCCAAGGTCCATCTAGTTCTGCCTTCTGTTTCAGAAGTGGCCAGTTGCAGCCAGATGTTTGCAAGCAGGGCATCAAGTCACCAGCCCTCATTTCAAGTCATTGTGCTTCACACTGCTGCTCATTTAGATGTCTTCAGTCACTCATACACAGCTTCAGCACTGAGAGGTATGAACGGATCTGAGTTGCTTTGATTATATAAACACAAGTGTTGCATTTATGTTTCCTGACGGAGCCCTTTTCTCCTTCTCGCTCTCTCTCTTTCGGCTTCCTGCAACATTTGCTGCATTATAGTTAATGGAATTTATGAGAATGACTTGTAATTCTCCAAAACTGCCTCGTGTGGTCATTTTAGCAGGAGCCACGTGAATTATGCAATAGCCCGTCGCCTTAATTAAAACAAATTGCGTTTACTGTATCAGCCCCTTGTATAAATCACTCCCCAAGGCCCATCCACGAAGCTCCTACATAGCTGGTTCTTGAGGGATGTTGACAGCAGACTCCATTGCAAGAAACATTTGGAGCATTTTTTCAAAGGGCCTCTTTTCCAATCTCAACACCTCTTGTGCTTTGATCCGCAAAAATAAAACCATAACGGGGCCCTTGCCACAGTCGTGTGGACAAGAACAACCTTCTGGCCTCTTCCTTTGCACAGGGCTGGCAGCAAGAACTCTGCTCACACCCCAATGGGCATGTGGAGTTCATGCATTCATTTGCAACAATGGCCATAATAAAGCAACAAGGATACAATAGCTGTGGACCAACTAATTGTTTTTTAGGCTAAAGTGGGAAGCCTCAGGGATTCCTCACACCATGCAATATAATTAGACTGGACAATGAGACAACCAGCTTTTTATTCCATTGTTGTCGATTCCATTTAATAAGGGAAATGACCGCTGGGTATTCACATCTCTTTCTGTTCAAGCAGGCTCAAAATGGAGCGTTAAATACTGCAAGAAGCAACCAAAGTTTAAAAAAATGATCCAGAAAAGTTATGCCTGAATCTCTCGAACATCACTAGAACATTGATCGAACATCAGACTGGTTCCATTCATTTCAACAGCACCCATGATGGTCCAGATTCAGTGGATGGATGTAAATGGCACTGAGCGGGGGTCGCGGGGGGGGGAAGGTCACTTACTCCCTGGGACTCCAGCTTCTGACATAATGAAGTAGAATGGGTAGAATGATGGACTTCTGAGCTGTGGTACCACCTCCAGTTGGTTGAAACATTGGGATAAAACCAGCTGTTCCGCAGAGGTCTTGATCAGGTACTCAGGCTCTAAAGGAAGCAAACCATTCTCGTTCCATCAACGCCCTGAAGTCTATTTGGAAGCACAGTGCCGTGCTAAGGACTTGAGTTGATCAGGGGCAGCAGCCACTTAGGGCAGTGCTTCAAAGAGACGTGGTGGGAAGGACACATAGCCTGTCTTTTCCTCAAATTCTGCCCAGTGGCTGCTCACAGCGGCACCAGTGAAATCAGCTCAGGGTTCCCCTCTAGGAGAACAACATTGTGTCATGCTGTCACTGCACTTTGCATTGAGCCACTACTGTTCCCTGTGATTGGCAGCTGCTAGCTCATGCAAGGGGGGAAGGCGGGGCATCATGACATCACAGGATAGATAGTTCTGCTACTTGCTTGGGAGATGGGTGCAAGACCTATACACATGGCGACTGGTTCTGATGGCAGCTGCAAGTTTAGTGTAACATCTAGTTTGTTTCTGTGAGACAGATTTGAACTGATGCGCAGCTGACAGCTTGTAACGACCCACGACAGCCACTTCACAACATGTGGTATACAGGCAGACTCCTTGGCGCTTGGGGAGATTCCACCCCCAAACCAGCCCAAATCTCTTTGCCGTTGCTTATGTCCAATTTGTCTGTCTCTCCTTCAGGATCAATTTCCTCCCACCCTCCCAATTTTGGCCACGCTGGGGACAGATTGTAGCAGCTGGTGAGAGGCTTTATGTTAAAAATACTCCAGAGCCACGTGAAAGCTGAGATCACTGGCTCTTCAAGGGAGGCAGTCTGGAATGATGGCGGTGATGGCAGCCTGGTTTTGGAATCGGCGCAGCAGAAGAGAGTTAAGTCCCTTATTGTCCCCCAAAGTGCCACTGTCTCTTTAATAGCCACGAGCAAATGTTCACGCACCACAGTCCAGACTTGCACACCAGGGAAGGGAGAACTTCCAAGTCATCCATAGGCATGAATTAAAAATGTGGGGGAAAAAAAATAATCCGCCCCTTGGTCACCCTAAATGTGAATACAGGAAGATGGTTAGCAGCAAGGCAACGGTGACTGCAAAGACCAAAGGCTCTGGCCTAATTCTCACCGGAACGGAGTTGCAACACTTTGGACTGCAGGCACTGAAATGCTCTTCCACAGAAAATGGTCACATATTTGGCATTTATCCACAGAAAACAATCTGCTGCACCTGCTCTTGCTCTTTGCTCTGTCCTCCTTGGAAGGCATTCCCTCCTCCCCTCTCCTCCTTCCAGCCTCATGAATATTAGAGTCCCACAGAGTCCCCCTGCCTAGACAGTGCGAGAGAGTAACAGCCCAATCTTAAATTCCCTGCACATTCTCGGTCCTTCCCTTGTGACGGCCATAAAGCAGTCAGTGCTGGTCACAAAAGCTGCTCCAGCGGCGCCCGACACGGTGGCTGCCAGAGGATCCCCCACTGATCACCGATGAAAGCAAGTCAGCAGGAGAGATGGGAGAGGTGGCAGGAGGGTGGAACAGGAGAGGGAGGAGGTGAAACAGTGGTGGACCTCCCCAGGCCCTTGACCCGGGGCAAAGGTCTGCGATGGTGCCCCCTCGTGGGATGTCGCCACTCCCCATACACAAATCCACTCCCCCACTTACCTGGAGCGCATAGTGCCTTGCATGACTCCAGGACGCATTGGGGAACCCGCTCTGAGTTTCTGGAAAACCAGAAGCACAGTTTCCAAGCCTGTCGGGCTTCTGCGGGATCCTAAAGGCACGTGAGGCTCTGCTCCCAGGGCATTTGCCCCATCAAGTCCGCCACTGGGGTGAAATGAGGTGGGAGATGGCAGGGAGGCATAGAGGATGGGCAGATCGAGCCTGGGAGGGGGCGAGATTGGCGGTGCTTTTGTCGCCAATATCCTAACCCGCTTTCTAGACCTGATCCTGCAGTAGATCAGTGCAGACTTGCAGGTTCAAGTAGACCCCCCTGCACCATATTTACCTCTGTGTAAGGGAACAATTGCTCCCTTAGCTAGAGGAGACTTCTGCAACTCCCCCCCCCCACATCATAAGATGCAGCGGTCACCATTTTGGCATCATCGCATTGAATGGAATAGGATTGGGCCCTCAAGTTTAGCTAGGCCCCAGTTTGAATTCCTTTTTTTGGGGTGGGGGGGAGCACTAAAATAAAACCTTTCTGCATGTCACCCTTGCCTCCATCTTCCTTTCCCCTCCAAATTATATAGCAGTGCCATTGGCCACTGAACAGGATTCCTGCACGCAAAGGATTTTTCCCAGTGTATGCATGTGACATGCATTAAAAAAAAAAAAATCACCGCCACGGCCTGCACAAGTTTTGCCACCAAGGCAAAGTTTGAAGCCCACCCATGCAGGAGGGGCCTATGAACCCTCCTTGCAGACCTCCTGACAGCATCTAGTCCATTACCCTCAGAAACAGAATGCAGAGCTAGATCGACTTGACCCGATCTAGCAGGGCTTTTCTTAGGTTCTTAAAAGGGCCAAGAACTGTTTGTGGCAGCAGGCCAAACGCTTCCTCCTTTTCAGAACAAAACACCTGTAGCTGCTTCTGCTGCTTCCTGGGTTTAAAAAAGAATGGAGAGGAAGTGTGGAGGAAAGGAGAATGGGAGAGCTTCCCCAATGCGCTAATTCAATGCTTCTCCTCTCCCCTGTACTTCCTGTTCCTTTTTTAATCCAGAGAGCAGGAAGAAGAGAAGCAATGGAGGCAGAAGGAAGTGGGTGCCTCCTGGATGAGCTGACCCTGATCATGACAAACCCAAGGTGAACCTAACTCATGGTGTCTGCAGTGCCACCAGGTCATGATCCTCCTTACTGTAGCATTGCCTGCCTTCAGAATTGGTCCCTGCATCCAGACGCCAAATCCAACCAGCCTCTGGGTAACCCATTGTTTTTCCAGTGTAATTACAATCTCACCAGAGCCGTGAGGTTGGGGAGGAAGAGGAGGGCAGTGGCAAGCTGTGGACCCATAAATAAGATCTACATCTCTCTCCCCCTCCCGCACCCTCTTCCAGCAAACCATGACAGGGACACAGATGTCTGTGTCATTTCCTCCCCAGTTTATCAGTGAATATGACAGGCCTGCTCTTGGGTGTCGAACAATTTGCATTCCCAAGACGAGCAAGGTGACAGTTTGAGGCAGCAGCAAGAAAAGTTCGTGGCTCTTGAGAGAACATGTGCGCGCACATACAAGAGAAAATATGACAACCTCTTAGTGGGGCCCACAGGCAAACATATTTGGGTGAGGCTGGAAATGGTTTCTTCTTTGACATGTTCAGAAAACAAAGACTTAGAAGACCACATAGGGCTCCTTCTCGGTTGGCCTGGTAAGACGGATTTCCTTCTTGTCTACCAGTGTGAACGAAAGGGCACAAAAAAGGATTTCAATTAATTTTCTCTACCTAACTTGTCTTCTGTCCAGTCCTGGCACGTTCTCTCTTTCTCTGACCCTACGGAAGTATACAACATGCACACCAGCATACATGCCATGTGCATGACAGAATGTTCAAGGCCCTCAGAAACCCAGGGATCTGTTGATGAAGCGTTCTCCTGGGAGAAGCCCAGGCAGGCAGGACCTCTGCTGGGGCTGTTGCAAAAGCTGAGACGCAGGTTGCAGACAAGCAGTTTTCTTTTTCTTTTTTAAGTGTCGGAAAGGGCTGAAGGCACAGAACCCAAGACAAAATAGCATTCTATTTGTTTCCCTTTCCGTTTGCTTTTATATTTGGATTTTTTTAGCTGTACCCTGGAGGTTCAGGAGAACTTAAGAAGAGCCAGGCTGGATCAGATCTATGTCTGTTACATAAGAACATAAGAACATAAGAACAGCCCCACTGGATCAGGCCATAGGCCCATCTAGTCCAGCTTCCTGTATCTCACAGCGGCCCACCAAATGCCCCAGGGAGCACACCAGATAACAAGAGACCTCATCCTGGCGCTCTCCCCTACATCTGGCATTCTGACTTAACCCATTCCTAAAATCAGGAGGTTGCGCATACACATCATGGCTTGTACCCCATAATGGATTTTTCCTCCAGAAACTCGTCCAATCCCCTTTTAAAGGCGTCTAGGCTAGACGCCAGCACCACATCCTGTGGCAAGGAGTTCCACAGACCGACCACGCGCTGAGTAAAGAAATATTTTCTTTTGTCTGTCCTAACCCGCCCAACACTCAATTTTAGTGGATGTCTCCTGGTTCTGGTATTATGTGAGAGTGTAAAGAGCATCTCCCTATCCACTCTGTCCATCCCCTGCATAATTTTGTATGTCTCAATCATGTCCCCCCTCAAGCGTCTCTTTTCTAGGCTGAAGAGGCCCAAACGCCGTAGCCTTTCCTCATAAGGAAGGTGCCCCAGCCCCGTAATCATCTTAGTCGCTCTCTTTTGCACCTTTTCCATTTCCACTATGTCTTTTTTGAGATGCGGCGACCAGAACTGGACACAATACTCCAGGTGTGGCCTTACCATAGATTTGTACAACGGCATTATAATACTAACCGTTTTGTTCTCAATACCCTTCCTAATGATCCCAAGCATAGAATTGGCCTTCTTCACTGCTGCCGCACATTGGGTCGACACTTTCATCGACCTGTCCACCACCACCCCAAGATCTCTCTCCTGATCTGTCACAGACAGCTCAGAACCCATCAGCCTATATGTGAAGTTTTGATTTTTTGCCCCAATGTGCATGACTTTACACTTACTGACATTGAAGCGCATCTGCCATTTTGCTGCCCATTCTGCCAGTCTGGAGAGATCCTTCTGGAGCTCCTCACAATCACTTCTGGTCTTTACCACTTGGAAAAGTTTGGTGTCATCTGCAAACTTAGCCACTTCACTGCTCAACCCTGTCTCCAGGTCATTTATGAAGAGGTTGAAAAGCACCGGTCCCAGGACAGATCCTTTGGGCACACCGCTTTTCACCTCTCTCCATTGTGAAAATTGCCCATTGACACCCACTCTCTGCTTCCTGGCCTCCAACCAGTTCTCAATCCAGGAGAGGACCTGTCCTCTAATTCCCTGACTGTGGAGTTTTTTCAGTAACCTTTGGTGAGGGACCGTGTCAAACGCCTTCTGAAAGTCCAGATATATAATGTCCACGGGTTCTCCCGCATCCACATGCCTGTTGACCTTTTCAAAGAATTCTATAAGATTTGTGAGGCAAGACTTACCCTTACAGAAGCCATGCTGACTCTCCCTCAGCAAGGCCTGTTCGTCTATGTGTTTTGAGATCCTATCTTTGATGAGGCATTCCACCATCTTACCCGGTATAGATGTTAGGCTGACCGGCCTATAGTTTCCCGGGTCCCCCCTCTTTCCCTTTTTAAAAATAGGTGTGACATTTGCTATCCTCCAATCTTCTGGCACTGTGGCCGTTTTGAGGGACAAGTTGCATACCTTAGTCAAGAGATCTGCAACTTCATTCTTCAATTCCTTAATAACCCTTGGGTGTATGCCATCAGGGCCCGGTGACTTATTGATCTTTAATTTATCAATGAGGTCTGAAACATCTTCTCTTTTAACCTCTATCTGACTTAACTCCTCGATTAGAAGGGGCCGTTTGGGCAGCGGTATCTGCCCGAGGTCTTCTGCCGTGAAGACAGATGCAAAGAACTCATTTAATTTCTCTGCCATCTCTAAGTCTCCTTTTATCTCCCCTTTCCCTCCCTCACCATCCAGAGGGCCAACCGCTTCTCTGGCGGGTTTCCTGCTTCTAACATATTTGAAGAAGCTTTTATTATTCCCCTTAATGTTGCTGGCCATGCGTTCCTCATAGTCTCGCTTGGCCTCCCCTATCACCTTCTTACATTTCTTTTGCCACAGTTTATGTTCCTTTTTATTCTCTTCATTAGGGCAAGACTTCCATTTACGGAAGGAAGCTTCCTTGCCCTTCACAGCCTCTCTAACTTGGCTGGTTAGCCATGCGGGCACTCTCCTGGATTTAGTGGAACCCTTCTTTCTTTGCGGTATACACCTCTGCTGGGCCTCTATTACTGTTGTTTTAAGCAGCCTCCATGCACTCTGGAGAGACTGGACTCTTTTTACCCTCCCTTTCAGCCTCCTTCTAACCAGCCTCCTCATTTGAGGGAAGTCCGCCCGTCGGAAGTCAAGGGTTTTTGTTAGAGATTTGCCTGGTATTCCTCCCCCAACGTGCACATCAAAACGGATCGCAGCATGATCACTGTTCCCCAATGGCTCAGTAACGTTTACATCTCTAACCAGGTCCTGCGTACCGCACAAAATTAAATCCAGAGTCACCTGTCCTCTGGTGGGCTCCGTGACTAGCTGATCTAAGCCACAGTCATTCAGCACGTCAAGAAATCCGGTTTCCTTATCGTGACCAGAACACAAATTGACCCAGTCAATATGAGGATAATTGAAGTCCCCCATGATTACAACCCTGTCCTTCCTTGTCACTTCCCTGATCTGTTTCCTCATTTCAAGGTCCCCATCAGATTTCTGGTCTGGAGGGCGATAGCACACCCCCAGTATTACATCGCTGCTCAAGCCTGGTAATTTAACCCACAGAGATTCTACGGTGGAGTCGGACCCACCTTCAATCTCTACTTTGCTGGATTCTATCCCTTCCTTAACATAAAGGGCCACCCCACCTCCAACACGCCCCTGCCTGTCCCTCCTGTAGAGTTTATAGCCCGGGATTGCGGTATCCCACTGATTCTCCGCATTCCACCAGGTTTCCGTTATGCCCACTATGTCAATATTTTCCCTTGTCACCAGACATTCTAGTTCTCCCACCTTTGCTCGTAGACTTCGGGCATTCGCATAAAAGCAATTATACACGGAATGCCCCAGGATGGGCTGCTTATTCGCTCCTTTGTCCCCGCATCCTCTCATTGTGCCAAACTGTCTATCACATCCCATCTCCCTACCTTTCCCAATTTCTTCTCCTACCCTGCCTTTGTCTTGTTGTTCTCTAACCTCCCCATCCTCATCCCATAGGGATGAGGAGTCCCGAACCGGATGCCCCTCGGCTCCTGTCGGCCTTCCCCCAGGGATCAGTTTAAAAGCTGCTCTGCCACCTTTTTAATGTTATGCGCCAGCAGTCTGGTTCCATTCTGGTTCAAATGGAGCCCGTCCCTCTTGTACAGGCCCCGCTTGTCCCAAAACGTTCCCCAGTGCCTAACGAATCTAAACCCCTCCTCCCTACACCACCGTCTCATCCACGCATTGAGACCCCTGATCTCCGCCTGCCTAGCTGGCCCTGCGCGTGGAACAGGTAGCACTTCAGAGAACGCTACCTTTGAGGTCCTGGCTTTCAGCTTCCTGCCTAAAAGCCTAAATTTGGCCTCCAGGACCTCCCAGCTACACTTGCCCACGTCGTTGGTGCCGACATGCACCACAGCCGCTACCTCTCCCCCAGCACTGTCTACCAGCCTGTCTAGATGAGAAGTGATGTCCGCAACCTTCGCACCAGGCAGGCAAGTCACCATGCGGTCCTCACATCCGTCGCAAACCCCCCTCTCTATGTTTCTAATAATCGAATCCCCCACTACAAGAAGCCCCCGACCCCCCTCCCGCCGAGGAGTATCCCGAGTGCGCTCGGATACGGGCCCATCCCCTGGAGAAGGGATCCCCCCTAGGGGATTGCTTCCCTCCTCTCCAGGATGACGTCCTTCAGTCCCGAGACTTCCCACCCGGGCAGCCGAGGAGCTGCATGCCTGAGGTTGGGACGAAGCCTGATCGTCCCCAGAAGTCTCCCCACGGTCCTCCTCTGGCTGCCTGCGCTTCTCCAGGTCGGCCACCAAGGCTTCAAGGGAGCGGACGCGTTCCCTGAGAGCCTGGAGCTCCTTGCACCGAGGACACACCCATGACTTATGCCCCAGAGGCATATAATCATACATGTGGCACTCGATGCAGAACACTGGATAGCCCCCACCCTGCTGCTGGCTGTCTGACTGCATAGCTTTTTTTTTGTTGTTGTTGTTGTTTTATTTAGGGGTCCTTTTAAAAACCGTACACTGGATAGCAGCCCTTTTCTCAAGGGAAGAGGAAGGGCAGTGTATGGGGCCCTGGCCTCCTCGCCCTGCTGCTGAACTCGCCCAGATGCTAAACTCTTGTGCCTTACCTGGCACTTGGTTCCCAGAGGCCACACGCGTCTGCAGAGAGCCTCACGCGATGGCCTGCCTAGCTTTATACTCCTGGCTGGCTCCTCCCCCCTCCTTCCTTCCTGATTGAAAGGGGGCTGGCCTTCCCAGGTGAGTTTACAAAAGCTCAGGAAGGCAAATGGCTGCTGATGGGCGTGACCTACTCTGCAGGCTCCTGAATGGACTGCTTGGATTAGCCTAATGGGGCTCTTACTGGGTTGGGAATTGGCCCTTCCTAGGTCCTTTCCCTCCTAGTTCTGTTCTCTTAGGCTGGACTGTTTTTGTAACCTCAAGCTAGTTTTTATTTGGGTTTGTTTAATTATTTATTGCTCTCTAGATCCTGTGTCCCAATTTACTGACCTGTTTAGGTTATGTTCCAACTTAGATTAGGTTTAACCTGGGTTAAGTATAGGTTTAATTTAAACAAGTAGAAAACCTGCTTTTCACTTTATCCTCCTCCCTTCCTTCGATTAAGTGCTACCTTAGGTGCAGCTAACTTTCAATTTTGATTTAAATGCCTGACCCTTGGGCACTTACTCATGAGTAGGACGCTGCTCTTACTCACGAGTAGGACTCTGCTCCTGCTCAGAGTAGCCCTATGTACCTCCCTTAGGTGCTAACTTTCAATTTTGATTTAAGGTTGCTTTAAAGGTAAGGTTAAGGTTAGAAGACAGGGAGTTAGAAAGACAAAGCGTTAGAATGAGTACACTTACCTCCTCCTCCTGCTCCTGCTCCTCCTCCTCTCCTTCTCCAAAACTCAGAGGTCTCCTTGCCTTCTCCTCGCCCAGATGCTAAACTCTTGTGCCTTACCTGGCACTTAGTTCCCAGAGGCACTTGGTTCCCAGAGGCCACACAACATTAAGAAGAACTGTTCACTCCAGTATGCTCTGCTTTCCGGCCTGCAGTGGCCAACCAGATGTCTTTGAGAAGCCCTAAGCAAGGCATGAAGGCCACTCTGTTCTCCCAGCAACTGACATTCAGAGGCACACAACCTCTGAACCTGGATGAAGCAAACAGCCATCCTTTGCTGTAGCCACAAATAGCCCTCTTCTCCGCCAGGTATGGTTTAAACCCATGTTTACAGCCATCTTCTTAACAGTTCCTAACAACACAGTCCTGGAACGTGCTGGAATCCCTAGCATGTATGCATTGCTGAAACAGAGACGTCTGCGTTGGCTCGGTCATGTCGTGAGAATGGATGATGGGCGGATCCCAAAGGATCTCCTCTATGGAGAACTGGTGCAAGGAAAGCGCCCTACAGGTAGACCACAGCTGCAATACAAGGACATCTGCAAGAGGGATCTGAAAGCAATGGACCTTAACAAGTGGGAAACCCTGGCCTCTGAGCGGCCTGCTTGGAGGCAGGCTGTACATCATGGCCTTTCCCAGTTTGAAGAGACACTTTGCCAACAGTCTGAGGCAAAGAGGCAAAGAAGGAAGGCCCATAGCCAGGGGGACAGACTGCACTTGCTCCCGGTGTGGAAGGGATTGTCACTCCCAGATTGGCCTTTTCAGCCACACTAGACGCTGTGCTAGAACCACCTTTCAGAGCGCGATACCATAGTCTTTCGAGACTGAAGGTTGCCAATACAATTACAGTCATCTAGGCTAGTCACCACCTCTTAAGAACATAAGAACATAAGAACAGCCCCACTGGATCAGGCCATAGGCCCATCTAGTCCAGCTTCCTGTATCTCACAGCGGCCCACCAAATGCCCCAGGGTAGCACACCAGATAACAAGAGACCTCATCCTGGTGCCCTCCCTCTTATGGCAGCAAATCCCATACATCAATCATGCACTGTCCTCTTGTCCCCCTGAATGAGTGCCCTGCCACGACTGCAGTGGCTGGCTCCTCACCTGTCCTTCCTTCCTTCCTTCCTTCTGGAAGAGGTAAGGAGAATGGGGTGGGGGTGGGGGAAGAGGCTCCTTCTCTTTTTCAAACTGGCTTCAACTTTTGGGGGGAATAAAAGGAAAAGATTGTCAGCCTAAAGCTTCCTAGTCCTGAAATTCTGCTACTTCAGCATCATCTCAATGTCCCCTTTGGCCGATTGCATCAAATTTATCAAATTCTGCATGGTTGCATTAGTGCAATTACACTAATTCAGTGCTTATGAAGGAATTTTTTTAAAAAAGAGCTCCCAATTCCAGGAAGAGGAAGCCAGTATGGATGGGAAATGTGTGCCACTCAGAAGCAGGACAACCGGGGCAAACGTGAGGTGAAAAATGGCATGAAAAACAGCAAGAATGCTAGCCTGGAAACAGCCTTTGATGCTAGCAAGAAAGCTTCATTGAATGAATAATTATTTATCTAGCACTGCAGGACCGCATGACTTGCAGTCGAGCGCGCTTAACACTGTCAGCCCTGCTGCTGCTTGGGAGCCACATTCCCACTGGCTGGAGGAAAGGCGGAAGCCCTTGCAGGAGGCTTATGTGGGTGCTTCCTCCCAGGGGCATCACCAGAAGCAGCGGAACCCAGACCAGAGATCTGCAGTGATGTCACTTCTGGATTCTCCCAGAAGAGAAGGCAATGGCGGCAGCTGTGGCTTCTTTGCAGTCATGATGTACTTGCTCTTGTTGAGTTTCCAAAGGTGGGCAATGGCAGCAAGATTGCAAAGAAGCTGCCACTGAAACTGGTGGCAGCCGTGCTCAGTGTGGCTGAGGGCTGGTGCTGCTTCTGCTTTTCCCACTGCCACCTTCTCGGTTGGGCCTCACATGGCAACCCCCTCTAGCGTGGCACCTGTGGCGGACCGCCCCCTGCCCCCTGCTCGCTACATTATTGCTTCTTTCTTCCCCTTGACCCCATCAACCAAGGGGGAGTAAGTTGTGGATTGATGGTTCCGTAAGCCCACCTTCTTGCACTACCCCTGTTCCCAGAGGAACCCAGCTGGCCACTGTGGGAAATGTCAAGCTTTTGCTCTGACCCTGCAAAGGCCTTCTTATGGGATGGATCCCCAAACAACTCATGCCAGAGCTGAAGCACATCAATATATCTTTTTCTCAGCCATGAGAGTTTGCTTTTGTAAGTACAAATGCCGGGGGTCTGTCACTGTTACCCAGGGATGAGGGAAAGCTACTCTGCACGTGTTCAAAAGCAGCTTCACCAAGTTCTCAGAAGTGCCCCAGTTGGAGACCACCTGCATGGATGTCCCCTGACAGGTTGCTTATGGTGGGCTTTGTGGGGGGCTGTGCCTCTGGCACTTCTGAAACTCCTCTGGGCTCACAGAAGGAGTTCCAGCCCTCGCTCCCTCGCTATCGTGGGTTGATGTCAGACCCTTCGTGTTACTTGAACATAGATTTTTTGTGGTTTAATTTGCATAATTGATGAGATGGAAAATTATCTCTGTGATTGATGGACGTTCTGAAGGCTCCGTTAGTTTGTCACTAAATAGAGAGTGCCGGTAGGATGAGCGCCTGGCTCCTGCCGTGTTAGTTTAACAGCGGGGTGGCGAGATGCAAACTTAACCCTGAAGGGTGTGGGTTTTTCCTCCTTTCTCTTTGTTTTTTTTTTTTCATCCCCTGACAATAGAACATGCTCCAATGTACAGAAATATCATTGCCAAAAAGTTGACCTCTGCCTTCTTTGACCTCCGGGAAGGATTTGATTCCAGCAACATGTTCAGGATAACTTTGTGTTGATTTAGGAGGTTCCTTTTGCTCTGAATGAATTGCCAACAAGTTAAAAAGTATACGGCAAAGCACATTTCAAAAATATGATTGCGTCCATCTTTGCAACAGCCCATGAAGCTGTAAGTCCCTATCACAGGGCCACATGGCAAACTGAGGTTGAGAGAGATACAGGGAGGGCGCCTGTGTATATTACTTTTCCAGTTCTTGACATGGCCAGCTTTAATTTTGTCAGTCATCAGACTGGAGGGTGGGGGGGAGGTGGACTGAATCCTTCTCTTCTTCTGCCCCAGCAGGAGATTGGTGCTTAAGCATGGCAGTGAATGCACATGCTTGTGAGTCCAAGTCAAATACATGAGGTGGAGATGATGCCCAGGCAATCTTAGGAGGTGCAGTAACAGGGGTCTCTTGAACATAAGAACATAAGAACAGCCCCACTGGATCAGGCCATAGGCCCATCTAGTCCAGCTTCCTGTATCTCACAGCGGCCCACCAAATGCCCCAGGGAGCACACCAGATAACAAGAGACCTGCAAGGCTTCCTGGGAATTGTAGTTAAGAACATAAGAACAGCCCCACTGGCTCAGGCCATAGGCCCATCTAGTCCAGCTTCCTGTATCTCACAGCGGCCCACCAAATGCCCCAGGGAGCACACCAGATAACAAGAGACCTGCAAGGCTTCCTGGGAATTGTAGTTAAGAACATCAGAACAGCCCCACTGGATCAGGCCATAGGCCCATCTAGTCCAGCTTCCTGTATCTCACAGCGGCCCACCAAATGCCCCGGGGAGCACACCAGACAACAAGAGACCTGATCCTGGTGCCCTCCCTTGCATCTGGCCTTCTGACATAACCCATTTCTAAAATCAGGAGGTTGCACATACACATCATGGGTTGTAACCCGTAATGGATTTTTCCTCCAGAAACTTGTCCAATCCCTTTTTAAAGGCGTCCAGGCCAGATGCCGTCACCACATCCTGTGGCAAGGAGTTCCACAGACCAACCACACGCTGTGTAAAAAAATATTTTCTCTTGTCCATTCTCTCCCAACACTCAATTTTAGTGGATGAAAAGTGCAATGTGTGATGTTGCCACACACAGGGCACATCCACACTCAGTCCTAGCCCCAGCTGGTGCTTCTACACAACCTGAGCCAGCCACACAAATGCTACCTTTCTCCCTCCTACAGCTCCCCCAACAGAAAAAAGAAATGCGTATGCACCTGCTCCTTCTCCCCCAAGGTGGTTGGAGGGGGGAGCTTAGCTCAGCCGGGGAACCCCCCCTCCCTTTGCTTGCCTCCAGTTTTGGCTGTCATTGCCCCAATCCTTTTCCTGCTTGCTTTGAGAGAGCAGGTAGGAGGCTCAGATGCCCTTCATCTGGCGACTGGGCTGGATGCCCTTCATTGGCGACAGGCTAGAGCATGGGTCTCCAAACCCTGGCCCGGAGGCCAGATGCGACCCGCGGCCAGCTTCAATCCAGCCTCTGCAGAGTGAAAGATCTGAACCAATGGCCTTCCTCTGTGTAATACCACTTGGTGAGGTCAGATGGGCAGTGACCTTTCAGTGGTGGCACCTCGCCCAGGAGATGCCAGCCTTTTGTCCCCTGAAAGCCGCTGGCCCACTTGGCCGACCATGAGTGGAACTGTGCTCTGGTTGCATCTGGAGGGTGTTCTCAGGGCCAGAGAGTTTGAATGAATGAACCCACTCACTCATCACTCATTATTCATTACTCATTACTCATCACACATCATTTTTCACTCATCTAAGTTCCATCTCTAGTTTATTTATATTTAAATTGATTTCCGGTCCTCAGCAGCGTGCCAGATATTTGATGTGGTCCTCTGGCCAAAATGTTTGGAGACCCCTGGGCTAGAGGGAGGTGGCAGGAAGATGTGGGGTGGGGGTATGACCCCTCATCATTTTGCCACCCCCGATCCTGCTACTTGATACAAGGCTTGGAGATCGCCTCATCTGTGGGCCTGCCTTGCCCTGCTCCATACTTTCTGGGATTCAGGTTAGGACAGAAGATTGGGCAGGTAAATGATTTGTGCACCATTCCGGTGATTCTGATGCACGTGTTTGTCCATGTGCAGTTGGTTCTCTTTAGAGAGGGTTAGCTCCCCCCCCCATCTTTCATTTCTGCATTCAAACGGCAGCACACAATTGAATTAGGACACTCCTTGCCACAAGATGTGGCAACAGCTACTAGCTTTGTTGAGACACATTCGTGGAGGAGGAGAAGCCCAGCAAGGGCATGTGGCATGATGGCCGGGTGAAACCTTCTCATTCAGAGAAAGCAGAGACTGCAGGGACAATGAACAGGGCTACTGCCACTTGGGCCTGCCTGCGATCCTGCTGGAAGTACCTGGCTGTTGACAAGAAAACTGTGAACAGAAACATTCTCTGCTCTAGCAAGGCAGTTCTTCTTGCCTTCTCTTCCTGTGCTGAACATAGTCCAGCAATTGCACCAACTCCTGCCTCAGTCCCCCCCAACACAGTCCCCCCCGACTGCTACCCCATCTCCCCCAGGCCATTCCAGAGTGGCCCAGTGTGCATCATTCATGAAATTGGTGCACTTCAGGTCCCCCACCAGGTCCGACCTGGTGCAAAAGAGAGCGACTAAGATGTTTACGGGGCTGGGGCACCTTCCCTATGAGGAAAGGCTACGGCGTTTGGGCCTCTTCAGCCTAGAAAAGAGACGCCTGAGGGGGGGCATGATTGAGACACACAAAATTATGCAGGGGATGGACAGAGTGGATAGGGAGATGCTCTTTACACTCTCACATAACACCAGAACCAGGGGACATCCACTCAAATTGAGTGTTGGGAGAGTTAGAACAGACAAAAGAAAATATTTCTTTACTCAGCGTGTGGTCGGTCTGTGGAACTCTTTGCCACAGGATGTGGTGATGGCGTCTAGCCTGGGCGCCTTTAAAAGGGGATTGGACGAGTTTCTGGAGGAAAAATCCATTCCGGGGTACAAGCCATGATGTGTATGCGCAACCTCCTGATTTTAGAAATGGGCTATGTCAGATGCAAGGGAGGGCACCAGGATGCAGGTCTCTTATTATCTGGTGTGCTCCCTGGGGCGTTTGTTGGGCCGCTGTGAGATGCAGGAAGCTGGACTAGATGGGCCTATGGCCTGATCCAGTGGGGCTGTTCTTACGTTCTTATGTTCTTATGATCAGTCCACCCTGCTCTGCACCTGCCCTCTTCGGCCCCGACATCCATCAATCCCCCTTCCCTTCCCCTCCTGCGCCTCAGGCAGCGAGCAAAGATAAGTTGCCTGGCGGGACGGCAGATCGCTTGTTCCGTGTGCTCTTGGGCAGATATGATAAGAGCCCGGCGACCGCTGGAGTTGAGCAGCTTGCCGGCGCTCTCTTCAAGCTTCCCCTGCAATATTATATTTGACATTCAATTTGAAACCCTAAACTCCTTTAATGCAATATCGCGGCACAATGATAGTAATAAGGTGGCAGGGCCTGCTTTCTAGTTAACCGCCAGAAAGACGCTGAAGGGGAGGACGAAGCTGCTGCTGAGATCTCCTGGTCCCTATTATATTAACCTCTTCCTTGCCAAGCCTTCTCTTGTGGCTGCGGCATGCAAGGCCCTGTCACCTTGTTTTGCAATAAGGTGGAAAGAAAGAGGGAGCTGTGAATTTGGGATTCGCTGTTAAAATATGGCTCATGCATCTGTTATGAATGCAGTCGACACACACATGCTCCGTCTCTGTCTCTCTTGGTCTTTCGGCAGCCGTGAGGCTCCGTCGTGCCACCGGAATCCCAAACAGTCCCTTTTCCCATATGAGTCTCTGCAGAGTGAAAGATCTGAACCAATGGCCTTCCTCTGTGTAATACCACTTGGTGAGGTCAGATGGGCAGTGACCTTTCAGTGGTGGCACCTCGCCCAGGAGATGCCCTACCCTGGCAAGCAAGGGAGGCACCACTGTGCTTAGAATTTAGAGCAGGTAAGACTTTCTTGTTCACCTTCAACAGACAAATGTACTGAAAATGGATTTTGTTTGTTCTTGGAAAACCAAACTATCTATTGGACAATAGATATCTATAAATTATGTTTTCTCTTTTTTTCTAGCTACAGTATATAAGAACATAAGAACATAAGAACAGCCCCACTGGATCAGGCCATAGGCCCATCTAGTCCAGCTTCCTGTATCTCACAGCGGCCCACCAAATGCCCCAGGGAGCACACCAGATAACAAGAGACCTCATCCTGGTGCCCTCCCCTACATCTGGCATTCTGACATAACCCATTTCTAAAATCAGGAGGTTGCGCATACACATCATGGCTTGTACCCCATAATGGATTTTTCCTCCAGAAACTTGTCCAATCCCCTTTTAAAGGCGTCTAGGCTAGACGCCAGCACCACATCCTGTGGCAAGGAGTTCCACAGACCGACCACACGCTGAGTAAAGAAATATTTTCTTTTGTCTGTCCTAACCCGCCCAACACTCAATTTTAGTGGATGTCCCCTGGTTCTGGTATTATGTGAGAGTGTAAAGAGCTACAAGAGTGTATATATCTTGTAAAGAGTGTATATATCTACAAACACACAATTATCTTT